>NC_057715.1:75078825-75080520 GCF_004010195.1 Chiloscyllium plagiosum
TGTGTGGACATGTGGATATGGGCATGCATGTGTGTCTGTGTGTGTCTATATGTGTATGTATGGTTGTGATGGATTTGTGTGCATGTGTGTTGTATGTGCGGGGGGGTTGTGGTGTGGTTGGGTTGGTTTGTGTGCGAGTGTGTGCATGTCTGTGTGTGTGGTATGTTGGGTTGGTTTGTGTCTGTGTGTGTATATCTGTTAGTATCTCAGAACAAGAATACCACTTGCTCATAGATGGAACTGCATATGGAGTCGTCCAATGTGGGGAAGCTGTTACACTGCAGCTACCACATGGTCCTAATTGATCAGGAAACTCCCATTCTCATCACCTGTCATAGGCATATTCGAAGGATTTACCGATTAATAAACAATCTGCTTGCACAATGAACTTAGCATCTATTTAAACCAGTCATCTTGGATTGCTGCAGGATGGTCTAATCAATATAGTGTGCAATGAATACCCAGTGTATAATGGCAGTGAATAGACCATTTATCATGCTGGGTCCTTCATTGGCTGAAAAGTAGGCCCTCCACAATTATATTTGAATCTAGGTTAATATTGTTATAAAAATGGGTGGTGACAATAAATTCTTTTGACTGCTGTTTTGGTGCAAGCCATTAGGAACAACACAGTTAATTTTGTGGAAACATAAGAAGTCTCATGGGTATCATTTGCTTTAAATGATGTTAAGCTGTAACACATAAGTTATACTTGTGTCTGCATGTCACACTTTAGTCAAGGAAAGTTAAGCATGTGTCTCTGGTTTCAATCATTTGCATTCAAATACTCATTAAATTTTAATCTTAGAAAAGAAACACAAGAAGATTCAACCCTTTGCCAACATTTAGATGTTTATAAATGAAGTTTGATAGATTACTATCATGAAACTGAGGGAATAAGAGACTTGTCGAAGCAGAATCATGCTGCTTGATGAAATGTAAATAGCTGTCAACTCACTGATTTCACATGCAAAAGTTCAATGCACCTAATTCAGAACTAATTCCATAGAATCCCTACAGTGTGGAAGCAGGCTGTTCGGCCCATCGAGTCCACATCAACCCTCTGAAAGCATACCATCCAGACCAATCCCCGTATCTACTTCCCACGGCCAACCCATGTAACCTGCACAGGTTTGGGAGGAAGCTCCCACAGAGAGAACGTGCAAATGCACACTTTTTGAATATGCAAAATTGAATTGTTATACAATGTGAAGTAAAATTGGATTATTGCAATATACAGCATATCCAAACATACAATATCATAACCAAAATGTAATTTTAGGGTTTTATCACATTTCACACATATATAAAGCATTTGTAAAATTCATTCATAGGATGTGTGGGCAACGCTGCCATTTATTGCCCATCCCCCATGCCCTTGAGAAGGTGATGGTGAGCTGTTTTCTGGAATTGCTGCAGGCCATTTGCTTTGGGTAGACCCACAATGCCAATAGGTAGGGAGTTCCAAGAATTTGACCCAGCAACACTGAAGAAATGGCTATATATGTCTAAGTCAGATGTCAGCAAGGCGGCCTTTGTGTGGAGCCACAGAAAATGGGGTAGATACTAAATGAATATTTTGCATCAGTATTTACTGTGGAAAAGGATATGGAAGATATAGACTGTAGGGAAATAGATGGTGACATCTTGCAAAATGTCCAGATTTCAGAGGAGGAAGTGCTGGATGTCTTAAAA
>NC_057715.1:75081412-75084151 GCF_004010195.1 Chiloscyllium plagiosum
GGAGCATCGGAGGCTGAGGGGTGACCTTATAGAGGTTTACAAAATTATGAGGGGCATGGATAGGATAAATAGACAAAGTCTTCTCCCTGGGGTGTGGGAGTCCAGAACTAGAGGGCATAGGTTTAGGATGAGAGGGGAAAGATATAAAAGAGACCTAAGGGGCAACCTTTTCCCGTAGAGGGTGGTACGTGTATGGAATGAGCTCCCAGAGGATGTGGTGGAGGCTGGTACAATCGCAACATTTAAGAGGCATTTGTGGGGGGAGTGGAAGTGAGTGTTTGTAATGTTACGTCAAGCAGGCTGCTTTGTGGTGGATGGTGCCAAGGTTCTTGAATGTTGTTGGATGTGCATTCATTCAAGCAAGTGGAGAACATTCCATCCATCACATACCTGACGTGTGCCATATAGATGGTGGATAGGCTTTGCAAAGTCAGGGCTTTTGCCCGAAACGTCGATTTCGAAGCTCCTTGGATGCTGCTTGAACTGCTGTGCTCTTCCAGCACCACTAATCCAGAATCTGGTTTCCAGCATCTGCAGTCATTGTTTTTACCTCTTTGCAAAGTCAGAAGTTGAGCTACTTGCTAGAGGATTCTTAGCCTCTGACTTGCTCTTGTAGTCACAGTATTTATATGGCTAGTCCAGTTCAGCTTATGGTCAATGGTAAACCCCAGGATGTCGAAAGTGGATGGCGATGCCTTTGACTGTCAAGGGGTGATGAATAGATTGTCTCTTGCTGGGGATGGTCATTGCTTAGTACGTCTGTAGTGCAAATGTCACTTGTCACTTGTCAGCCGAAACCTGAATATTGCCCATGTCATTCTGCATTGAGACATGGACTGCTTCAATATCTGAGGAGTCGTAAATGATATTGAGCATTGCGTAATCATTGGTGAACATTCTCATTTTTGACCTTATGATGGAGGGAAGATTGTTGATGAAACAGCTGAAAACATAAACTTGATTCCCACTGAATTCAGGTTGGCTTGGTCTCCTTGATGAGAGAAAGTGAGGACTGCAATGCTGGAGATCAGAGTCGAGAGTGCAGTGCTGGAAAAGCGCAGCAGGTCAGGCAGCATCTGAGGAGCAGGAGAATTGATGTTTCGGGCATAAGCCCTTCATCAGCATTACACTCTTGACCCAGGTCTCCTTGATGCCACAAGCAGTCAAATGTGGTCCCAATGTTAAGTGCAGTCACTCTCACCTCATCTCTGACATTCTACCTTTTCACCAAGGTTTGAACCAAGGTTGTAATGAGGTCAGGATCTGAGTGGCTCTGGCAGAAACCAAACTGAGTGTCAGTGTTATAAATCACACAACACTAGGTTATATTCCAACATGTTTAATTGGAAGCACTAGCTTTTGGAGCGCTGCTCCTTCATCAGGAGATTGCGGAGTATAAGATTGTGTAATCTAATATTCCACGATCACCTGATAAAGGAGCAGCGCTCCGAAAGCTAGTGCTTCCAATTAAACCTGTTGGACTATAATCTGGTGTTGTGTGATCTTTACCTTTGTACACCCCAGTCCAACACCTGCATCTCCATATCATGACTGTCAGTGTTATTGCTAAATAAGTGCTTATTAGCATTGTTGATAACACCTTCCATCACTTTACTGATGGGTCAGTGTAGGTTGAAACGAGATAATTGACTTGGCTTAATTTGTCCTGAATGTAATGTTCAGAACATACTGGGCAATTTTCCACATTGTTGGGTAAATGTCAGGGTTGTATTTGTACCAGAACAGTTTGTCTACGGGACCAGCAAGTTCTGGATCACAGGTTTCCAGTACTATTGCTGGAATGTTGTCAGGGACCAAAATCTTTGCAGGACCTAGTGCCTCCAACCATTTCTTGATATCATGTGGAGTGAATCGAATGGCTGAAGACCGGTATCTGTGATACTGGGACCACTGAAGAAGACCAAGATGGTACATCCACTTGACACTTCTGGCTGAAGGTTACTGCAAATGCCTCAGCTTTAACTTTTGCATTGATGTGTTGAATCCTAATCTTT
This sequence comes from Chiloscyllium plagiosum, assembly GCF_004010195.1. Classification (NCBI taxonomy): domain Eukaryota; kingdom Metazoa; phylum Chordata; class Chondrichthyes; order Orectolobiformes; family Hemiscylliidae; genus Chiloscyllium; species Chiloscyllium plagiosum. Next base: position 75,083,428 of record NC_057715.1, read on the forward strand.
GAAGATGTGTGGAGCTTCCTCCTCTAATAAGTTGTTTAATTGTTCACTGCCATTCATGATTGGATGTGACAGGACTACAGGTCTGATTGATTAATTGTGAAATTACTTCGCTCCATCTGGCTGCTTATGCTGTCTAACACAAGGTAGTCGTGGGTTTTTTTTTGTAGTTTCATCAGGTTGACACCTCATTTTTAGGTCTGCTTGGTGCAAAACTTGACCAACTCTTGGGAAATAAGGCAGGGCAGGTGACTGAGGTGTCAGTGGGGGAGCACTTTGGGGCCAGCAACCATAATTGTATTAGTTTTAAAATAGTGATGGAAAAGGATAGACCAGATCTAAAAGTTGAAGTTCTAAATTGGAGAAAGGCCAATTTTGACGGTATTAGGCAAGATCTTTCGAAAGCTGATTGGAGGCAGACGTTTGCAGGTAAAGGGACGGCTGGAAAATGGGAAGCCTTCAGAAATGAGATAACAAGAATCCAAAGAAAGTATATTCCTGTCAGGGTGATAGGGAAGGCTGGTAGATATAGGGAATGCTGGATGACTAAAGAAATTGGGGGTTTGGTTAAGAAAAAGAAGGAAGCATATGTCAGGTATAGACAGGATAGATCGGGTGAATCCTTAGAAGAGTATAAAGAAAGTAGGAGTATACTTAAGAGGGAAATCAGGAGGGCAAAACAGGGACATGAGATAGCTTTGGCAAATAGAATTAAGGAGAATCCAAA
>NC_057715.1:75085091-75207952 GCF_004010195.1 Chiloscyllium plagiosum
CAGGACATTGGTTAGGCCACTGTTGGAATATTGCGTGCAATTCCTATGGGAAAGATGTTGTGAAACTTGAAAGGGTTCAGAAGGATTTAAAAGGATGTTGCCAGGGTTGGAGGATCTGAGCTACAGGGAGAGGCTGAACAGGCTGGGGCTGTTTTCCCTGGAGCATCGGAGGCTGAGGGGTGACCTTATAGAGGTTTACAAAATTATGAGGGGCATGGATAGGAAAAATAGGCAAAGTCTTTTCCCTGGGGTAGGGGAGTCCAGAACTAGAGGGCATAGGTTTAGGGTGAGAGGGGAAAGATGTAAAAGAGACCTTTAGGGTGAGAGAGGAAAGATGTAAAAGAGACCTAAGGGGCAACCTTTTCACGCAGAGGGTGGTACATGTATGGAATGAGCTGCCAGAGGATGTGGTGGAGGCTGGTACAATTGCAACATTTAAGAGCCATTTGGATGGGTATATGAATAGGAAGGTTTTGCAGGGATATTGGCCGGATGCTGGCAGGTGGGGCTAGACTGGGTTGGGATGTTTGGTTGGCATGGACGGGTTGGACTGAAGGGTCTGTTTCCATGCTGTACATCTCTACGACTCTATGCCTGGCATGCACTCTTCATTGAACCGGTGTTGATCCCAGATATTAGTAGAGTGGGGAATATGCTAGTCCATGAGGTTGCGGATTATGTTAGGGTACAGTTCAGCTGCTTTTGATGCCCACAGTCCCTCACGGATTGCCAGTCTTGAGTTGTTAAATTTTCCAAAGCCCTATCCCATCAAGTGATAGCACAACACAAAACAATGGAGGTTATTCTCAACATGAAGGTGTGACTTTGTCTCCACAAGGACTATGCGGTGGTCATGCTTACCAATATGGACAGATGCATCTGCAACAGGCAGATTAAGAGAATGAAGTCAAATATGTTTTTCCCTATTCTTGGTTCACTCACCACCTGCCACAGACTCAGACTAGCAACTTTATTCTTTAGGACCTAACCAGCTTGGTCAGTAGTGGTGCATAACTCACCTAGAATATATTTACTGCATCCTTAGTGCTTCCTCCAAGTGATGCTCAACATGGAGGAGTACTGATTGATCAGCTGAGGTGATGAAAAGGACTATGCTGTCTGTGGTAACCAATAGGAATGCTCCTTGTTCGTGTTTGACCTGATGACAGAATACTTCATAGGGTCCAGAATCAATGTTGAGGACTCATATGGCAACTGCCTCCTGACTGGAAATCGCTGTACCACCACCTCAGCTGATGATGAGAAAGGATATACCCAGTGATGGTGATAGCCACTAGAAATTAGTTGGTAGGGTTCTGCATGGTTGACAGTAATATATTTGCCATTGTCATTTCCTATACCTTAGTAGATGCCAGGTAGTCCACCCAGTTTCAATCCTTTCTTCTCTTACAATGGTTGAAACCACTGAATGGCTTCCTAGGCCATTTCAGGAGGACATTATGGGATAGCCACATTGTTGTGGGTCCAGATTTACGTGTAGGCCCGACCATGTAAGGAGAGCAGTTTCCTTCCTTAAAGGACATTAATGAACCAGATGGCTTTTTTACGACAATCGTCTTTGGTTTCATGTTTATCATTAGACTATTAATTCCAGATGGCCGGATTGGCACCCTGGTCCCTAGAAAATTACCTTTGTCTCAGGATTAATAGTCCAGTGGTGATACCGCTAGACCAACATCTCCACTTGATTGATTGCCATGGATTGTCAAGAGCAGATGATTAGATTCTCTCTTGTCACGGAAGGTTATTGACTTCATGAATATTACTTGTCAATTGTCAGCTCAAACCTAGATATTGTTCGGGTCTTTCTGCATTTTACATGAACTGCTTCAGGATCTGAAGAGTTACGAATGGTGCTGAACATTGTGCAATTATCAGTGAACATCCCCTTTGATGCAATTATGATGGAGGGAAGGTCATTGATGAAGCAGTTGGAAGATGTTTGGACCAAAGAAGGAACTCCTGCAAAGATATCCTAGGGATGAGCTGACTGACTTTCAACAACCACAATCAATTTTCTTGTATGAATTCTAACCAGCAAACAGTTTTTCCCCAGTTCCCACTGACTCCAGATTTGCTTGGACTCATTGATGCCACACTCAATCAAATGTTGCTTTAATGTCAAGGGCGGTCACCTCAGCTCTGGAATTCAGCTCTTTTGTCTAGGTCTGAAATAAGGCTGTAATGACTGGCAGTAGCAAAACCCAAACTAAGCATTAGCGAACAGATTGTTGCTAAGCAAATACTAAATCTCACCTACACTTAATTATTTTCAAGTGTATTTGATTGCTGTTAAGTCAGCAAATATAACTGCCAACCTCTCATCACTGTATGATCCAACAAACAGCAGAGACATGACTGATCAGTCAATCTGTCGAACAAGAAATAATGAGAAGGACGCTGGAAGAATACTTTGCTGTTTATTAAATAGTGCCTTGAGAGTTTTATTATCTAACTGAACCAGACCTCAGTTTAAGCCTTAACACTTTTTCTGTATCTAGAACATCCCTCGTCAGAAACGAAAGTATAACCTACTCTTTTGATTATGAAGGAGATGTTGTGTGCAGTGAAAAGTATCCATGCCGGTAATTCAGAAACTCTGGGCCCAAGTCCCATCCTGAGATTTGATGACAATGAAAGATGAGTTCATAATGCTGCCAAACTGTTTGAAAATCACTCTTGAAAAACATTTCAATGGCATGTGATAAGGGCAGGAGCTACTCTTAGTATGCTATGTGATAGAATGGAAGCTATCTGTGGCTCAAGATGATAATATGCTGATAAATTCTACATATTGCCATACCTACTTGGACTTGCTGATTGATTTCTAACACACCACCACTTTTCTGTCTGCGTATCAACACCAATAGATGTTAGGCCAAAGTGAGGACTGCAGATGCTGGAGATTAGAGTCGAGAGTGTGGTGCTGGAAAAGCACAGCAGGTCAGGCAGCATCTGAGGAGCAGGAGAATCGACGTTTTGGGCAAAAACCTGATGAAGCCTGATGAAGCCTTCCTGATGAAGGGCTTTTGCCTGAAACGTCAAATTTCCTGCTCCTCAGATGCTGCCTGACCTGCTGTGCTTTTCCAGCACCATACTCTTGACACCAACAGGTATTATTCAACTGAAATCAATGGAATGAAAATCGAGTTATCCAGGGGCCAGTGAGCCACTCTGAACTATTTGTATAGGTGCAGATGGGTTCTGTGGTTTCTTCATTAATCAATAACACAGAGCTTCACAAATATGTGATAAGGTTTCCATTGCTCACCATTCCAAATTCCTTGTACATAATTTAATATTCATGTCCACCCATTCTGCAACTTCAAATGGTTGGAAACAGTGGTGTCTGATGGTGCTGAGAGCCAGAATAGATACTTAACGGCTGTTAGTGTTTGTGACCTAATATCCAGGTTGGATGTGTCCTAGGAATGAGAGATTCAAACATCTTTGTGGCTCTTCAATCCAGTCTCAGGGAATGAAACAATGCTCTCCAGTGACACCGGTCGAGCTGGGAATGTCTTGTAAGGGCAGCATTAATCCAGTTACTTAAACCGAAAGCAAATTGTGGGATGTCTCTTCTGGAATTCTCAGGTATAACAGTAATTCTTTTTGAGAAACTTCAGTGCTTTCCTCCTCTGATTATAAGTTTAATGAGATTTGTAAGTTTCATGAGATTTTACAATCATTTTAAAATTAACATCAATGTTATTTAATCATTCTCAGTGTAATTAGTTTTTCTTATTCATTTTAAACATGTAACTTTATTAAATGATTCTAAGTGCAGCTTGGTGAAAACTCTTCAAATATTCTCATGCAGAGAATAGCAGCATAGTGAACTACAGTAGAGATCTCAAAACTTCAGTGAATAGTATTCTTACTGAGGTAAAATGAAATAGAAATCTTGGAACCACAGTCAAAATTCCCGCAAAAAGAGGCTGGAAAAAGGTGTTCATGACTGTCAGTGCAAATAATGCCATAACTTGGACAGTGGGTCACTGGTGAAAGAAATTGAATGATGTGTGCTGTCAGAGTACATATGGAGGGTTGCCAACTCAGTTGGCTGGACGGCTGGTTTGCAATGCCAAAAATACAAGTTCTGTTCCTCTACTGGCTCTCAACTTCACCCCTTTGCTTGAGGCATGTTGATCCTCAGGTTAAACCGCCACCAGTTGTCTCTCTCTAATGAGAGAGTAGCCCTCTGGGACTATGGCAGCTTTACCTGATATATATGCATTTAGAAATGATTTTGTGAAACTTTAAATCCTCCTTCTGGCATCAGATGAGAAGTTGCTTTTGTTTACCATTTTTATGAGGTACCATAAAGCGCTGTTGCTGTGGTGACAGATCTGACTCAATCTAATCCGTAGGCTTTGATTGTTAGATACAAAAAGGTAGATATTGTTTACTGATTTTATGAAGTGTCATAAATACATCTGCCTTGGAGTTGGTTTCAAGCCATTAGTGCTGCTTTTGATCATAAAAGGCCCCAGTGTATTGCCCTTTAAAACTTTAAAAGGTGTCACAAGACAGAAGAGCATAATTTCATTGAAATGGTCAGGTCTACCGTTGCGCAAAGCCAGTACACAATTCCTGGGAGTGCTCATTGACTGAAGAGTGGGATTGCCATTCTTCAAAGACCGGATGGAGCAGGAGGAGTTCATATTATTCTTGCTTAAATAATCCATTCCAATGTTAACCAGTGGAGTTTCTGTTTGTGGACATGAGTGAAGGTGAAAAACTGAGTTAAAAAAACCCCAAAGACTTGCGGATGCTGGAATTCAGGAACAAACACAAAAGTTGCTGTAAAAAGCTCAGCAGTTCTGGCAGCATCTGTGGAGAGAAAGCAGAATTAATGGTTCGAGTCCAGTGAACCTTCTTCAGAATCGATTGTAGCTGAGAAAAGGTTGATATATATGCTAAAGATAGCATGGGGATAGAGGGGGGAGTAAATGATAGGTGGAAATGGAGATCAGAGAGAGAGAGATAGACAGGATTGGGTAAACAAAGGAATGGGTAAAGGTCAGCCCGGGAGAATCAGTAGCTGCTAATGGACTATTAGTGGCAACCATAAACAACCCATTGTCAGCCACAAATGATCTACATGTTTCTGATTTCTATTATCCACAGTGCTTAGGTTTTTTCATTTAATATTTAACTCACTGCACATATCTTCCAGGTATGCCCACCTTGAAGAAGTCCTGCTCCCCTCCTTGGAAAAATCCAAGATGGGGTGCAGTAGCAGCGCTGAGCTTGGGGGTTGTCTGCTCTCTTTTCTCTTCCTTCTTCTCCTTTTGCTCTTTTTCTTTTTTTAAATTATTTTTCTTCTTTAATACCTGGAGAGTGGGGGTGAAGGAGGAGACCTCTGGTAAGTGAGGAGGAAGGCCTGGGCTAACTCCCCCAGCCTGGATTCATAGGCTGAGCAGAGGCTCCAGTTCCACAGCTAGGCCTAGGTGCCTGAAGCAGCAGCAGGGTTGATGAAAGGGGCGGGGGAAGACCTGTTGCAGTATCTGGAGGAGCATCGGATGGGGAACAGGAGGTACTGAACCCACATATCCCCGGGCCCACGGCTCCCCTTCGACACTGCTGTCGGGCGGTGGAGGCTCGTAACTGAGACCAACAGAGTCCATAACAGAGACCCAGGAGTGCATTTCAGAGACTCCAGCCAATGTCAAGCAGTGACTGGAGGAGCAGCAGAGGAGAATCAAGAAGAAGAGGAAACGATGATCTCTATTGCAGTGAAAGTTTGCATCATATTTTATGTTTTAAGATGGCGCCAGAGCGTGGTGACACTTTGTGTATAATAGACATGACAACACTTTTCACTGTATTTTTGCATATATGTGACAATAAATTTAAATATCAATCTAAAATCTAATCTCTCCAATAAGATTTCCATTCTCATATTTTTTTCTTGTTTACCATCACTACTTTTGTTGTTGCTTCTGGTGTTTGACAAGGTATTTGCCACAATGCCTCCCTTCTGGAGCCACATCACATTCCTCAGTGACTGGTTCTGACTCAGACTCACCCCACGTGGATTCCAATTCAGGTTTCATCCTTTGAGTTTTGAACTCCCCCAGGATCACAGGTACCTCCGTGATGTTTAACGTTCTTCAGAGAGCTGTTCTCGCTGCATCCTGAGATCCACACCCAATGCCATGTATCGCCAGATACACACTCTCGACCTCTCTCTCCTTCAGCACCACCTCATGCTGGCACTGAGCTGCCCTGCCTGCAGTTCCACTTCATCCTCCAGTTCATTCACTTTCTGGACTCAGTATCAAGCTCAATAATTTTAGGGGGAAAAAAAAGCAAAAGTATTGTGGATACTGGAAATCAGAAACAAAAACAGAACTGCTAAGAAAAACTCTGGCAGCATCTGTGGAGGGAAAGCAGAATTAAGATTGGATGACCTTTGTTTTCAGAGTTTTGAATAACTTTAGGGCCTGAGCACCTTCTCCCATATCCTTACACCATTCCCCCCATAAACGCCCCTTTGTCATCACATGGGCTCTTACCACAAACAACCCATTGTCAGGTCATTAATAGTCTCCATTGGCAGCTATTCATTTTCCCAGGCTGACCTTTACCCATTTCCACCTATCGTTTATTCCTCTATCCTTACTCTCCACCAACTTTCAGAACCTTTTCCTTAGAACACAGAACATAGAACAATACAGCACAGAACAGGCCCTTCGGCCCACGATGTTGTGCCGAACATATTCATTTTCCCAGGCTGACCTTTACCCATTTCCACCTATCGTTTATTCCTCTATCCTTACCCTCCACCAACTTTCAGAACCTTTTCCTTAGAACATAGAACATAGAACAATACAGCACAGAACAGGCCCTTCGGCCCACGATGTTGTGCCGAACATCTGTCCTACTTAAGCACCCATCCATGTACCTATCCAATTGCCGCTTAAAGGTCACCAAAGATTCTGACTCTACCATTCCCACAGGCAGCGCATTCCATGCCCCTACCACTCTCTGGGTAAAGAACCCACCCTTGACATCTCCCCTATACCTTCCACCCTTCACCTTAAATTTATGTCCCCTTGTAACACTCTGTTGTACCCGGGGAAAAAGTTTCTGACTGTCTACTCTATCTATTCCTCTGATCATCTTATAAACCTCAATCAAGTCACCCCTCCTCCTTCGCCGTTCCAACAAGAAAAGGCCTAGCACTCTCAACCTATCCTCGTACGACCTATTCTCCATTCCACGCAACATCCTGGTAAATCTTCTCTGCACCCTCTCCAAAGCTTCCACATCTTTCCTAAAGTACTCCAAATGTGGCCTAACCAACGTCCTGGACAGTTGCAACATCACTTCACGACTCTTGAATTCAATCCCTCTGCTAATGAACTCTAATACCCCATAGGCCTTCTTACAAGCTCTATCCACTTGAGTGGCAACTTTCAAAGATCTATGAACATAGACCCCAAGATCCCTCTGTTCCTCCACCTCACTAAGAACCCTACCGTTAACCCTGTATTCCACATTCTTATTTGTCTTTCCAAAATGGACAACCTCACACTTGGCAGGGTTGAACTCCATCTGCCACTCCTCAGCCCAGCTCTGCATCATATCTAAGTCCCTTTGCAGCCGACAACAGCCCTCCTCACCATCCACAACTCCATCAACCTTCATATCATCTGCAAATTTACTGACCCACCCTTCAACTCCCTCATCCAAGTCATTAATAAAAATTACAAACAGCAGAGGACCCAGAACTGATCCCTGCGGAACTCCACTTGTAACTGGGCTCCAGGCTGAATATTTACAATCTACCACCACTCTCTGACTTCGACCGGTTAGCCAGTTTTCTATCCAATTGGCCAAATTTCCCTCTATCCCATGCCTCCTGACTTTCCGCATAAGCCTACCATGGGGAACCTTATCAAATGCCTTACTAAAATCCATGTATAATACATCCACTGCTCAGAATTCATTACCCCAGAGCATTGTTAGTGCGGATGAAATGATATCAGTCCGAGCCCAGAGTGCGGTTCAACAATTGGTAACGTTTATTGATACAGTAACACCGGCGGAGACCAACCGAGGTCCGAATCTCGGTTGTTCTGCTGTTCCCGCGCGCTGCTGCACATTATATACCTTTCTTTGTCAGGATTTGAGAATTTTGAGTATGAATGGGATGATAGTTCCCCATCATCGCTGGAGTAGGTGCAAATGGTGAGTTTCCTGCCGTCCCAGGAGAGTTGCAGTGTACACACAATAGGGTGCTAATTGGATTATGTAAACAGGTCCGGGTACTATCTGCTTGTCTCTCTCTGTGAGGGCTGGGGGATAGCACCCCCCTTTGTTCCCATGGGGTGTGTATTAGTCTATTCGTTCCTGTCTGGTGGATGCCTGTCCTTTGTGTCAGGATGGTTCTGTATTGATGAATATGGGTGTGTTTCAGTCAGTCTCTTGATTTGATTAGGAGATGGGTTTCCATATTAATTAGTTCCGGAGTTTCGGTCTATGAGTCATGGTTAGTGTCTGGCCTAGTGTGGATTTGATCTGTCCTCTGGCTCCCATCTCCCGGTCACGTGGGCGGACCGGCAGCTGCTGAGTTCTGTGGGTTTAAGCTGCGGCTGCCGTTTAAAACACAAAATGAATTCCTATAGTTTTACCGATGTAGGCATAGTCCCGTGGCAAATGCGGGGCGGCTCTGATGCCCGCTTGCAGCATGAAGGTTCTTTGTTAGAATCTGGCTAGTGCTGTAATGTCTGCACCTTCTGACCAATGGCAGCCCAGCGGAGAAATATTTGCTGCTGGGCATGTATCAGGCACACAAGTGGCCATGTCATGTGGATGGATTGGGGAGACATTGAAGGAATTAGACTCAGTCCCCCTAAAACTGCCTCCTCGACCTGATAACAACATTTCCCACTATCTTTTTATCATGAAAGATATTTTCAGACTCGTGAAAGTTTAGTAATACGTTTCTTGCCTATTTTTGAAGAGACAATGTGTTGAGTTACTTTCAACCTTATTAATTTTTGATTGCATTCTTTATTTATCGATATTTTTGTGCCTGTACTTGCACAGTTGCATATTATGTTTATTACTTATTTTGATTAAATGTCATTCAGAGTTCTCTAACATTATCATAGTTAAGCACTCTGATTTTAGAAAATCAAAGTGCTTAACTATGCAGGAGAGCTTTTTATGAACATATTTATTCAACAAAAATAATGGGAAGGGAAAATGTTTAATAGGTGATAAATAACTATTTATTTGAACAGCTGAAGTTTAATATCATCAGTAAATACTGCTTAAGTATTTCAGGTGTTTCAAAGTAAAATAAGGCTATTTGTTTTGTTATTTTACAACAGTTTCCTTATTATTTCAGGAGAGAGGGAGAGGGAGGGTCAGTAATTTCAAAACTTTAATGGCCAAAAGTTGTGGTGACTAGGAAATCTCTAGCTGACCTGATAGCCCCTGGTGCCTAGTAGTCCAGTGGGTTTATTTATATCCTACTGCACGTTATGATCCTCCAACTCATCCATTTCTGTTGCATTTCATTCCTGGGACTAAGAGTCAGTTCTTCCTGGATTGCAAAATTGTGCAGTGTACAATATGCCACTAGACATCAGACATTGTCGCAGGTGAGTACAATAAGGACCTGCCAAGGAAATTAAAATGTAGCATCAAAATCCTTACTGTCCCTTTCACCTCACACAGTGGTGTCACTCTAGTGTTTTGCTGCTGATCCTCCAATATGGTGTTCCCAATGACTCCATCTAATGGCTATCCTGCAATTCCTAGTGATGAAATCACGGTCCAGTGCAAGGGCAAATTAAGTTTGCCAGGGCAAATTAATCTTGCACGGTTTCTGGTTGTTTGCACTTACAATCCCACACAACATACAATCATGATATTCACAGAATGGAACTCCTTCCTGTTGAATAAAGGTATCCGCTTGTGCAGTGGTGCCTTCAGTGGAATAGGTATCCCATCAATAGCCCATTAGGAACCTAGCAATCTTGTGGAAAAGTGAGAGTGCACTCCTCCATCTTCATACAGACAAGTTAAAATGAATGAAGTCCAAAGCCGTATGAAAATGTTGTCTCAGTTATCTTAAGTGCAGACCATATCAATGTTCTGGGCAAGGTGCACGTCCCCAGTTCCAGATTGAAATGACCTTCCTGCAAAAACATTTGGTGCTGGGGTGACTTTCACTGGCACTGATGAAGCATCGCAAGGTTGGCTTCAGGTCTACAATCCACAGTCAGGGACGATTCAAATGCATCTTCAATGAAGTATTGATTCCTCATATGCAACTCCTCAGACATCATCTTGTAGGCCTTCTGACCTCTACTGATTAGATTCCTTACAGTGTGGAAGCAGGCCCTTTGGCCCAACATGTCCACGCCCAGACCCATTCCCCTACCCTAGATTTATCCCTGACTAATGCACCTAATGATATGGACAGTCACCTGACTGTCACATCTTTGGATTGTGGGAGGAAACCGGAGCACTCGGAGGAAACCCATGCAGACACAGGGAGAATGTGCAAACTCCACACAGACAGTCGCCCGAGGCTGGTATCAAACCCAGGTCTCTGGTGCTGTGAAGCAGCAGTGCTAACCACTGAGCCACCGTGCTGCCCCATGATACCCTGAGCTGGACAGTTGATGCTCTGTAGAACTAAGCAACCATGTCGCCAGACTTCTGTTTGATGATGTTTTGTGTCCTTGACATAAAGACATTGATTAAAGTCTGTGTGCTGAGGAGAAGGGGTTAAACACATCTCGTGCTAAAGGTTTAATTTACAGGATTCGATAATACCAGTAAAAATGTTAGATAAAATCAACTTACAGCCCTCTTGCTTATATGTCATTTAGGAACACAGTGAATTAGAAAATGCTTCAGAACTCTTATCACATATTTCAAAATTGGTTTCTAAAATTTTTATGAAGATGTACATTGCATTACCATGACACTTAGCATTAAAATACTGCATGCAGCATCATAAATGTCTATTAAAATGTGTCACAAACAAACATTCACTTTTGAAAAAAGCTGATCAAGGACATGTTTAGACACTTATAACAGCTAAATTATCACTTCTTTATATTCTGCAGAACAATATTGATATAAACGCTTGCTTAGAACTTAAATTGATCATGCTGCATTACAAAAGCCATCTAAAATGTATTTTGAAAGTACACCCTGATTAAGGAGATCTTTAAAGATTAAAGCACTTTTACAGGAATAAACATCTCAAATAGATCAAAAGGTTTAGAAATGACTGATATTTCAACCTTGCCTCCATATTCAGTAGTGCCATAGACCATTTCAACAACTTTTAAGCATCGTGAAATATTTTTATCTGAACTGCAGATGCTCAGCAATTGAGCTGCTGTCTCTCCTCACTCTTTTTAGACTAGAAATGGGAAAATGTAAAAGATATCCCTCTATTTACCTTTGTTTCTTCAGAGCGATTCATCTGAAGTATGCAAAGATACATCAATGTAAATTACAGGCATGTAAATCTTTGTGACCAATCAAAAAGCATAAAGTTCCAATGCAGAACTTTAGATCTAGTCCTCTTCTGCACATGTGCATGGTGTTTGCACTTCTGCACATCCAGCATCTATCTCCAGTGTATACAGATACAGAGATGATCTTCACAGTGGAGGATTTGAGCCAGCGTAATTCAACTACATACAATGATTCTATCTAATTGCCAGTGCTGTACTTTGCTTAATCCTGTCATAAAAAGTCCCAATTGTTCATGCTTTTTTTTGTTTTATTGTATCCCCTCATAATAGCCTCATTCTTGATGAAGAGCTTATGCTGGAAATGTCGATTCTCCTGCTCCTCGGTTTCTGCCTGACCTGCTGTGCTTTTCCAGCACCACACTCTTCAACTCTGATCTCCAGCATCTGCAGTCCTCACTTTCGCCTCATAATATGCACCATGCAGTGAATCTAGGAGTGCAGTGAACATTCTTGTGGGTCTAGGAGAAGTACTAAGATGCCGTGAGATAAAGGTAGTAGGTTGCAGATGAAATTGACTACCCTGCAAAAATATGGCCATTGGAGAAAATGAAGAAAAAAATCTTCAGTCTTTCCTGGCCCTCTATTTCCTTCTGTTAGAGCAGTGGCTTTGATTCACACTGGCATAGTAGGATGGATGTCTCCATTGATTTTTGACAGAGGTGACTCATCCTGATTACTGCAATGTATGTTATTTGGGATTGGATCAAGGTTTTGCAAAATAAGCAGCTCTGAATTCTCAGGAAATTTCATTTATTGAACTATCAGAAACTAACTGATGATAATTTTTTGTTTGCAAATACTGAACATTAAACTCAAACTGAGATTTTGGATTTCTCTTAGAATCCTTACAGTGTGGAAGCAGACCATTTAGCCCATTGTGTCCACACTGAAACTCCAAACAGCATCCCACCCAGAGCCACTGTATCCCTGTAACCCTGCATTTCCCATGGCTAGCCCATTTAACCTGACATCTCTGGGCACTATGGTATGGCCAATCCACCTAATCTGCAGAATGCTGGGCACTATGGGAAATTCAGCATGGCCAATCCAACTAACCTGCGTATCTTTGGATTCTGGGAGCAAACCCACACAGACCTGAGGAGAATATGCAAACTCCACACAGACAGTTGCCTGAGGGTGGAATCAAACCCAGGCCCCTGGCACTATGAGGCAGCAGTGCTAACCACTGAGCCACGATGCCATCCAAATACCAGTATTATCATTCCCTCACTTCATGGATTTGAAAGATTTGATAATATGGTTTCTGAATGAACAGTGAAACCAAAATTCAGCATTGTAATATAAATTTTGTGGTATATACAAAAAAATTATATTTTAAATTTGCAAAACATTTAAATTGGAACCAAGATATTTAAGTTTATAACTGGCGTACTTTAAAAGGTTGAAAAAATTGGGAATGGATGAGATTGTCCTTGCATTGTTTTCCATGTATTGGCTACTTGAGTTTGAGAGTGTTCTTATGAGACTGCGTGCTTTTTAAAACAATGTTGGAGCATGTAACTGATCTCTTATAGAAAACGAGATAGAAAACTAAGGGCAATTCAAACTCCAAGGAGCAAGCAGCTGCCAATAAAATATTTGAATCATTAGGTTCAGTCAGAAAGAACTTCCCTATCAGTAAGATCTAAACAAAGCATTGAAGAATATAGATAAGAAACTTGAAACTGGGATACAGATCACTTATTGGCTGAGAGTTACAAATTCATTTGGGGTCCAAAATGATGTTTGATATAGATCTGTACACTTCTGCAACAAGTCATGGTGGATGACCTCACAGCAAATGTTGTGTTGAATGGTACAGTGTTTGATTGTGTGTGTCTGGTGACTGTACTCGAGCTGTGTGCTTTTAGTCACGCTTGAGCGTGTGGCTACAGAGAAATGGAAAATAATCTGGTAGCTGCAGACATTATAGTACCACTGGTAATAAAGCTTCTGTGTCATCTCTGCATATCTTTAAACCACAAAACACAATAGTAAAAGGCAGATTAGAGAAATCCAGTACCTCAGCCTGAAATTAGCTTTATGGGTAGGCCATTTTGAATTGAGATGAAGAAACATTTTACTCAGAGGGTGGGCAACCTCTGGAATTTATTACCACAGAAGGCTGTGGAGATCGAGTCACTAAATATATTCAAGAAAGAAACTCATAATTTTTAGATACCAAGCCATCAAGGGCCTTGGAGAGAAAGAATGAATGCTGAGATGAAGGATGAGCCATGATCTCATGGAATGGTGGAGCAGGTTCAAAACACTGAATGGCCTATTACTACTCTTAGTTCCGATGTTAATTTTCATAGACAAACAAGGAATCTACTGCCAGACTCTGCTCCCTGCTGTACTTTGATTTAGAACAGTACAGCATGAGGTATTCCTGATGAAGGGATTTTGCCCGAAACATCGATTTTCCTGCTTCTCGGATGCTGCCTGACCTGCTGTGCTTTTCCAGCACACTCTAATCCAGAATCTGGTTTCCAGCATCTGCAGTCATTGTTTTTACAGCATGGAAACAGGCCATTTGGCCCCCACGATATACTTGTACTAATGTTGACTGCTTTCAAAAAAAAGTTTTAAAACTATAAAAGCAAGAAAAGATGAGCATTTCATATATATGGAGTATTCTCCAAGCCCTGAAGTACCCAAACTCATTCCTGATTCTGCTTTCTAGGCCCCTTCCTCTCTATTGACAGTAGTCCTCAGCCAACAACAGCCTCAGGTTTGTGATCTTCCTGCCTGAGCATTATTGAAATCTGGTTACAGCCTCTGAGTACTCCTCTGCCAAACACTATGGTATGATTAGTTCCAAGGTCAAACATCAAGAGCCCATTGCTTAAGCCTGAGCTGTTAACATTGCGTAGTTAAGATACCAAACTCCTTTGGCCTAGGAATTTTATGAATTATCTGCATTGGTGGTGAATCAAGTTAAAGTCAAGTGGACATAGGCTTATTGAAGGAAGAACATGGGAAGAAGTACAGATAAGCAAAATATGTGTGTGTGTGTGTGGATGTGTCAGGAGATGGAGGCTGTGGGGAGAGTCTGGAAACATTGAGATCAATTACGTTTCAGTAATGAAAATGCTACAAACTGTTTTGTTGCCTACATTGATTTTTCTCCTCATTAAATTTTGGTGTTCTTCTGGGAATAAATCTATTATACTGAAAATTGAAATGTTGACTTTTTTCTTTACTGTTCCTTATCATTTAAATGAAGGTTGAATCTGACAAAGTCAGAACCTCAGCGCAGTAGCGGAAACCATTTCAACGTGAAAGATAACTGAGTGTCTCAACTGGAACAATCCAGCTGATACCATTGTACAAGTGGAAGCTGTAATTTTTCATCTCAAAACCTGTCATTTTTACAATGATCTCTTATTCAAACCTGGTCTGCTGCAAACATAGAATTGCAGAATAGTAGGTGTCACAATAAAGAGAGCTGAATGTCTGCTTTTTTGACAATTGAAGTAAATGGCAACACATAGAGATCCATTCAGTTTATGCTATGATACCTATTTCATTTCTTTTGGGCAGTCAGATTTATTAATTAGAACTTAAAAATCTTTTCAAGTATAAATAAAGTTTTGCTCTTTTAAATTATTATGGCACTGTCAATTAAAGTACTTAGACAAACACAACTGTATATTGGAGTGTAGATAACTTTGAATTTCAAATCTAATGGAAAATCCGGGGTTAAACAGGAACACATAAGCGAGCAGCTGAAGTTAGTTAATTAAGGAAACTACCTCAAAGTGATTTTTTCTGTTCTTGGGATTAGCCAACTCAGAGAACATAAATGGAAGCACTTTGAGTTTGAGCAATAGCCTATGATTTGGGTGAGTACGCGAAGTTCAGGGAAGAAGGGACTTGAATATTGAAGTGTACAGGATATTTAGGAAGGACCGACAGACAGAAAAATGTGGAGATGTGTCTCTCTGTTAATTAATAATGATATTAGCACAATAGAGATATTTGCCCAAAGTTCAGGAAACCAATATGTTGAAGCAGATTGGATCAAGGTGAAAAATTAAAAAGGTAGAAAGTTACTTCTGGAAGTGGTGGTACAGGTGCCTTAAAGATAATAGCATGGTAGGATGGAGCATAAACAAAGAAATAATGAGAACTTCTTAGAAGGGTAGAGCTATTATAATGGGAGATTTTGAATGAGAGCTAGACTGGAAAAAAATCAGAGAAGCAATGCTATCTAGAAGAATAGTTCATAGAATGCTTTCAGACTACCTTGAATGGGTGGGTTTTCTTAGGTGGAAAGGTTGGCTTGTACCCTCTGGAGATTAGGATGGTGAAAGGCAACTCGATTGAAAAATAAGATCCTGAGGGGTCTTGACAGGATGAATGTGGAAAGGATGTTTCCTCTTGTGGAAAAATCTAGGGGTAGGGATCAATGTTTAGAAATATGGATCACCCATTTTAGAATGTGATAAGGAGAATTTTACTTCCACAGAAGGTCATAAGTGTTTGGAACTGTCTTCCTCCAAAGGTTGTAGAAACAGAGTCTTTGAAGATTTGTAAGGCAGAGACAGGTAAATTTGTGATAAGGGGATCCATGTTTTTGGGGTAAGTTGCAATGTGATATAACCAGATCAACCATGATCTTATTGAATGGCAAAGCAACTCACGTGGCTGAGTAGTGAAATCCTGTGTCTAATTCCTAATCTCTTTGGCCCAACCTGCAACAGAGTACTGTTCTATGCTAGATATACAGAGTGAAAATGATAAAAGCAGATGCTAATCATTTCAAGCCTTTAAACTTTTATTTTGATGACATCATTGCACATATGCAACTCCAAGCCCAATAACTAGAGACACAGGCAGCTCCTATAAATAGAAGAACAAATGAATCCCACCAAATGAATGCAGTTAAGTATTCATTTAGTATACAATTAATGGGTAGCCTTTTTTCTCCTCACTCACAGGATGTGGGCATCACTGTCAAGCTCAGAATTTATTGCCTATCCTCAATTGCCGTTGAGAACCTGCTGGTGAGTAGTACTCTTGAACTGCTGCAGTCCATGTCATAGAGGTAAATGCTCAATGCTGTAAGGGAGAGAGTTCCAGGATTTTGTCCCAGCAATACTGAAGGAACACAAATGTAGGTGCAAGTCAGGACGACGCGTGGCTTGGAGGGCGATTTGCTGGTCGTGTTGGTATTCCCACGGAATCTCTGCCCTTGTTGTTCTAGGTTTCTAAGTGGTAGAGGTTACAAGTTGGAAAGTGCAAACCAAGAAAACTTGGTGAGTTCTTGCAATTTATCTTGTAGAGGGCACATACTGCGGCCAATGTGCATTGGTGGTGGAGAGAGTGGAAGTTTTAGATTAGATTAGATTCCCTACAATGTGGAAACAGGCCTTTGGCCCAACCAGTCTACACCGACCCTCTGAAGAGTAACCCACCCAGACCATTTCCCTCTGACTAATACACCTATTGCTATGGGCAATTCAGCATGGCCAATTCACCTGATCTGCACATCTTTGGATTGCGGGAGGAAACTGGAGCACCCAGAGGAAACCCACGCAGACACAGGGAGAATGTGCAAACTCCACACAGACAGTCGCCCAAGGCTGGAATTGAACCTGGGACCCTGGTGAAAGTTGTAAGTGTTGGATGCAGTATAAATCAAGTGGGCTACTTTGTCCTGGATGGTGTTGAGCTTTAAGTCTCCTTAGACCTACACTCAACCAGGCAATTGGAGAATATTCCATCAAGCTCCTGACTCATGCTCTATAGATGATGGATAGCTTCAGGAAGTTCAGAGTTGACTTACTCACTGCAGAAATCCTAGCCTCTGAACTGCTCTTGTAGTCACATTATTGGATGTGCATACATTTCTTCCAATTAAACATTGATTCAACTGAAGCCATTCTAATCACATCTTTCCCAAAACTCTGTTCCTAGCTACCAACTTCATCCTATCCCCATGGCAACAGTTTGAGGTGAAACTATTCTGTTTGAAGCTTGGCTTAATGTTAAACCCCAAGATGAGCTCCTGACCACATGTTTGCACGGCACTAAGATTGCCTATTTCCACTTTCAACTTCATTCCATCTCAGCTCATCTCCTGTGGAAGCCTTTGCTCTTCCTTTATTATCTCTCAACTTGATTATTCCAAATAATAAAGATTCCAGACCCCTGTATCCACATTGTATTGCAGGTAAATTTGAAATTATCTAAACAATGGTAGGGTGGGTTACTCTTCGGAGGGTCAGTGTGGACTGGTTGGGCCGAAGGGCCTGTTTCCACACTGTAGGGAATCTAAAACAAAATGGTGCCCATGTCTTAATTTGCAGCATGTCCTAGTCACCAATCACCCTTGTATTCATTGGCTTACATTGGCTTCTTGTCAAATAATGACTGGTTTCTAAAATTTTCTTCCTTATTTTCAAAACTGTTCACATGATTGAAAACTCCTCTGGTCCCACAGCTCTCCAAGGTAATCATACGTACGTAATCTCTCCAGTGCCTGTGTCCCAAACTCTGAAATTGCTTCCCTATACGTTTTTGTCTTTCCAACTTGCTTCCCTCTTTTAAAACATTTCATAAAACCTGCCTCGTTGGTCACCTGATTCAACATCTTCCCATGTGACTCAATGTCATTCTTCATTTTAAAATGTTCCTGAGAAGTACCTTGGAATGTTTGGTTACATTAAACGGATTATAGAAGTCAAAGTTAAAGGCGTGGAGGTGATCAAATTTCTGAAATTTAAAATAACTGGATTAAATTATGAGAAAAGTAAATGATTTTTGCCTTGTTTTAACTTGTTATATCAGTGAGAAGTTGGTACTGATGGAAGTTAGTAGTATAAAGCAATTTGACAACATTTTGGAGAAGGGTGTAGAGACACAAACTTGGGATAGAAGTTAAGGTAAGATGGTAAATCAAACTTCAATTTTTAAATTGGAAGCAAAGATCTATGGAATAGTTCATCGAGAAGACCACTGAAGCAGGATTTAAAAAGCAATTAGATGATTGCTCAGAGAAAGCAGAGAACGAGGAGCAAGGGTGAGGAGCAAGGGTGAATTCATTATTTGTTACAAAGCCACAAAGTATATTGATCAAGAACATACATATAAATTCAGTCAACATAGAGGACAATGATAGAAATCCCTCAATTTTCTTTTGAACAGATGGGCAAATGTAGTTGATCTATCTGAAGAGGACATGCCTCTTATGAATTTTGACAGTCAAAATGGATTGGTTTGCATTAAGTGGGAAATAAACTTTTAAACATTTGAACACAGAAGCCACTGACCATGAACCTGCTTTCAAAACAGTTGGATGAGGAATGGGCAACCAATCTGTTATCAAAAGGCAGGTTGGTCAAACGCAGCATTTTTTTTAAGGAAACTGAGCTTTCATTTTAAGAATTCTGAGGAAGGGCCACTTAACCTGAAACATTAACTCGAATTTCTCTCCACAGATGCTGCCAGACCTCCTGTGCTTTTCCAGCACTTTGTTTGTCTTTGATTTACAGCATTGGCAGTTCTTTCAGCTTCTATTTTTAACAACTGTCAGTCAGGATTTCTGAGTGTCAAGAAACCCATCAGCTCAAAGGAGGCACGAAGAAATGGAATCAATAAATAACTGATCTTTCTGAAGGGGAACCTAGGATTAAAGAAATCGCATGTTGTGGTCTTAAAAGAAAACTCTTTGCCATTCAGGGAATTTACTCTTCCAGTAAATTAGGACCATAACTACTCCCCTCTGTCCTGATGATATATCTTCTTTTCCGCTGTTATTAGACTTCTGAGTGGGCCTCTCAAATTTCAGTTCTTGCTTTTTGTGCATCTTCTTTGCAGTCATAATTTTGTAATCCTTGCTCTATTCAATCACCTTATGACCTTTGTGTCTTTATATGTTATGATCTACCTGTACTGTAGGCAAAACAAAATGTTTCACTGAATTTTGGTACCTGTGACAATAATAAATCAAATTAAAAATCAAGGTCATTATTTTATCCAATCTGGACAAAAAGTCTCTTCAAATGAAACCAGTTGCAGATGTGCACAAAGTGCAATTATTATTTGCAGAATGTTTCTAATTTGATCAGTTTGTTGGTTCATTAGAGTTAAAATCGAAGCAGACTGCTACTTTAACATGAAACAATAGCAGCTAGTTTTGTTAATATTAGTTAAACTGTACTTGTTTTCTATTTCTCCAAACAGACAAATAAATATTTGAGAACAGCAGGGGTTATAATGACAGGAGTTGCAGAAAAAACTGTCCCCTTGAAATATAGATATTAGATATTTTTGCAATATGCTGTCCATTAAATCTGTGCACACATTCTGCTGTCACATATATCTTTATTCACATCGTGGTCATGCATTCTGAATCCTCTGACATGCCTCAGTAACCTCAGTTCATTGTTTACTGAGAACTATAACCAAGCTGTTGCATGACCCAATGGGTAGATCTTGCCTCTGCAAAACTGCAAACTGGCAGCTTGTTTTACCTCTCTGCAGACTGGCTTCAATGGAAATGGAAAGGAGGAAGGTAAAGCAGGCTGCTGTCTTACAGAATGATGTAGGCGAAAGTGAGGATTGCAGATGCTGGAGATCAGAGTCAAGATTAGAGTGGTGCTGGAAAAGCACAGCAGGTTAGGCAGCATATGAGGAGCAGGAAAATCGACATTTCAGGCAAAAGCCCTTCATCAGGAACCTGAAGGGCTTTTGCTCGAAACATTGATTCTCCTACTCCTCAGATGCTGCCTGACCTGCTGTGCTTTTCCAGCACCACTTTAATCTTTACAGAATGGTTTGTCAAGCCACTAACTTTAAATAGCTTCCAAAATCATGGAAATACTACATCACAGGCCTGCCTCTCTCCAGTCAGTTAATTGCCCAATCCCAATCCCAATCCCAGCAGAGTTAAATCAGAAATAGGCAGCTCTGCAATAGGTTAGGGTTATATTCACATTTTCAGTAGTTGAACCTTACACTAACCATCACAACCTCCCAAACCTCCCCCCGCCAAACTCTCACACCATCCTGGGTTTGGCAAATGCCTTTGGAAAAGCACTGTTTTTACAGATATGTTAAGGGATATATTCATACTCACATTGCGCTTCAGTGTATATTATGTTGAGAAAGAGCCTCCTATGATAGTAGTGTTCATTAGCATGTTGTGAATCAGTGTTTTTCCTCACAAGAAAAATCCAGTGCATTTAGGATAAAGACTAGGAGGAACTTCTTCTCAGAGTCATTAACGTGTTTGGAATTCTCTTCCCCAGTGGGCAGTCATTGATTATATTCAAGGCTGAGTTACACATCCTTTCGATTAACAAGGAAGTGAAGGTTTTGGGAAGCAGGAAGAAAGTGGAGTTTTATCCACAATCAAATCAACCACAATGTTTTTGAATGGTGGATCATGTTTGAGAGGCCAAATGGATTATTCCTGCTCCTATTTCTTATACTCTTATGTTGATCCTGTAGTCCCATTTTATCCACAGTCTGCTGTACCAAGATTAATATTGTTTTTCATTGTAACCAAGTGCAATTTGTCCTCTTGTGAACTCTTTATGTTTTCTCCAAAGAGAGATGAATAAACACAGACAACTTTGAAGCAGATAAAATCTGAACTTTCTTCTTCAGTCTGAAAAATAATTTTACAGAAGTTCCACAAATTTATCCAACGTTTCAGTCTTTAGTATTTAATTCAGATAAGATTTAGTTTCATAGATGCTGACATAAACCCACGAGAAGTATAGCTATAATGTTAGATTTTCTGATTGGACACAAGCCTGACTAGAAGAGAGCTAGAGCAGAATTTGGACCCATCTCACATACTGATCATTGACCTTGTTACAATTCTGGGGTTGGCTGATGTATTGTGGTCTGAAAAGGTTAGTACTGAAGATTCCAGACGCACTATGCACTTTGATAGTGTAATCAGGACTCCTGGGCAGAACAGCTTAGGATCTCCAAAGGAAGAAACTTAAAATGTGGTCCTCCTCAAAGTCTCTGTAACAATGACTATTGTTTCATTGTAACCCATAATTAGTTGGTAATATGTAACAAACCATAATTTGTTAACTACAAGAGATTCTCGCAGTTGGATCAGGAAGTGGTTATCCTCTACCACATCTCATCAAGCAATGCACTGTAGTTTCCTACGTTTAGAGAGGTACAAACCTCTAACATGTGCAACAGATTATATAGTGTACTGAGCTGACATGCCTATAAAACATCAGCCTCAAATCAATGAAACAGAGGAGTTCCAGGCTTTAGAAATGTTATGAAACAGAATTTACTTCTGTGCCCAAAACACAGCAGCCAGGATCCTAATGTCTAGGGTCGGAAAGATGAAATGGAATTTTAGGGGCTCAATGGGATGGAACCTGGCAGCACAGGGCCATGAGATGCATGTGCCCATTTTGCAATGTGCAGGAACCATAGAAGGAGGACTTCGCACAATTGAAACAATGGGACCTCAACTAAGTTAGTGTGAATGGTAATTAAGCTGAATTTTGTGGTGCTTTTCCAAATTTATCAATGACACCTGGGAACCACAGGGCTTCAGAGGCAGGGTTGGTTCAGGGATGTGGTGAGGAAGTGAGAAGTCAGTGTTGCACCTACCGCAGTTAACCATCCACAAAGTCTACCTAGGGAGGGTGATGAATGGAAGCCTTTGCCAGATAGCAGCCGAAAGGCGGTGACGGTGCCAGCATTGTTGGATGGAGTGCGCTATTAGGGTCACGGAGGGTCAGCAATACAGAAGGAAAAACGAAGGTGGAGGTTGGATGGATTTGGAGAGATCCCACCAGGCATGGGCCTAATGCACCCAGTTTTTGTGGCTCCCCCTCACGTGGAGGTGGAGAAATACAGAGGAAGGGAGGTCCAGATAATAGTAGGGGCACAGCATGAACACCAGGAGGTGCAGGGTCAGTCTTTAGGTAGATTAGACTGGTGCTGGAAAAGTACAGCAGGTCTGGCAGCATCCGAGGAGCAGGAAAATCAATGTTTCGGGTAAAAGCCCTTTTTCAGGACTGAAGGCCTTCAGTCCTGATGAAGGGCTTTTGTCCGAAACTTTGATTTTCCTGCTCCTCGGATGCTGCCTGACCTGCTGTGCTTTTCCAGCACCACTCTAATCTAGACTCTGATTTCCAGCATCTCCAGTCCTCACTTTTGCTCAGTCTTTAGGTAAGCAGGCCAGAGAAGAATGAGCAGGAATGCCCTGCCCCCAGAGAGAGTTTCCTGTCCACAACCCAGCTATCTCTGAGTGGCACAGTGAGCACAAACTGAAACTCTCCAATGGGTTCATCACTGATCTCCGCATAATGCTTCAGTTTGAGCTGAGGTGTGGTGGACTTGATGGCGTGCCAATGTTTGTCACCCTGAAGGTCACCCTGAAGATCACCCTGAAGATGACTCTCAACCTTCCCACTTCCACCACTTTTCAGGGATCATCTGAGATCATGAAGGCTCTTATGCTCCAACCAGTCACCTTCATCATGAGGAAGTGCTTCCATTCCATTAGCATCCGACTGAGCTATTATAGTGAAAGTCAATCCTTCAGGAGTGAGCACTCATGACATCCCTATACTCAGTCAGTCCCAGGAGTCACAGCTGTTGTCGCCACCCAACACCTTCAACTATGGATATTAGGAACAGAGATAATCCACTGAAGACATGGCTACTCATACCTTTGAGGATCCCACATGAAGTAACTAACTTTGAAATATGGCACCAGCATCTACTGCTGGGGCCTCATTTCTTACCTCTGCAATGAGCAACACATAACTGTGAGTTAATTGGTCGATCCTGCATGAATCCATTGAACACAGTCTTGTGATACTTGCGGCACCTGTTGTGGCCTCCACCCCATGATGTGCCTTATGAGACTGGGCTGAAGGGGAAGCATGCTGGATCCTAATTGAACTGCCTCACCGAGCTGCCAGTAAGTTAGAAAAATCTTCCACAATGTTTCCTCAAATCGCAACATGGACGCTATTGCTTCGCCAGTCAATTGCTGCACATTTTTGGACAGTGAGCGCAGCACAGATACAAATATAATTTGTTTCTTTTTGAGGGCTCTTTTTGAGATTTTCTTGAAGGCTACTTTCTGAATTTCAGGGACTCCTTCGGTCTAAAGATTTAAGTTAAATACCAAATACTTCTTGGAACAGGAATTTGTAAACTTACTCTACAACCACATGAAAGGATATAGAAGAAACAAGACAACTGATGGTGGATAGATAGCCAAGTATCCAACAATAGTATAGTTTTCCTTCCTTCACTCACCTCCCCAGTGCCACCACCATCCTCCTGCTGTTGCTGTCATTAAGCCCGAAGGCTTCAAACATCAGGCTGTTCTAGATCAACTTCACTCCCAATATTTTCTACACAAGAAAACTGCATCAGAATAAGTGCTTTTATGCAAATAGACACATCTTCAGCAGAAACATTTTATGAGAATTTTATGTGGAAGAGAGAAAAACTGGATTTAATTTCCCAACAATATTTTTTTCTTATTCGACACCATTTTTAGCTATTTTAAACTTTAGTCCTACAATAATTTATTGGACAAATATTCTAAAAAAGCCTTTTGAAAAGATTGTACATCTTTTCCTCTTTGCTAATCCAGCCATAGTTTATAACTTTGAAATTCAGATGCAGAAGGGAAGAAAGAAGAAGAAGCAAAATATAAGATTTTGGGTAGTCATAAAAAAATCATTATCCGTAAATGTGTAAGTGACCAACATTATCTGCTGCCTACAGTCGCTTTGTGTCTCACCCTAAAAAGCCTCCTTCTTCCCATAATTCCCCTTTAACTATGTGTCTCTTTCTCCCCCCTCTTCCCTGCCTTCTACCCTCTCCTCTCCTCCCCCTCTCTCCTCCCCCCACTCTCTCCTTTCTCCAGTCTCTCCTTCATCCACACTTTCCCCCTTCCCCTCCTTCTCTCTCTTACTGCCCACCCCCGTACCGATATTTTTCACTTGCCTTTGCTTTTTCACTGGCTGCATATGTACATCCCACAAATCCCATTATTATTAAAGATATGCGAGAGGAATTAAAGACCATCACCATCACTAGCAAAGTAATGTTAGACAAATTAATGGGACTATAGGCATAATAGTAGAGAATTTAGAAAATCATAATCTAATCAAACAAAATAAGCATGGTTTCATGAAAGGGGAATCATGTCTGACTAATTTACCAGAGTTTTTCAAGGAAGTCTCTGCCAAAGTGGATAGAGGAAAACCAATAGATGTTTTTTATTTCTCCAACTCCTCTTAACAACCTTAGGGATTGGAAATGTCAGATTGTTGGTATTTTTACTGCTACTTCAAACTTAAACATAGCTTCTCAACTGGAAATGTACTTGATTTCCAAGAGATTTGAGACAAAAACACTTATTATGCTAATTATTGGGAACGAATTGCAATAAGTAATCTGCCATTTCCTACCATATGGAACTATCTCTCCATCTCAATTAAACTAGTCTCTTTCTGTTCACAATTTCAAGTCAATGTTTTAAAGTTTTATTCCAATAAAAATCATCATAAATAAAGTGTATAAACTCAGTTTTAGAAACTCAAATTCGCCCGACACACACGATCTTTATTACAGACATAGAGCTCTTTGGGTCTATCAGCATCATTTCATTGAATTGCTCTGGATTAGAAAAAACATTTGCAACACATTTTGTGAAAAATTCATTCTAATGGTATAATGCAAAGTATCTCCAACATCACTAAAGAGCAGAATCTAAAAAATAAAACGGTACTGCATTTAAGATTTTCAAAATTTAGACATACAGGACTATTGTAAATCAACAAGGCTAATCATATTTTCTCACACAAATGGGAGAGAAAAAGGTATTGGACAAAGAAATGATATGAAAAAGTTTTCTTTGTCAATCGATCATTTATTCTCAGTCATGGTCAGACTTGATGTGCATGAATTCAAATCAGGTACAGAAAGGGAAATAAAGAGTTGAAAAGAAAGATGGCATTAAATTGAAGAGAAAAGGAGAAAGGGAAAAAAAGAAATAAGAGATTTAAAATCTCCTAAAATAATTCACACCCTGAAGGAATAGACTTCACACTTTAAATTGTTCACTTTTTGAGTAAGAGAGACTGATTGACTAATTGAGCCTAATCACATTGTTACAAGAGTACTTGGACTCAGCTTTTGGTGACTAAGTTCAACTGAAAATGAATATGGAAATGCAGCAATGTCATGATCAAATCAGGCTGCAACATGTGATGAATTACAGTTCTTCGATAACTCTTCTTTATCCCACACTTCTAGCTGTCTTTTGTATTAACAGCATTGTGCATCATTCGAGCATTGCTGTTATTTTGACAAAATTTGGACCATTATGCTTCTAGTGTACAGAAGGAATCCATAAAGATCAACACCATATATCTCTAGTGTATAAAGCTAATATGAAATTGTGTTTTCTTCCAGTTGTAGATTAAGAATTGTTGGGAAAGGTGATTTATAGTCATGAAACATACAACAGTGATGAGAAACAGTTTGACAAAGCTAACTGGCAGTTGGTATCAGGGAACTTATTTATATTTTAAAAATCACTAATAATTTCACAATTAACTTTTGTTAAATATGACCAATCGTATGAATAAAAAGCTGTAAAATACACAATATTCATAAATCCTGTTTATATAACATCTTGTATTGTTTCATGATAACCCAACAGAGGGTCTTACATTCCAAAATGCATTAAATCCATCCCACAGGCAAAGACGTGGTTTTCCTATGGAATAAATGTAAATGATAAATGCATAGATAAGTTCTAATTTGAATATATATAATCTTATTAGCTGACAAAGCAGGAATAAATGGACAGTAAATGTTTTAATTCAATGAATAAACTTTTCTTCACAGTCTACCCAGGGATGTTTACAATGAAAGTTCATGCTCTAACTAGGTACTTTGAGCTGATTAAGATGCTAACCTATACATTGTGATTTAAACAGCTATTTAGCTTCCAATTTCACCAAATAAAAGGTTTAAACTTCTATTATAGCTGTGGTAATTTGTTAGTCAACGTGTTCACTAATAGACTTACTGGAATGAAAAAAATGGTGCAATTTCTTTACTTCTTCCAATGGATATAAATTCGACATTATTTTTAAAGTCAATTAGCGTGAAGAATAGTGTCATTCAGCATGTGGCTGTACTTTGCAGCTCAGTGTTGTCATGTTGTTCTTGATAGGAATCACAAGTAGATAAAAAGCAATGAAATGATATGTGTAAGTTTAGTACTATAATAAAATCTGCTCAATAATAAAATAAGGGAAATTACATAAAGGGCAAGCAAATTTAAACTTGCCATTTTCTGAGGTCAGCCCTTCTTTGTAAAAGTCCCTCAATTTCTCAGTACTAATTGCGTGAGGAGGTATTGAGGTATAACAACAAGGAAAATTCCAGATGCATTCTACATTCACTTGGAATAAAGGGAATACTGTTTGGGCCTACATCCCAGCTAGCTTTTCCTCAAGAAAGAATCAAGTTAGAGAACAGTGGAGGAATTAAAGACAATCTTGGTCTTTGCATGACCAAAAACAAGTCCTGTCTCTCAAGCAGACTCTGTTGAGGTATGTACAGTCTGCTATAATGCGCATTTCTTCAACATGAATTGGCTATAATGTGATTGAATAATTTAGACCATTATTTGTAGAAGATGAACTTTCCTTTCCTGTATTGGCTACAGTGCAATTCCAGTCCCATTGGTTTAAATGGTGCTGCTATTGCGCGATTTTCTTATAACGTGGGATCGCAGGGGAACGCAACAATTATATCAGAATAACCTGTATGAAAAATGGATAAAGCCTTATTTATATGATACCACACATTCATCACGTTTTGGCATAATATCTATTTATGCCAGAAAAGAAGCAGGAATTTTAACACCAGGTTTAGTCAGGTGAAATGTTGCAGTATTAGAACACCAAATTCCAAACCCGAATCCATCTCAACCCTGTTCACTTCCAGTTTAATGGGGAGGCAAGGCAGCCAATAAACCCCCAGGAGCCCAGTGGTAATTGAAACATTGTAATCACTGTTTTAATTTAAATTGTAGTCAGTCAATAGTTCCCATCTTGGGAAATTTAACATGGACCACCAGACCCAGAAAGTAAATGCCTTTTTACTTTTTTACTGGACTCAGTCTGCCTGTTTGGTTCATCTGCTCACCAACCCTTTCAAACTGCTGATCCCTCTCCTACACAATCCTGCCAATCTCCCCATGAGTCTTTCTGCTCTTGTCCATTAGACTTCCAATCTCTTGATGACGACTCTTCTCATCGCTCCATGAGGCCTCCAAATTCCCTCAAATTCTCTGATCTCCTCCTCAAACCTTTCAATTTCTTTCACAACGCATCTATTCTCCCCCCAACAGGCCACCCCTCACATTTTGCATCCTCTAATCCCTCCCTCCCTGTCTGTCACTCCTCTAACTTTAACATATCAACCAGCGTGCCTCTTAGTCTGCTTGGTTGTGGCCAAGAATTTGAGACAAAAAACACAAATGTATTGTCGTTAAATTTCTCAAGGCTGCAAAGGAAATCTGAAATAAATACAGAATGCTCAAGAAAACTACCAGGTCTGGCAGTATCTGTGGAGAGAGAAACAGAATTAACGTTTCAAGTCCAATGACCCTAATTCAAAACGAGTGAGGGAAATCCATTCTTCCAAAACCATTCTGTCCCCTGCCTTTTCAAAAATTTATTCATAATATGTGGGCATCATTGGCTTGGATAACACTTATTGCACATCCCTTGTGGCCCAGAGGTCAATTAAGTACTAACATTTCTGTGGGCTTGCACTCACACGTAGGCCAGCCCAGGCAAGGATGGCAGATTCCCTTCCCTAAAGGACATTAGTGAACCAGACCGGTTTTATAACAATCATAGAGGTTGCTGTAATCATGATTATCATTAAGTTTTTTTGTTAAAAAACTCAAATTTCTTCACCTGTCATAATGGGATTTTAACCCATGTCCTCAGAACACTAGCCTGAAGTTCTGGATAATGTGAGTTAATATCCAGCCAGTTGTATTTGGGATGGAATATTGAGATCAAACTGCATATAATAATGAATAACAAACTAAACAATTATTTTGACATGTTCTCTATTTCCTACTATAATTCATTGATCGTAGAAGTGATTGAAGTCATAATATTAAAGTTCAGGTTTATTCAACAGGCTCGGTAAATAAGTATCTTCCTTTAAAATGTTATCAATTATCTAACCTCAGCTCCTGTAAAAATACAGAATGATAATCCACACAATACACAATAATTGAATCCTAAATCAAATGATTCATAAGAGAAATTGAGCCTCTTACACTATACACTTCTAGAAAAAAATAGCACTTGCAGCAATTTTATAGTATTTTGAGCTACAGACAAAACTGTTCTAAACCATACTTAGCATTTGGACTTAATTTTGTGAATCATAGATCATGTCTAATCTGTGCTAGATTTACTTATTTTCTTAAGTCTGTTGTCAAAGGTCCATGATTTTAAAGGTTTACTTCACTTTTTCTGTAAATCACTGGACAAGATCAGAATATAATAATCATCCTTTATTCTGGGTACATGCTGTAATATGCTGTGATTTCACGATTGCATGCCACAATTATTCTTAATGCAATCTTTAACTCCATAAAGTAGCCTTCTTCTATACAATGAGAAGTATGTACTGAATAAAATGAGATAACTTCTAATATGTTCTCCAACCTGTCATACAAGATAGATAAAAGTCAAAAAAGTGTTGATCCTTATAGTGTGCCATGCTATCACATAGTAAATAGGTTAATGTCCCTGTAAAGTGTTCTGCTCCTCATTCATAATCTCCCCAGTGCCAGAGAGTCTTCATACTATGCTCTCCTGCCATGCTCTGTTAGCTGACTATTGCAGTTGTCATGCTTGCTCCCTGGAGTATTACTTCCTCTGAATCATGCATTCCTTTTCCTACTGAGCTCCAGGTCTATTCTTGCCATCTTTTCCAGCATGATATCCCTTCTAAAGTTATTCCTTACTGTTATCATTAGTAAAAGACTAACTGAACAGTCCACTTTTCACTTAGCTGTACAGTGCTTCGGTTTTATTGCAGGGTGTGAGTGGATGGCAGTTTGGCACAGCATTGACTACCCTGTTCCAAGTAATAGCTCTGTAGCTAGAATTTTAGTTGTGCATTTCAAATGGATGACCCACTAACCTCTGAGAAAAGATTAATGCCTTATTAGACCATTCAGACATGGGTCCTGTATCATTTTGAAAGTTTCAATGAGATCTGTCCTCACTTTTTGACACTTCAGAAAGTTTAGGCCCAGTTTGCCCAATCTCTCTTTCTCAGACAGTCCTACCATGCTGGGAACAAATCTGGTGAACCTTTACTGCACTCCCTCTATATCATTTCTGAGTTAAGGAGACCAGAATTGCAGACAGCATTCCAAGTGCAGCCTTAGCAAGCTCCTATGCTTTTGAAGAAAGACATCACTTTTCCTGTACTCAAATCCTCTTGCAATAAAGCCTAACATTCCATTTGTCTTCCACATAGCTTGCTACAATTATGCATTAGCCTTCAGTGACTTATTGGCACCTAAGTCCCTTTGTACATCTACACTTTTCAACCTTTCACCATTTAAAAAGTACTCTGTATTTCTGTCCTTCCCACCAAAGTGGACAATCTCACGTTTTTCCACATTATGTTCCATCTGCCATGATCTTGCCCACTTACTGAGCCTGTTCAAATCCTTCTGCAGCTGCTTTACATCTTCCTCACAAATCATTTTCCTGCTTAACTTTATATCATCTGCAAATTTGGAAAAATCTTTTTGGTGAAAATAGACACAGAGTAATCATTTAGTTTCTCAACCATTTCTCTATTCCCCTTTTATAAATTCTCTGACTCTCCTTCTAAGAGACCTCACATTTGTCTTATTCAAAGTTTCCTTTTTACATACCAATCACTTTTTATAGTCCAATTTTGTTTCATATTTGGTCGCATTGCATTCATATTCTGATCTTCCTTTCCTTATTAGTTTCTTGGCCCTGCTTTGCTGTATTCTAAAAACCTATGAATCCTCAGATTCATGACTATTTCCATTCACTTTATAAGCCTTTTTCTTTAAATCTTATACAATTCGTAATTTCCTTTGTCAGCTACTCAGTTGACCAACCATTTTTTAGGTTTCTGCACCTTTGAAAGAATGTATTGTTGTTGTAAGCCATGTAATAGTACGTTAAAGATTATTTGTTGCCTGTATGCAATCATGTTTTTTAATGTATTTTCCCAACTGAGTTCAGCCAATTAGTAATTTGTGCTATCATAATTTCCGATTCAAACTTAACGTCCTTTCTTCAAACTGAATGCCATCACTTTCAAACATAACTTAAAATTTTATCATATTGTGGTCTTTCATCCCAAAGGTTCTTTTATAAGAAGACTGTTAATTATCCTTATTTAATTCAATACTAGATCTAAAATAGCCTGTCCTGTAGTTGGCTCCTCAATATACTAATCTAGAAAACCACCTCGAAGACAGTCTAGAAACTCATCCTCCATGGCTTCAGTGTTCAGTTGGTTTACCCAGTCTATACGCAGATTGGAATCACCCATATGCTAATGCTATATGCATCTTTCATCTCCTGATGAATACCATGGTCCACACTACCACTGTTATCTGGTGTCCTATAAATAATTCTAACAAATGTCAGCTGCCCCTTGTTGTCTCTGAGTTCCAGCCAAACAGATTCTACACATTACTCTTTTGAGTTGTGAATCCCTCTGACTAATGCACTGATCCAATCCTTTATTATCACTGCAGTTCCACCTCTTTTTTTTTCCTTTTTGTTTGTCCTTCCTAAACATCAAATTTTCTTTAATATTCTGATCCCAATCTTGGTCGCCATGCAACCATATTTCTATAATGACAATTAGATCCTAGCCATTTACCTCTATTTCTGCCTGTATTTCATCCATTTTGTTATGCATGCTGAATGTTGCAGATAGTGTCCTTAACTTTATCTTTTTGACATTTGAAGCCTATTCCATGCTCGGCTTTGTATCTCCTGTCTTCTAGTGTCCCAAGCATCTTTTCAATTTCCTGTTGCCAACTTTACTTCTTTCCAATCTCCCCTCAAGTTCCCATGACAACCTACCCAACAGCACTAGCTGGACGCCAGTAGCAATCTTTTAGGAAGTAACCCATTCAGCTTTTAGAGGTTGCACCTGCCCTAGAACTTGTCCTAATGCATCAGAAATCTGAAGGCCTCCCTACTACACCAGTCCTCAATCAATCGATCATCTTAGGCTCACTAGCACATGACATTAAAAGTACTCCTGAGATGCATTCCTTCCTAATTCCCTGAAATGTGCTTGCAGGACCTAAGCCCAAATCCTATCTATGACTCTTGGTACTAATTTGAACCATGACTTCTCATTGACACCCCTCCCATAGAATGATGTCCTGCCTAGTCTCCGTAGCAATACATCATCCTGGATTGACCCTTAAAGCTGCAGAAAACTGATAGCCAAATCTCTAATCAATATTGCCCTTTCATTCTTCTTTCTCCCCACAGTACAACTGAGACTGCTATGCTACCATCAACATATCTATGACTGAGATGATCAGGTTGAGTTTAGCAGAGGGAGGGGGTGCAGCTGGGTGGATGGGTGTGCCAGATTAAGTCCAGTAGTGGTGATGGTGACAGTTCCGGTTTAGCAGAGTGTAGGGAGAATTGAGTCAGGTCAGCATCCAGTGGTGAGGGATGGTTGTGTCCATCTTGGATGGGGTTGGGCAGTGGGAGTAAGGAGGTGGTCAAGTTTGGTCTCGTAGCAGGGTGTCAGGTTGGTTCAGTGAGGTGGGGGTTGGAGGGAGGGAAGGTCAGGTCCCAGAGGGAGAGTCAGGGCAGAGTGTGGGGTATATGTGGGTGCAGTTGTGGATGCATGAAGTCAGTTTGGGGTCAGTTTTACAGTTACTCAGGAGTTAGCATATTTAATGGACCTAACTTTCTCTGTAACTCTTTTACTTAATTTCATTGGAACCATTTGAAGTCTCCAATTCTAAATATAGACTTCCAGAGGGTTCCAGATGCAGAGGACTTGCCCACAAGAAAATTCAATTTCCTGGGTAATTCCTTCAGGGTGTGCTATGAGGGGAATTCCCACTAAGACTAGAATAACCATTGTCTGGCTACCAGAACACCTAAGACATTAATTCTCATCCTGGCATGACAAAATTTGATCCCTGTGATAGTTCATCTTCTGTGTCCTCCAAACTCTATCTATTCAATTTAGAAAGGTCATTGGACTCAAAACATTAACTCTGTTTTTGCTCTGCAGATACTGCTAGACCTGCTGTGTTTCCCCAATACTCTGTTTCGGTTCCATTTAGTTTAGCTGGACTAGCCAGCATCCACAGAGGAACCAACCAGTTCTCTGCCCCTTCCAATCAAGTGTTGCTCCAAGCAAGCAACTGAAAGAGTGAATCATAATAACATCCAACTGTGAAAACTTTCCAGGTCTTGAATCACTTCTGTTAGGGGTCAGCAGGACACCCCTATTTATCCTCTACCCCATGGAACTGAGTGCATTAACATTCACCCAACAGTAAACACTGTGCTTGGTTCAAGAACAGAACAGCATGAATAATAAAAGCTGTAGGCCGTGATGACATCGCATCATAGTATGAACATTTATATTTGACATCTAACTGTGCCCTTAGCCAAGCTACTTCAATACAGTTACAGTATTTTTATCTACCAAACAACATGAAAAACTGTCCGATTATGTCCTGTCTTGAAAAGATCTCTGGAATCGGTAACATAAAAAGGACATCCTCAGTACTTGGGAGCCTCCTGTGAAGCGCTTCTGTGGTGTTTCCTCCGGCATTTATAGTGGCCTGTCCCTGCCGCTTCCGGTTGTCAGTTTCAGCTGTCCGCTGTAGTGGCCGGTATATTGGGTCCAGGTCGATGTGTTTGTTGATGGAGATTGTGGATGGCACTCTATAAATGCCGGAGGAAACACCACAGAAGCGCATCACAGGAGGCTTGCCCTATAATGGTAGTGTTGTCCCAGTCGAATTCATGTTGCTTGTCGTCTGCGTGTGTGGCTACTAGGGATAGCTGGTCATGTCGTTTCGTGGCTAGCCTCACAGGAGGCTCCCAAGCACTGACAGGGGGACAAAACGTTTGCAACAAAAACTTCCAGCTCGGCGAACAGAACCACAGCAACGAGCACCCGAGCTACAAATCTTCTCACAAACTTTGATAAAAAGGATAAGATATTATAAAAATGACAATCTTGTAAAATTCCTGAAGAAGGGCTTATGCCCGAAACGTCGATTCTCCTGTTCCTTTGATGCTGCCTGACCTGCTGCGCTTTTCCAGCAACTTAAGCTCTGATATCCAGCATCTACAGTCCTCACTTTCTCCTAATGTTGTAAAATTATTGACATGTTAAGCAATAAATGAGGACAGCATGGGAAGTGATGTCTTGAAGTTTCCTATTAGATTTAAATAAACTGATCTGGAATTGGGCAGTTACTAATTTCACAATCCATGATTAACCATGGACTATTTATGAACAGTTCATTTACTAATAAGTCAATCAGAGTTCAGGATATCTTTGATGATGCATATTGGGTGTTGGCTAGCAAGGGTTCATGACACCTCAGTTTTAGTAATTTAATGCATGAAAAGGAAGATCAAAGGCAGAAGATCTTTAGTGATCAGGACTAGAGATTAATATAGAAATTGCTGGAAAAACTCAGCAGGTCTGGCAACATCTGTGGAGAGGAAGCAGAGTTAACATTTCACATCCTGTGAAGCTTCTTCAGAACAGAACTAGAGACCTGTGCCATGAGCTAGCATGGGGATAGGCTGTAAACTATTGTTTTATTAAGTTTCATTTATTTTAACTGCTATGATAAATCTAATAAATTCTTGTGAAAACACATCCTTGACCCTGGAATAAGTCTTATAACTAAGCAGGATCAGAAGACTAGCTGTTTTTCTCAAACTGAGTGTATTAGTAATAGGAATTGATTTGGTAATTATTAATTATCTTACAATTAAAGTTAAAATGCACCTAAATTCTTATACAGTTACTGGCTCAAAATCATGGGATTCCCCCCCCCCCCCTACTATTAGCACTGTAGGTGTTCCTGCACCACATGAACTACAGAGGCACAGGAAGAATATTCACCATTGTTTTCTTAAGAGAAATTAAGAACAGGCAATGCTCACATCACATGAACAAATAATAACAGCTATTTAGTACTAAAGGCTTACAGGACTCTGTAGTATATGTTCATGATAAACTGATGTACCTCCAGTTAATTGTGGCTTAATGGATCAGGTAAATGAACTGGAGTTCGGTTGCTTGCATTCTCAACTCTGAGTCAGTAGGTTGTGAAGCGCTACATGGACAATGGTTTATCCTTTGACATTAGACAGGGTCGTCTATTGTGGACATAACAAATCCCTGTCACTATTTTAAAGAAGATCAGGGAATTTCCCTCTAGTGTCCTGGGGAACAGTACTCCCACAATCAAGACCACTAAATAAATTTATTTTGTCATCATGACATTATTTGTAAAAGCATGCTGTATGCAAATTAGCTGTTGCATTTCTTACATTATAAGATGACTGTCCTTCAAAGTATTTCATTGACTGAGGAAGGGTCACCGGACCTGAAACATTAATTTTGATTTATTTTCACAGATGCTGCCAAACATGCTGAACTTTTCCAGCAATCACTATTTTTATTTCATTGACTGAATTGCTTTGGGGTCAATGTCTTGAAATGCTCTTTACAAATGCAGGTATTAAACCTAAGTACATTATTTCACCTGCCTGTGTGGTTGCATTTTTATGAAAATGATTTATCCTTTAACCGGTACCAAAGTAATAATTTCTACAATTGGTTGTAACATTTAGGCTATAAATTTAGTTTCAGTTCTGCGATTTATAGACTACTTAATACTTGATTCAATTTATTCTACAAATTATGAATGATCAATATGAACTGCATTTATTTTAAAAAATCTGTCCTTGCTGTACCTTGGATTTTGGCATAATTTGTAGCTGCATAGCCATTCACTGATTTTGTTTGCAAGTCACTAATTCAATTTCAGAATTGTAATAAATAGATTCCTACAAAAATGTATTAGTGCTAGAGAAAAATCATACACATTACAATAAGTAAAGGTAAATTAAACAGAGATGACACATTACAATAGATCCTTACTGAAGTACTGAAAAATGTTCACATATCAGTTTTTTGATATCACACGACTTATTATAATATAATTCCAGTAGTTTTAAATACTTACTGTGAGATCATTAGCAATAAGCATTTCTCCTCCATCATCACTACATTTCACATCAACTCAATGAAAATCATAGCTGGGCAAAATGACACTCTTATCACTGCACAAAGGATTTCATGGTTTATATTAAGAACACAAATCCTTCTAGATTTTATTATGGTTGACAAACAATCTATAGATGAATTAGAAGTCATAGAGGATTTGAATTCTCACTTTCATTAATTTTTGTGTCAACCGTTAATCTACATTGCTTCTTCATTGTT
The DNA here is from genome assembly GCF_004010195.1 of Chiloscyllium plagiosum. Taxonomy (NCBI): domain Eukaryota; kingdom Metazoa; phylum Chordata; class Chondrichthyes; order Orectolobiformes; family Hemiscylliidae; genus Chiloscyllium; species Chiloscyllium plagiosum. The sequence goes on from NC_057715.1 coordinate 75,121,232, forward strand.
TTGTTCCTCTCTCACCTGGAGTATTCTCTGTGAATCTGTTTCCTCTTCATGCTTAGTATCTTTATGGGATCAATAATCTTGTTTGCTAGTTTTTCGGAAAAAGTAGATATGAGCAAAGTGAAGGTGCTTGGACAAATGAAGATTAAATTCAACTTTGGTAGAGATACAAAAAGGGCACTTTTGAATCAGTCACCAACTATATCATTCCCAACTGTTCTTTGTATTGTTGATTCTGGAATTTGCCTCTTAACTTTGGACCATTTAAAAAGGAAATTCAACATGCCAACCTGTTATAAATTTCAGATTAACATTAGAGATTGTATTTGATTCAGAATCATTGATTACTTCCACATGGGGATCTCAATTCATATTCCTCACCATCTGAAGATCACATTTTCTGGCCAACATCTATTTAATGATGATCTGAGCTAAATCTGACATAGATTTTCTTTTTGTTTAAGCACAAATATTAAGGCGTATGGGCCAAAGGCCAGTAAATGGAGATAGGCCACAGGTCAACATGATCTCATTGAATAGCAGAATTGGCTTGGGAGGCTGGATGGCCTACTCCTGTTCCTATGTTCCTATCTTACTGAGCGATTGTAACAATTAAACTCCTTGTGTACACTGGTTTCTATTGTCCTTACACAGTACCAGTTGCCACATCTTAAATTTAGACAGTAATCTGAAAAACATCACAATGGCTCAGTGGTTAGTACTGCTGCCTCACAGCACCAGCATCCCAGGTTCAATTCCAGCCTCGGGTGACTGTCTGTGTGGACTTTGCGCATTCTCCCTGTGACTGCATGGGTTTTCTCCGGGTGCTCCGGTTTCCTCCCACAGTCACAAAGATGTGCAGGTCAGGTGAATCGGCCATTCTAAATTGCCCATAGTGTTAGGTGCTTTAGTCAGGGGTAAGTTTAGAGTAGGGGAATGGGTCTGGGTGGATTACTCTTCGGAAGATCGGTGTGGACTTGTTGGGCTGAAGGGCCTGGTTCCACACTGTAGGGAATCTAATCTAAACATCAATGAGAGTGAACATATCTAATTAGTTTTACAGAAAATATCTGAACTAACAGAACATGGTTTTCACATGATTCAATTTATTTCTTCTTGTATTGTGAGAAATAACAAAATACACCACAGTGCCTGTATTAATGAGCTAATTCTATTTACTACGTAGGTGTCCCTGTACTAATCGTCATTAAGTTTTACACTTCTGAGACACATGCTTTCAGAGGAAAGGTAAAATAGCCAATGTCCCAGAAGACCATACAGCTGTTCTCCTTAGAGAGAAATTATTAGTGATGGTTTAACCTGAGGGTCACCATACCTCAGGTGAGGGGCAAGGTTAAAAACGTGGGATCTTTATTGTAACTTCAACCAATACATGCATTAATATCTCAGACTGGAATCTCAGATTTGGTAAATGGGATTTATACCCATCTTGCTGTTTCAGACTCAAAATAAGTGACTAATCTTTCCATAGATCTAAACCTGGAGAAAAATTAAAGGTGACTCCTTCCTCAGCTCTTTATTTTGAGGATTTGCCAGCTACCTCAATGGCTACATTGAATGAAAACCAGTCTTTTATAAAGGTATGAACTACTGCAGAATATGCTTGAGGATCCCAAGTGGCTCACAGTTGGTATGGGAGATGAGAGTTGGATGGCTGATTCCTCTAGTATTCTGATAAAGTTAATCAACATCCTGCGTGGTTTTTTTGTACCTTTATGACCTGAACTTTCACTTGTATCAGTAATATCATGTCGTTCAAGTGAAGTTGTTTGTTTAAACACTGTCAGCTATTTGAAATGTTAATATAAGGAGATTGATTAATATGTATAATGGATGTGGATGACTTAGAGACATAACAGCAGAAGTAAACCATTTAGCCCATTGAGTCTGCCCTGCCATAGAATAAGATCATGGCTGATCTGATCATCCTCAACTCCACCTTCTTGCCTTTTCCCCATACACCTTCATTCCCTTACTGATTTAAAATTTTGTCTATTTCAGCTTTGAGTATACTTAATGGGACAGCCTCAACATCCCTTTGAAGTAAAGAACCTCACAGACTGACTTCCCTCTGAGATAAGCAATTTCTACTTATCTCTGTTTTAATGGGTGATCCCTGACTTTAAGATTTGCTCTGTGGTCCTGGACTCTCTTTATAAGGGAAACAACATCTCTGCATTTACCCTGTCAATCCCTCAAAACAATCTTCTATGTTGGGAGGACTGCTCCCATTCTTCTAAACTCTAATGAGTACAAACCCAAACTACACGATTTCTCCTCATAAGACAATCCTTGCTAAACTTGAAACCAAGTGAACCTTCTCTGGACTGCTTCCAATGCTTAGATAAGAGAAACAAAACTGTTCACAGTATTTCAAGTGTTGTCTCACTAGTGCATTGCATAGCTTTAGCTACCTGAGTTCTGAACTATGGCACTAATAGTGTGTTATTTGAGTAAGAAGGTTCCTTTGGAAGAAACATGAACTAAATCTATTAGTTTCAAATAGAATTCAAATTAATTGATGGAATTGTGACTACAACCGATCACATCAATAGGGTAAATAGACAAGGTATTTTCCCTGGGGTGGCGGAGTGCAGAACAAGAGGGCATAGGTTTAAGGTGGGAGGGGAAAGTTTTAAAAGGGACCTAAGGGGTAACATTTTCATGCAGAAGGTGGTGCCAGAGGAAGTGGTGGAGGCTGGTACAATTACAACATTTAAAAGGCATCTGGATGGGTGTATGACTAGGAAGGGTTTAGAGAGATATGGTCCAAATGCTGGCAAACGGGACTAGATTAATTTAGGATATCTGGTTAGCATGGACAAGTTGGACTGAAAGGTCTGATTCCATGTTGTACATCTCTATGACTCTATGAATATTTCTCAATAAAATATTAATGATATTCAGAAATAATTACTTTACACAATATGAAATCATAAACTGTCATGCTAGAAAGTGAAAATTCTTACGACAATAAAAATATTCCATTATTATATTTTTAATCATCTGATTTAAGGCAGTCACCAGTTTCTATATACTAATGTTTATAAAACGTTAGAACATCATTTAGGATACACCAACATAACTTTATTCATATGAATTTTGTATTATGAAACATGATTATTGATCTGAATATAATTAATACTTTACTAAGAACTAGTCCGTGTTACTGTGATCAGTTGCAATCAGAACATAAAATTATTTTGTCAGTGAGCATGCTCCCTGCTGTGCACTGAAATATCAATGTTAGCATGTGCTGAGGAATACATTTGAAAGGAGTCTGAACCATTTTAAATCTTCTGCCAATTGAGTACAATTAAGTGCAGTTAATGGTCTATTGCAGCCACTCCCAATCTTTTCAATACCAAGTAATTCCAGAGTGCACAATGTGTTTTGCAGGTCTACACATGCTTGGGTCTGGAGTTTTGAGCACGCACTGTGGATTGGGATCCCTGGTGCCAGCAGATACTGCCTTTAATAATAGACATCAAGGTTCCATGTGAGATCAGAAGCATGGGCATTGCCTTGATGCTTAAGTAAAGTGGTGATGCTTCCCAAAGACACTGTTGTTGCTATGGCACACCAGTTCAAACCACTGGTCTATTAGATAATCCTGGTTTCATGAAGAACCAATATGGGACATTATGCACATTTTTTGACTTGGATACTCTACTACTGTTGCATACATTCTTTACACTTGAGCTCAATTATTGTAAATTAATGTAAACTATCATGCTGATGTCACGTATCATGCAATGCATAAAGCATAAGATTAACATTATATATAAGTCTGTGCAGTACTCCAATTCTCATTATTCCAACTCATTCTAAATTCTTCCTCCTAAATAAATCAATGATAACTTCTCCATATGAGGTAACCTGTTAATCACTGGGTCTACCAATGATTCTATGCTGCAATCTTCTGTTATGTGATTTCTTTGCCTTTAAACAAAGGGATTTTGAAAAAGAAGCAAATTATTGCAGATTTGGGAGAATTAAAACAAAAACAGAAAGTTCTGGAGAAAATCAGCATGGCTGGCAGCACCTGTAGAGACAGAAACCCAATGTGGGAGAGAACCTAACATGAGAGGAAAAGGGGTCAGTGGGAGAGGAGTCATCGATGGTAAGTAGTACCTGGTTCCATGGGGGGGACTATGCAGTATCAGACCTGCCATAGTTACTTGATGTGCATGAGGCTGTTCGGTTAAAGAGGATGCAACCAAAACATGAGATGAGGGCAGAATGGTAGACATTGTCTACATGGACTTTAATAAAGTCTTTGACTAGATTCCACATGGTAGACTGATTAATAAAGTTAGATCACACAGGGCTTCAAGGACAGCTTGTCAATTGGATACAAAATTATCTTGGTGAAGGATGGTGTTGGAGGGTTGTTTTTCAGACTGGAGGCCTGTGACCAGCAGTGCTCCACAGGGATCAGTGCTGGGTTCACTGTTGTTCATCATTTATATAAACAATTTGGAATAGATTTAAGGAGGAATGGTTTGTAAGCTTGCAGATGAGACCAGAATTGGTGATATAGTTGACAGTGAAGAAGGTTATCTAAGAATACAATGCGATCTCAATCAATTGGGCCAATGGGCTGAGGAGTGGCAGATGGAATTTAATTTGGATAAATGAGAAGTACTGCATTTTGGTAAAACAAACAAGTGCAGGACGTATACAGTTAATAGTAAGGTCCTGGGTATTGTTGTCGAATAGAGAGACGCTCAGTCATATAGTTCTTTGAAAGTTGCATCACAGGTAGACAGGGTGATTAAGCTGGCATTTAGCACACTTGCCTTCATTATTCAGACCACTGCGTGTAGGAGTTGGGATGTTAGGTTGAGGCTGTACAGGATGTTGATGAGGCCATTTGTGGAGTACCATGTAGAGTTATGGTCGTTCTGCTATATGATGGATACTATTAAATTGGACCAGGTTCAGAAAAGATTTACAACAATGTTGCCAGGACTGGAGGGTTTGAGTTATAAGAAGAAGCTGGGACTTTTTCACTGGAGTAAAATAGATTGAGGGGTGACCTTATAGCTGTTTATAAAATCATGAGTGGCATAGATAAGGTGAATAACAAAGGTTTTTTCTCTGGGGTAGGGGAGTTCAAAACTAGAGGGCATATTTTTAAGGTGAGAGGAGAAAGATTTAGAAGGGACCTGAAGGGCAACCTTTTCACACAGAGAGTGGTTTGGAAATGGAATGAACTGCCAGAGGAAGATTGATGGAGGTACAGTTACAACATTTAAAAGACATTTGGACAGGTACACTAATAGGATGGGTTCAGAGGGGTATGGGCCAAATGCAGGTAAGTTTAGTTTGGGAAATTTGGACAGCATGGACAAGTTGGACTAAAGGGTCTGTTTCCATGCTGTATGACTCTATGAGAAGAAGCCTCAGAAAGACAGACTGGGTAGGGAATTGGGAGAGTGCAATGTCTATTGGATTGATGGGGAAGGCCAGCAGGAAAGTGATATTTACATTTGGAGGTTTATCAAAATGGAGAAACAGAGACTGAAATGCACTCTTTGAAGAGCAACTGCTGTTCCTTTCCATCATGTGATAAATAACAAGTGAGCGATGGAGATGAAAATAGCTGCCACTACACCGGGGTGAGTGGTGGAAGTATTTCATTCTGTGTGGTAGGGGCTTGAATTTCAAATGAAGTGAGGCCTCCAAAGAGCAACTTCACTACACAGACAGCCATACACTGATGCATGAAAAAGCATAGTGAGTCATATAGGTTTGTGAACTATAGGCATTAGCTAATTGTATGCAGTGTAAATCCATGTCTCAAGCACTTCTGACCATATTGTGCACAATACTAACTAAATCTCACTAATGCCAATAATACAATATAATGTTTGTCTACCTGGAAAGATAGGATATGGTTGCTCACATAGCAATCACCTGTGATGTACTCATTGCCTGCACATGGTTCAGGAGCTGTCCACCATACCATGGATCACGGAACATCCTCTAGCGCTAAGGATGGGTGGGCTGTGTACCTTCAGCATTGCAGTTGTGTTAGACAGAGACGTATTCACATAGATGATGGTGAAAAGAGAAATGTATATTTAAAATGCTTTAAGGTATTTACAGTGATATTTCACTCATGCCATCTATGTGACCACAGATGGTCTTTTGCTTTCTGCCCCCTCACAACTTCTCATCACATTTCTGGGTTTTGCAGCTGGCAAGGAGTGTTGGTGCAAACGCTAATGGCTAGATGAAGGAGTGCAGGTCTGTGCACATATCCAGAAAACTCTGAGATTGCTAGACTCAGTTCTCATGGCAGCTGCCAACCTGCCCATGGAGACAGCCAGACACTAAACATACCTGAGACAGTAGCATCTTAATAGCATTGCTGCAAACCTGCAGTCATTGTGTCAGGTTGCCCAGTGCTCCTGACAAACCTGCCTGCTGCCCCTGTGTCTATTTGTAATGTCATTGAAATCCCCGCCTGCTGACAACATGGGGTCTCCTCCTGCCTGGGGCTGAGTAGGTGCCTGATTCCTGGCAGTGACAGAGTTCATGGGCATTTCTTCCTTGACCAGCTGTGGAGATGTGCCCACTGAACTCCATAGAAATCATTGGGGAAGTTCGAACCTTGACAGACAATTCCCTTGCTTCCTGGCACTCTTCATGAAAGTCTATAATTCCAGGTTAGAGATGGAGATTTCAGATAGCTTTGATGTATTCGACTGGACAATTACTCAAGAAAGATTAGGCAGAAAAATCCCAGTCTACATCCTGGGTAACTATGGTACAGATACTTCAGTGAGTCACAATAACCTCTTTAACCATCAAAATACACTCAAACCCCTGACTATGTCACTGACCACTGACTTCCACTTGCATCCCTACCTGACTAACCCTCCTAACCACGCTAGCCCTTGGTCACCTGTGTACCCCACTGATTCCCTTACTACCACTCCAACACCATAAATAACACCCCTTCTAAACTTCTGAACTACTCTCAACCATACCACCTCCCAACCAATCAATTGCCCAGAGCTGAAAATGTGTTGCTGGAAAAGCGCAGCAGGTCAGGCAGCATCCAAGGAACAGGAGAATCAACGTTTCAGGCATAAGCCCTTCTTCAGGATTCCTGAAGAAGGGCTTATGCCAGAAACGTCGATTCTCCTGTTCCTTGGATGCTGCCTGACCTGCTGCACTTTTCCAGCAACACATTTTCAGCTCTGATCTCCAGCATCTGCAGTCCTCACTTTCTCCTCAATCAATTGCCCACACCTGACTAGCTCCCAACACTTGACCACACCATGTTATGACCTTACTTATCTACCTCATTTACCTACCTATCTCACTCTCCTACTACCTCATCCATCTGAACTACCCAGGTACCACTTTTCCCATCTCTCACTTCAATTACCTGTTACCTTACCCACCTGCCACACTATCCAGCTACCACTCGACCCATCTATTACCTGGCCCACTTGCCACCTTGTGTGGCTACCACTATACCTACTTACCGCCTTATTTACACTAGCCTGTTCACCCACTATCCAGTCTTCTCACTTCCCACAACCACCTGCTATCATGTGAATTACTTTATTCACCAGCCCACCCATTCATTCATTCATCAACATTCACACTGGCACCTCTTATGGCAGCTAGTATCATAAAAAGGAAATGTGGCTTGTCTTTTTCTAATGCTGTTGCACTGAAACTGAGTATGTTTCTGGGCTTGTGCTTTCTGCATTCCCTGAATAGACCAGACTCAGAAGACCCAGACAGATACACGGAGTAGTGTCAGGTCACAGAAAAGTGGAGAGGCAATCCAATGGAAAATGCTGTTGGACCAATATTTTTAATGGTTCTGTCTATAATATTGTGGTTACATGAGAGATATTAAAGGATAAGGAATTATGGATATATCTTGATAGGTTATTAGTCTTCATTGTCATAAATAATATTCCACTTAAATTAATTGCATGTTTTAAATTGTGTTATCACCCTCAACCATGTCTTATACTTATTTTCTCTTTACAAAGTATGACTGAACCAATTAAAGAGCTGTTAGATCAAGTAGCCAAACGTTTGGGTAAAAACAATACATTTTAAGGAATGTCATACAGAAGGAAAATAGTGTAGAGAGGTAGAGAGATGTAAGCTAGCAATTATTAAAGGCAGTCAGCATGGCTTTGTGAGGGGCAGGTGATGCCTCACAAATCTTATTGAGTTCTTCGGGGAGATGACAAGACAGGTTGACAAAGGTCGAGCAGTGGATGTGGTATATATGGACTTCAGCAAGATATTTGATAAGGTTCCTCATGGTAGGCTCATTCACAAAGTCAGGAAGTATGGGATACAGGGAGATTTGACTATCTGGATTCAGAATTGGCTGGCTGACAGAAGGCAGAGAGTGGTTGTAGATGGAAAATATTCTGCCTGGAGGACAGTGTTGAGTGGGGTCCCGCAGGGCTCTGTTCTTGGGCCTCTGCTCTTTGTCGTTTGTATAAATGAGTTGGATGACGAGGTTGAGGGAAGGGTTAGTAAATTTGCAGATGACACAAAGGTTGGAGGTGTCGTCGATAGTATAGAGGGCTACTGCAGGCTGCAGCACGACATAGACTGGATGCAGAGCTGGGCTGAGAAATGTTCAACCTAGATAAATGCGAAGTGATGCATTTTGGAAGGTCGAACTCAAATGCTGAATATAGGAATAAAGACAGGATTCTTGGCAGTATGGAGGAACAGAAGGATCTGGGTGTCCAATTACATAGATCCCTCAAAGTTGCCACCCAAGTGGATAGGGTTGTTAAGAAAGCATATGGTGTTTTGGCTTTCATTAACAGGGGGATTAAGTTTAAGAGCCACGAGGTTTTGCTGCAGCTCTACAAGTCCCTGGTGAGACCATATTTGGAATATTGTGTCCAGTTCTGGTCGTCCTACTATAGGAAAGATACAGAAGCTTTGGAGAGGGTGCAAACAAGGTTTACCAGGATGCTGCCTGGACTGGAGGGCTTGCCTTATGAAGAAAGGTTGAATAAGCTTGGACTTTTCTCTGGAGAGAAGGAGGAAGAGAGGAGACCTGATCGAGATGTACTAAGTAATGGGTGGAATGGATAGAGTCAATAGCCAGAGACTTTTCCCCAGGGCAGGATTGACTGGTACAAGGAGTCATAGCTTGAAGACATTAGGAGGAAGGTATAAAGGAGATGTCAGAGCTAGGTTCTTTACGTAGAGAATTGAGAATGTGTGGAATGCATTGCCAGCTGTGGTGGTGGAAGCAGAGACATTGGGGACATTGGGGAACATGCACATGGATAGCAGTGAGTTGAGGGGTGCTATGTTAAGTTACTATATTTTACATTAGGATTAAACCTCGGCACAACATTGTGGGCCGAAGGGCCTGTCCTGTGCTGTACTTTTCTATGTTCTACGTAAAGCCTTGGGGTTAGAAAACTAAAGGCATGGCCACCAATGGTCCATCACAGAGTCACAGAGATGTACAGCATGGAAACAGACCCTAGACCAGAATTGAGCAGTACAGATATCTCAGAAAATTGTGGAGATGTGAATAGAGGGATAGGAACAGGAAGTTCTGAAAACAAGGATTTGAATCTTAAACTTAAGATATTGCTATAAGATATTACTTGCCTGAACCAATACAGGTCAGTAAACACAATGGTGGTGGGGCACTGGGACTACCAAGAGATAAGATTTTCCTGCTCCTCGGATGTTGCCTGACCTGCTGTGCTTTTCCAGCACCACTCTAATCTAGATTCTAATCTACCAAGAGTTAAGACATGAGCAAGAGTTTTGGATGACCTTGTGTTTATGGAGACTGGAATGTGGGAAACCAGCCAAGAATGCTTGGTAAAGTTGAGTCTAGGGGTAACAAAGGCATGATTTGGATTTCAGCAGCAGATAAACTGAGACGTGGATGGTGGTTTTGCTGAAATGGAAATAAGTGGTGCTAGTGATGGCTTGAATATGTAATCAGAAACACATCTTTCAATCAAAAGTGACACCAAAATTGTGAACAGATTGGCTTAATTTCAGGTGATCGATGGAGTCAACAGCTAGGAAATGGAGCTTAGAGTGCAGTCATTTGATGGAAGCAACACTGAAGCTTTCACCATCGCTAGCCATAGCTGCAGACTGCAACATGCCTGTGAAAGTGTATGGTGTGACAATAACATTTGGATTCCCTGAATAAAGTGTATCATGCAATGACCATACAAGTTCTGGAGCTACAGTAAATATGTTCTGAGGTATGGCCACAGAATCCCCTAACTTCCAACATCTTCAGGAGGCTTATGTGAGACACTTGATTAAAAGCTTTTGCTCAATGATGAGAACAATATACTGTAACTCGGCTTTCTCTGAGTCTTACAATGTCCCATGATGAAGTGTTGGTAGAACTAGGTAATTAGATTTTGGTTTAAATTGTCCATTTTTATATTGTTTTCATTGTAATGCTAACAAGATCATGGCTCCTTCAGCCATTTCTCACTCTGTATTTTGTATGAATTGCATGTACTAATTTTTAAAAATGTATTAACGAATAGCCATTCTTGAAACAGATGATTGTAAAAGTAATGTACCTTGTTGAAGTTATAGCTAGCCAATTGATATTATTAATAAACAAAATAAGATAGAGTTCTCATATAAAGCATTATTGAAGTCTTATCAAACATTTTAGTAAGATGTTTAAACAAATGAAAGATGAAAATAAATACTAAATAAACTTACCAAGCAACATCTCAGCACCCAATTATTAGGTTAATATTAGCCTAACTGAGAAGTAGCATACCGAATTCTTATCACACATTTAAATAAAATGTTTGAAGAAAGGCTTATTTCTGAATCTTGGGTAAGTACTTGGGAAAGCATCATGGCTTTGTGGAAGTCTGTTTTAGAAATCTAGTCCAGTCATCTAGTAATTTAGTCTAATAGATTAAAACTAATAGAATAGAGTCATACATTCCTGTCTTTTTTTGAATCAAATGTTAACAAATGAAAAATGTAAATAAATATTAAATAAACTTATCAAGCAATATCTAAGAAACAAATTATTAGATTAATATTAGCATGACTTAGAAATGGCATACTGAAGATTGAGAGAATAAGTAGAGAATAGATCTGAGTAGAGTTTTCTCACTAGAAAGATTCTGAACATTCTACATGGCAATCTCCACAGCTGGATATAGGATCAGAAACCTGAGGGAGCGAAAGTGACCTACTTTTCTATCGATTGTCCAACCATCTGAAGCTGTTAGAAAGTCACTTCAAGTTTGTTGAGTGTAGCTTTCTTTAAAGAAATTTTTTATAAATTTATAAATTTCTATCCAACTAAGTTTTGTTTTGCCTTAAATATTTAAGTTTTGCATGAGCAAAATCGGTTTATCCAGTCACTTAGACTTGATGTGGCTGAAATCAAATTAATATTGACTAAATTAAGTTATACTTGATGAATAATTTCCAGTGACACTAGTTGTATGAAAATATCAACAGAATCTGCACCACCCATACATTTTCACAAGAGAAAAGTTGAATACCTTATAACTTCAATACTCTGTTATCAGTCGTTTTGAGTTTCATTGGAATGCTTCTAAATTGAAGCCAGATTTGAAATTTCTAACATGGAGAATATCCACGTTTCAGATAAAATACACACTTTAGACTCTGATGGGCAGTTCCAACGTGAGCTAATGGCTCCAGTCACTCGGCTCCAAAATCATTACTTTCCCTCATTTGATCTAATACTAAGCTAGTTGTTACCTACCAGATGTCATTCATTCACAATCCCTTCTCTGCAATGCTATAAAATAGGAACTTCTTGCATGCAGAGGTTTCACTGGAATTTCCAATACCAGTTCAACATTCTACACTAATGGTGTAACGAGATCATATTATAGAAAAGGGATTCAAAATCCAATTCTGATTGGTTTAGGCTAAATTGGACTTCATCAGAGCAGATGGACTTGACTGGTCAATGCAGATGAAATGAACCGCACGATGTTATTGGCAGATTCGACAGAGGGCACAGGGATCGAAGTGTACCGCTGGAAATTGGATGAGGTGAATAAGGCAATAGAATCCATCTGCCTCTGCAGACGCCTGTGTACATTCTCTGCTTCAATCCTCCCTTCCCCTGGAATTAATATGACATTTTAAAAAAATATACACTATAGGACCCGAAATTTGGCGAGAAAAACTGCAAAGAACGGACAATATTTGAAATGAATGGGAAATAGCAAGTAACTGGATGAGATCAGTGATATTTTTGGTTGTCTAAGAGAATACGTACTTCCGGTTATTGGGGCTGTGCTACTCACATTGTTTCACTGAACTGCCTTAACATTATTTCGTTATTTGAGCTCTTAGCTTCCGGAACAGCAGGACTCGCCACTCAACCAAGGTAGGAAAACCCATCTGGAAATCTTTCATTTTAAACTCCAAGCAAAGAGCATTCGAAGTCACTTTGAGGAGAACTAAGTGTCTGTTTTTTTTAAATTCTTTTGGAGTAGCTCTTTCCCATAGGCGTGTAGCAGAATCGGTCTGTAGTTTTGTGTTTGCTGCTTGCGTGTGCCCACCGCTCTGCAAAACTGACTTGATTGGCAGTTTAATCCGCCCCCTTTATTAATGCTGCAACTGACTTTTTTTTGCGTCCTTTATAACAGATCAACCAAACGTTACTTTACTGCTATTCCCGGGGTAGGCTATGATTTTTTTTTGTTTGCGTGGCTGTTATCTTTGTAACGAGCACACGTTTGGACTTCTGAGAGTGCGGAGATAAAAGTGATGAAGTGATTGCAGAGCTGTAAGTGAGTGATGTAACTGAACTGGAATAAAGATTTGTTACGTGTAAAAGAAATGTGACACAGCCGGCTCCCAGCATTAATATTGTAGAACTAGCTTGAACCTATGCACCCTGTGCATGCTAGCCGCTAAGAATGCAGTTTTCAACATTATTTTGACTGCCATCAACTAATGTTTCAAAACAAATCTGCGCCTGTCAGACTGAGTGAGTGCAGCGTAAATCAAAGCGAGCAGACGAACAGCAGTCTGGCAATGAGCATAGGGTTATTTGGGCTGAGGTGAATGATGTTTCTTTCTCTCTGTCTCTCTCGTCGCTAGCCTTTTTGTTACCCCCAGCGATTGCTTCATCGCACAACGTTATGGAATAGACAGACGCGCATAGACGCATTACACCACCAGTGGTGAACCGTCTTTTCTCTTTGCATTGCACCCCCATCACAAAGCCAACCAGCGTGTGACCTTTTGCTTTGAATTTTGAAACAGTTCTTTATTTTATTTTGTAAGCACAATACAGTTGTGTCTACATGCCATTCAGTTGGACCTTGATTGGGGGAGGGGGGGCGGTGGGTGGTTTCATGTCATTTAATATCATATTGTTGACACCATTGCCTGATCTTAAACTTGCACATTGGAATTCTATTTGCCTCTAACTGGGTCCCTTTCCCGGCAGCCCTGAAGAGGACATTCATTTATCTGGTGCGACTGGTATCATAACGCCAGTGTGAGGGAGCGCGACTGAGCAGCAGCCCTGAGTAACGGATACTTACCTGCCCAACAAATGAGTGCCAGGATACACAAAGATTTGTCGCTTTCTTTGTCCTCTTGCAGTGGAAACAGGAACTTTTCTCACGCCAATGGCACCTGCGTAACCGAAGTGGGAAAGTTAATGTACTCCTTCTCCGCTACTGTGGTTCTTATCGTGTTGGTGACGCTGATCGTCGGCGTGATTGCCGTCTCCCTGATCACCTTTCACTTCCACAAAAGCAAGATGAAGAAGCGGAAGATGCAGAGGGCTCAGGAGGAGTACGAGCGCGATCACTGCAGCCCCGAGGCGCGGAATGGTTCCTCACCCAAGGGAGTGGGTGTGATGGGCAGCCCAGTTTGCCAGGCGGCTGCAGTCTCTCTGTCCCCCACACACACAGTGGACTCCTCAAGCCGCCTGGACCCAGAAGAATCCGAATCGGACCTTCACTGTACAGACACTGCGAGGAACCCCGTGTTCCAATCTGTGCTTTTGTAATGAACTACCGCCTGACTGCAGATTACAACAGACCATTGTGATAAATACTTGAACACTGCATAGTTTCAAGAAAACAGAGAAAGGGGGGGGGGGGGGGGGTGGTTGAGGGGAAGGCGAGGTCAGACACGGCGCATGGCAAATCACATTAAGCCCGAGATCCTATTTCTTGAAATTAAATATTTGTGTTTATAAAGACGACGCACATATAGCGGAAAATATATGTCAGTTAACTCCGGATTTCCAATTAGATGTATATTTCGTAATTTGATCGTCCGTCTGTAAAGTCTGAGGTTTCACATGGATGTGTAAAGTGTAAACGAGCGAAGGAGACCAACAGAGGGAAATTGGAGCAACACTCATTCTGGGCACTGGATACACCCGAGAGGGAGCGAGAGCTGCGGACTCAATAGCAAACGGACCGAGGCGCTGTCCATCAATGATAATATATTTGTATAAATAAAGACGACCATCAGACTTTCCAGCTAAGTTATTTAGATTCCTAGATATTACCACCTTCGGTCCGTTTGTAAATGTGGTTTTGAATTCAGTGTTGATGAAGACTGAGGACAGTAAACCAGTATTCTTACTAACCAGCCCCACAAAACAGAAGAAGCTGGTTTAGCTAGCTAGCGTTGTGATCTGAGCTGTTTTATTCAGATTTGTAAGATCCAAAACTGACATTACTAACTTCAACTTTGTTTCAAACTTCAATATATTATATGTATGACAATTCACCATTTTCAGTTTTTTTTTATCCAAGTGGATTCCATTTCTCATTAATTTTATCAACAGATATCCCGGGAGTTTGTTCGAGTTAAGAAACGTGTCAATGATGTGTGCTTGCGGGATGGGTAATAGAAATCCAATACTGTCATAAAAACTATGGAAAAAGACACACTCAAACACTAACTGGAGACAAGGCTTTATTAATTAATCGATAGGTGCGCTTTAGATATTTAAAAAAACTTTGTAAAAGTTTTAGGTCGGTTGAGATACTCAGTGCAGCACTATTGAGAGCGTATGGGTCTCATGCTGGAGATGAATCTTGAAAATGTCCGGGCCTTAGCAACGTTTTGTTGAAGTATTTGTATAATCTGGCGTCTTCACTTCAGTAACCGGTTCATAGATCGTGAAATATTAACGTGAAAATAACAAGGAAACCTGTCTCCTTAGCAATTCATGACCATCTGGCTTTTCTATGAGTTACTGGCCTGGTTTTCAAAAAAAAATACTATTTCGAGTCACGTGAAACTAAATTTTATCGTTCCTTTTTGGAACCGTGCCCCGTGTACTGCCCTTGCTAAACGTGCAGCAATGGACTGGATCTGATGTGATTGAAAGGGCATTCTGATTATTTTAAAGTAACTGTAATTTCATTCCTCAAGCTAATGTAGAGATTTATGTAATAACACTCCATCGAAACTGCTGACTTCAAGTAAATCGTTTATAGTCGACAATAAGGAGGCGGTCTTTCTAAACGTTTGCATTACTACCACTCTGTAGATTTCGACAGGAACAGTTTCTATCCATGTACAAGTGAAAGCCTATTTAATTGACGCCTCCTTTCAATAAGGAAAGAAAATGACGGCAATGATTAGGCAGCATGTATCTCTGAAACAACAAGCTTGTTCTTTCGCTCCACAGCTGCCGCTTGACCTGCTAGCTATTCCCAGCATTTTCTATTTTAAATTTCAGATTTCTAAAACCCGCAGTATTTCAATGCTGATATTTTAAAATGCAGTTATCCTCCGTCTGTAGTGCTGAAAAGAGCATTCCCTAGAGACGGTTGTCTGTCTGTGTGATTGGAAACCTTAACAAAACATCAAATACTGGCCAGTTTTACTGCCGCCAGACTTCCAGCTGCCACAGTCTTATAACCTCATCGTTTCTTTTGTCACAATTAAACGCTCCAGAGAAATTTCTTATTAATAGTTCGCCATCTGGATCATACAAACATCGAAGCTCATTGTATATATATATATCCAATAAAGTTATTCATTAGGATCAACGTGTTTTCATCCAAAGAAGTTTCTCTGTGGCTGAAATGTTTTGGTTTGGTTTGCCATTACTTCTGGAGTCTAGTATTTGATTAGCGAGAGTGTGGACGTGTATTAAGCCTGATACCAAATGTGTCCAATCAACATCCTACTTGCAAAGTACATGTTTATAATTTAGTTCAGACTAACAGCCCTGAATATTGGGTTATTTCTTTGAAGTAACTTGAAGTATTGCAATACTGGACTGAATTATTACAATCAGTGCTCAAGGATAAAATCTCTAGAGAAATATTGTAACGTCGATCGCCAAAATGCGTTGGGTCTTATGGTTTGCAGCATTTCTGGACAATTTATATATCTATTGATGTCTGTTCGTCGAATAAGTTTCTACATTAGAATGCTAAAGCAGTTCAACATATATTTACAACCTTGTTTATAATCAGGTGGCACCAATTGTAACGCTAGAATTGGCATTTATGAAAATAGTTTATTTGATTTTGCTGAAGTACAATTATAGCATGTATCTGAAATGTAAAGTCCTTAACTTTCACTCGTGTTTCAATTTTATCACACTTCAAAAATGTACTCGTCGAAAAAAAGATTAATTTATGGTTTTACAACAGTCTCCATGAAAAGGGGGAAGAAGCAGATCAGTTTAAAAAAAATCTTTGGTGCAGTTGTTTGGAGTCTTTTGAAACAGGGCAACAAAAATATTATGGATGGAAGAGAAATGGCGCTCAACATGTTTTGCATTACTGATCCTTAATTTTTGTAAATGAAGTCAGCGATTGAAAGTACGTATTACAGTGTTCATTGAAAGCTTTGGTTGAGAGTGACTGGACAGTGTAACACAGTGTAACGGGCATCATTCGGGCATTTCAAAAATTAACCACTAAACTCTGGTCGATTTCAAACAGAGATTCTCGGCTCGGGGAACTGAACTACAGTGAACGTTCTGTGATAGGGTGTCCATGGGCATTAACAATTGCATCGCTTGGAGTAGCGGAGAGAGTAACGGTGGCAGGACTCGAGCTTCTTTTGGTAGGGGAAAGGATGCGGTTCCAGCTGGTTCGCCCTGAGGGACCGTTCGCTTGACATCCAGCTCGCTGTTTTCCTAACTGAGCTCACAGGCCCAGAAAGTCGCTCGTGATTTCTTTCGGTCACAGAAAAATCTTAAACAGGGCTGTATGCCAATTCTTCTTTGATGATTCAGACCAGGTTAAGTGTTCACAGCACCTAGAATGCTACGATACAGCGGAAGACGGTTATTAGACTGTCCTTAGTGCGAAAAGATCGAGTCACTTTCACCTGTGTATCGTTTTCAAATGCTTCTCCATTTCCTTTTATGGATTCCACTTTCGCCACTGTTTCTGGTAGGATATCCCATATTCAGATAATGTTAAGACTTCATCTTCACTCAAATGCCAGCCGAGAGGTTCCAGACTTGTGCGGTGCTGTAGTTAACAAGGAAGTGGCATTCGGTATTTTCATTGACTTGACCCTGTCACTGCGTGGACTAGAGCTCACACAACAAGATGGTCCGAATCACCCATCCCATCAAATAGATAATCCTGACGGAAGTTGTCTGTGTCCCTCATAAATAGTAGTATCTACAAGGCAACAGTTAGCTGTGGCTTAATGTTCAGGTTGGGTGCATGATTTCTAGGAATAAGAATGACCAAAGGTGTAACTATTCTCAAAATAAGTCTGATGAATTGAATGCCTGGGCTTGTACAATGACTACAGGGACACGCAGAGCACTGACAGGCCACACTCACAAAAACTCTGTGCTCCCCCCGTCTCCCTCTTTACACACATCCCATCTACCAACTAAATCATGAGTGCTGTTCACCAAACTGCCTTCTCCAAGCTACAGTCATTCAAGGCGTTTAAAGACGACTCCCCCAATGTCTGGATCTCATTATTAATCTCATCATCTCACTCGACAGTTTGATGAGGCTGCAGTGGATATTTGAAGAAGGGGACTCTATCATTAACAATGAGGCCATATTTCAGCTCAGCAAGCGACACTGGTATAAAAGTAAAATACTGCAGATGCTGGAAATCTGAAACAAACACAGAAAGTGGAGAAGAAACTCAGCAGGTCAGGGCGCGTCTGTGGAGAGAGAGAAACAGAGCCCAGTCTGACTCTTCCCCAGAACCGGGGATTCCCGGTCTCCAGCTCCATGATATAACATGCCAGACATTGACAACATGAAAAATAAAGAAGAGATTCAATTGTGTGTATAGGCAAAGGAATACTCACAAAATATGTGGCAGGAAATTGTAGTTTTAACAGACACATGGTTGGATTCAGTTGTGTTACGGAACCCTAAAAGCAACGGTTAAACATACTGTTTCAATGAAAAGTTCAGATAATTGGTCCTAATGTTCTCGCTGTTATCAAACAGAGAATTACCTTCAAACCAATAAGTTAGATACAAAACACCTTTTTACCTACACGCCTGATTTCACAGCCGGTTCACATTCTGTTTTCTGTATATAACCTCTCTGCCCGCATTTATCATTCATCTCGCTTTGCCCCGCTGACTGCAAAATCACTAGAGGCTCCAACTTGATTTTCTATTTTTTTCAGTGAGGTAAGATCGTTTTAAAGTTTTTTAAAAATATATATTTCTTTGGTTGCGTGTTTCTTTTCTATTTGCTCCGTCTGTGTACACATTGTCTGTGTAAGGCAGCCTTGTGCTTGGCCTCCCAGTTGTCTGTTAGCTGTGGCCACAGCTTCAATTCTCAGTGAGTGAATGACTCCACAGGCCCTTGCTGCTCCCCAGGGTACCCTGGTTATCCAGCAGCCCACCCAGTCTGGGCTCCCTTTGTGTAAAGCTCTAGGGAGAGAAGCCATGCACCATATCCCGCCTGGGTTATGGGATGAGCGGTAGAACTCCCGCCCACCCCTGGAATTCAGTCAATGCCAGCCCGCTCCAAATCTCTGCCTGTTCCAGATCTACATCTTCATGGACATTCGCTCGATTAAGTGTGGGCCACGGAACTCTGTGAAAGTAATGAGTGTTGGTAGATGCTGTAATTACATAGCAAGAAACAAGATATTTCTATCTAAACCCAGGAGCTGTGGTTCCATGCTCAGAACATACCTAAGTTTGAAGAGGCCGGAGGTACAGCCGGGTCTTGTCCTGTTCAGTTAGTTTCGGTTCGTTCCATTCGCAATGTTACCTCGTCTCTCTGCGGGGAAAGTGAGGACTGCAGATGCTGGAGATCAGAGCTGAAAATGTGTTGCTGGAAAAGCAAGGGCTGAAGAAGGGCTCATGCCCGAAATGTCGATTCTTCTGCTCCTTGGATGCTGCCTGACCTGCTGCGCTTTTCCAGCAACACATTTTCAGCTCGTCTCTCTGCGGGACGACATCTACAAACAGACTCATTTCTGGAGTTACTACGCCATTGGATTACTTTTTGTCTGGGGCCATCCATCTCAATCGTCTGTCTCCACCCTCTGCACTAACTCCTGGAAGTTATTCAGAACGTAGAAGGTAATTGCCATAACTTAGAAGGCTTTCGAATCGAGTACTGTAGTTACGAGTATTGATCAGTGAGTCTATGTTTATGTACATTTTTATTTGTGTTGAGTTTATAGAATAAAATTCATTTCTTCACAATTTCCTTCAATTATGAAGATAATCGAATATTATTGACAAATAAGCTGACACATGAAAAGGAGTAACTAACAACTGTGAAATACCAATGACCCCAATGTGAAATCCTGGTCTAAGTTAGAGAATGGTTACAGTGAAGAAGGAGGCTGTTCGGCCCATCGTACCGGTTGGCTCCCTACAAGAACAAACAATTCCATTTCTCAAGTCTTTCCAGTAACCCTACCCTCCCTTTTCTGATCATTACCCAATTCCTTTTGAAAGCCGCGTTTCGCCTCCGCCATACACCCAAACCTCTCGCGGTGGAAAACTGCTTACCTCTCTTGCAGTTTTTGGTCTTTTTGTCCATTCACTAGGATTCTTTAACTCTCGGCTCTTTCGCCATTGGTTACAGTTTCTGCCTATGTGCTCTCTGCAGAGTACTTCTGATTTTGAACACCTCCATCCTCTCTCCTCTAAGGCGATTGCCCCAGCTTCTTTGTCCGGGTATAGAAAATCCATCAGCCCTGAAACCATTACATTGAATCGTTAATGCACCCTTCTCGAATGTTTTCACATTCCCCCTAAAGTGTGGCGTCCACAATTAGACACAACTTCAGATCAGGCTGAATTCGGGTTTTATGAAGGGTTTCCTTGTTTTGTCCTTCAAGCCTGTAATTACAAAGCCCCAGTGTGCCCTTCTCAACCTGTCCTGTGTACACATCCCCTCTACTCCAGCACCGACTTTAGAATCCTTAAGCTTATAATGAATGTCATTGTTCATCCTAAAAACAATCACTACACACTGTATCAAACTTCATCCGTGCTTTGTCTGTCCATTCTATCAGCCTGTTGATGCCCGGTAGAAGTCTATGTGTATCCACTTTACAAATCTTCCAAGCTTTGTACCATTTGCACATTTTAGATTGTGCCCTGTATATCTAACCCAACTACTGCTAGTATAGGTCTGAAGCATTTACTGTTTCTCTCTCACACCAACCTTGTCAGGCTGAGTATTTCCAACATGGTCTGATTTTAAATTTTCAGCATCTGCAGTATTTTGATTTTGCAGCAAAGCCATTCAGCATGAGCACGATGATGTCAAGGAAGAGAAACTACAGTTAGCAGATAGGATTTAATCTACTGGAAGCTTCTCGACCCCAGAGCAAAGAAGATTTAGAGGGATTTCATCGATTTATTTTAAAATGGAGAGTTTTAAGAATTAGTATGGGAAGATAAGGGATCGCTAACTTAAACTTATTACTAAATTAATGAGAGAAATGTTATTTATTAAGAGAACAGGAATACTTGCGACAGAGATCATTGAATTTTCAGGGACAATTTAGAAACAAGTTGAAACCAAGGCATATGGATGTCGATAGTTAGGCAATGGGACAATGGAGTTGGCTGGGGATTATTTTGTTACAGAGCTGAGTCAGACGGGTGAGGCCAAACTGACGTCCTTCTGCGCTCTAAATCTTGCACCATGTAACTCCCGGAGCAGGAAATTCAGGTACTCATTCCCAAAACGTATTTTTCTTTTAAAAACAGCCATCTGCAACAAATTCTTCCATCCCTAAACTTGAAAGACTATGTAGATTTCAGGTTTGGCATTAGACATTTGGCCCAACCTTCTTAACCTGGTGATATCCTGCACGAGAAATAATGGCGAACATGCCAATGTTAACGTCGGCGAGACCTTGGCATGTAGAGCAAAGCCACCCACATAGACAGCCGTTGGAAAATTTCTACCAAGAATTGTTCTGAATGGTCTCTTGGGCTCCAAATCTCTTGTTTTAACTCTGATCGGAATCTGGCCAAATCCATCTGGAAACAGCGGGCACAGGGATTTTCCAGATGCTCGGTCCAGACAGACATTGGCGTCAAGTTGGTGTTCATGGATCTGGGGGCCCTCCACATCTTAAAGAGACATGGAACTAGCAAACTGTAAGTTAGCTGCACTCCTGACCCTACCCGTTAGGTCTACACAACGAGGTTGCAGTAGAATGAGAGAGAGTGAGATAGCGCAATGACCAGAATCGAGACCTGGGAATTTTCAGAGCCCTGATAAAAAAAACATACCGAAATTGTGGAAAATGAATTTGTTCGATGAACAAGGGAATATTTGTTTACTTAGCTCAGTTTAATTGATGAAATTGTTCTACAGTAAATTGATTTTTAAGGAAATTTATAAATCTTATGTAAAAGTTTATCATGCTTTGATAACCACTTTTCCTCGTTAACGACTGCAGATTTGCTGTATTGGGAAACTTTATGATAATAACATACTTACCATCTTCTCAAGAAAGTGCGTACTTGCCAATTAATAGCAATCTCCTGCTGAAGTTAAAGTGATCAGTTATATTTTGTTTATATCGAGCGGTGAAGCTAAATATGCTGCATTCATGACTCACTGTGAAATAAATCTGGCGAGTTTTAATATATATCCGCCTCGAGGGAATGTTGAAAACGCTAAATTATGCCTGCAAAGAGGTCAGATTGAGCCCACGTGAGATTTATTAACATGGCTTCAAGCTTAAGGGCAAATAGAAACACTAAACTTCTAATAGACAAAATAAACAACCGTACGCTTTTATTTTGACTGTCATTTATCTCCTGTTACTTCTCCCAAGCATGTATGTTTCACTTGGCTGAAAACCCAAATGGACGAATGTTGAACCTGTCTTTTAAATAGTGAAGCATGATTTTCCAAATCTGTGATCTACTTTCAACCCTGATGAATTGGGAATGGCGGAACGTGGGTTATGTGAATTCACCACGTAAAAACTCCAACTTCAAACCGTGAGCAGCCTCAAGGTACTTCATTACACACATCTCCAATTCTAAAATAGAGTTGCATTTATGTAGCACATTTCGTTTTCTTGAATTGTTCGCACACAAATCACAGTCTGTCTATACGTTGGAGGCACAGAAGATAAACATGCCAGCCAGTTTACACACAACAATGCCCCACACACATCACAAGATAAATGACCTTGTTGTGGTTGTTTTAAACTGTCAATTTGAGTCTTAGGTTCAGTAAGCAGAGATTTATTCAAGCATATGCTGAGGACAAGCTTCACCAAGTTATCCAGGATAGCTCCTCCCAAAACACAAAGGTTTCAACACTGTTTATATTTCTCAACTTAATGTAGCCCCCCACCCCCCAACACCATACCTTGGGTCTGCTGGTTTCTATAGCAACTGAACCTTCAGTTTTTCCTAGTCTTCATGGCCTGTGCAGCAATGGATAATTTTTACGACTTACAATCTCAGCTAGATTCCCACAGGAATGGAAACATATCCCATTTTTCCTATACTATTGGCTACAGTCTTTATACATTTTGGAAAAGGTTAACAGCTACATTTATCTATTCTAAGCTAATAGTGTGCATTTAAACATTAATCACAATCAATTGTCTCACTTAACTTCTTCACTTGTATTTTTGTTGGTGAGGTTAGCCATTGACCAGGACAACTGGGGAATCCTGTTTTGACTTCTTCAAATGGTGCCCAGCTTTTTAAGATCCACCTGAATGGGCTGATCTCAGGACATGAATGTAATATTTAGATGGCATTTCTGGCTGTATTAAATGGAATTGTCAGCGTATGTGTTTAAGTCTTGTATCCACAGCTTTCTGATGCAGAGGCCAGAATGCTGCCGAACCAGTGCAGAACATGCAGGGACCTATCATATCTGCAGAACAGGTAAAAGTGATGGCACCTATTATAGTATTGCTCAGCACTGCTGCACAGCACCGCTTCTGTGCTCACCACCACTCAACACCTAAAGTGCATGGATGTAAAGTTCTGACCAGAGGGTGCAGCCCAAATCCTCACCAAAATAAAGATACGAAGTTCTCTGAAAACAAATTTAAAGGTAGCTATTGCAAGTGGTTATTCATAAATTTTAGAATGATCGCATTAAATTATTCTCTCATATTAAAAAAAGAATGTTTCTCATATTTGCATTTATGAGGTATGATCAATATATTGGCAAATATCTGGTATAATACATAATTGAGTAACCAAGATATCCAATCACCTCCCAAATTGCCTGAAAATCTGCCTTGGCTGTTGTGTGCATATCATTGTGGTTCTCTTTCTCTTACAATTTCACCACCATGTCCCCTCACAATCCCAGCAAAAAGATATTTTTCTGTTTGAATTCATAATTGTATGGATACTACTTGTAAATTCACAAATTTGATTGCCAATTCCACAAAGGAGAGAAAGCTGTTTATTGATTATAATTCTGAAGCTATTGATTTATTAAATTTTAAATTTAGTATTAAGAAATTTTTTTATGTTCACTCATGGGATGTGTGCCTTTCTGGCTGCTCAGTATTTATTGCCTGAACTATTTTCCCTTGAGAAAGTGGTGGCGAGCTGCCTTCTTGAACTGCTGCAGTCCACATACTCTAGGTTGACTCACAATGCCTTTAGGGAGAGAATTTAGGACTTTTAGGACTGTGACAGTGAAGGAACAGTGATATATTTCCAAGTCAGATTGGTGAATGTTTTTGGAGGGGAACTTGCAGTTGGTGGTGCTCCCATGTATCTGCTGCTCTTGTCTTCTAGATGGAAGTGGTTGTGGGTTTGGAAGGTGCTGTCTGAGGAGCTCTGGTGGATTTCTGCAATATATCTTGTCGATAGCACACACTGCTGCTACCCAGCCTCAGTGGTGGAGAGACTGGTGCTTTTGTTAATCAAGTGAGCTGCTTTGTCCTGTTTGGTGTCAGGTTTCTTGAATATTGTTGGAGCTGTCCCATCCAGACAAGTCAAGAGTATTCCATCACAGACCTGACTTGTGGCTTGCAGATGGTGGGCAGGTTTTAGGAAGTCAGGAGATGTGTTACTCACCACAGCAAAATTAGCTTCTGACCTGCTCTTAGATTAGATTAGATTAGATTAGATTACATACAGTGTGGAAACAGGCCCTTCGGCCCAACAAGTCCACACCGCCCCGCCGAAGCGCAACCCACCCATACCCCTACATTTACCCCTTACCTAACACTACGGGCAATTTAGCATGGCCAATTCACCTGACCTGCACATCTTTGGACTGTGGGAGGAAACCGGAGCACCCGGAGGAAACCCACGCAGACACGGGGAGAACGTGCAAACTCCACACAGTCAGTCGCCTGAGGCGGGAATTGACCCCGGGTCTCTGGCGCTGTGAGGCAGCAGTGCTAACCACTGTGCCACCGTGCCGCCCACCCTCTTATGACCATTGTGTTTATGTGGCAAATCTATTTAAGTTTCTGGTCAATGGTAACACCCAGAATGTTGCTAGTGTAGGATTCAGTAATGGTAACACCATTGAATGTAAAGGGTTGGTGGTTAGATTGTCTCTTATTGAAGATGATCATTTCCTAGCATTTG
The DNA here is from genome assembly GCF_004010195.1 of Chiloscyllium plagiosum. Classification (NCBI taxonomy): domain Eukaryota; kingdom Metazoa; phylum Chordata; class Chondrichthyes; order Orectolobiformes; family Hemiscylliidae; genus Chiloscyllium; species Chiloscyllium plagiosum. Next base: position 75,146,281 of record NC_057715.1, read on the forward strand.
TGTGGTGCAAATGTTATTTGCAGCTTGTCAGCCCAAGCCTGGATATTGTTTGCTTATTTTTGATTAATGCAAAGGATATCATTAACATCTTACATATGACATATTCTGAAGCATGTTTACTATTGTTGTTATAGGTGTTGATATAACTGTATTGTGAAATAAATAACTGTTACCTTACTAAACAACATCTCTACTTAGATAGCATTGAAAATGCTGTGCCGAACAGTTTAAGGGTTTGCTTCAGCTGTTACCCACTGTTTCTAATGCAATCAATTAGTTTTCAATCCCCTTAACTGGTAGACTTTATAGTAAGTAATTTGTATGTTTTATCACAGAAAGATTTGTTCAGATGCAATAAAGCTCAGTATCCCATGGCACTACAGCAGACCATAACAACAAGTTACATTTATGTAGTAACTTTAATATAATAAGACCTCCCAAAGCATTTCACAAAAGCACTACAAAACAAAATTAGATACTGAGACACTTAAGGCAATGTTGGGGACTTTAACCAAAGCTTGGTGAAAACTAAATGTTTTCAGGAATCTGATAAATGAAGAGCGAGAGGTAGAAAGTCAGAGAAGATTATCGGGAAGGAATTCTAGAAGTTATGACTGAGGTAGTTGAAGGCATGACTTCTGATGGTGCAACAATTAAAATCAGCGAATTTTCAAAGTGTCCGAATTGGATGAGTGCAGATATCTCAGATGATTATGAAGCTACAGGAGATGACAGAAATGTGGAGGGGTGAAGCCATGGAGAAATTTTGAAACAAGGATGAGAATTTTAAAATCAAACAGTTTCTTGACCCGGAAGCAAGGTAATTCAGTTTGCATATAGGTAATAGTTGAACAAAATTTATTGCAAGTAAGGAGACAGGCAGAGGATGACCTCAAGCTTATGGAGGACAGAATGTGGGAGAACACTACAATTGGAATTGTCAAGTCTCGAGGTAACAAAGGCACAAATCAGACATACCAGCAGCAGATGAGCTGAGGCATGAGTAAAGTGGGTGGGATGTTACAGAAAGGCAGTTTTAGATATGAATATGTGATTGGTAGCTTATCTCACAGTTAACTCTAATACTAAAGCTATAGGCAGTCTGTTAAGGTATCAGACTGTTATCAGATCTGCAACTAAGGGAACAGTGAAGAGGAATTTTGACTGGGAACAAAATTAGGGAAGGCAAGTTGGTGGTGGGGCTGGGAGCACAATACAACATATCCAAGGTTTAATAACATGAGGCCCGAATAATTTTAACTCCCAGGAAACAGCTATATGTCAATAGTAACTACCTGCTGGGCCACATTTGGTATTTGATGAGAGGGAGGCTGCAGGTTGGAACCAAAGAAAGTCTCAACATCAAGAAAATACATTGCAGTGAATGAGCTTCAGGATGGTGTGTTGACAGGGAAGGAAGAAATGGGGTGGGGGTAAGGTTCTTTTGATTATCATTATTATCTTTCTCATTAGGATTTTCAGGAAAATTAGATGCAGTTTATTGAGAGAGCCGGAATGAGTTCTAATCACCTGAATTGTTTTGAGCTTGGCCAATGTGACATTGAAAAATCAGCTCAATTTTCCCTCCAAATGTTTCTCCCTCCATATTAGCTCAGGAAATCCTTGCATTGGAATATGTTGGTCTGGTTCCTAGCCAACCAGTTGGAGATCAGGCATGATCTGCAGTTACAGGAACAATGAAGAATACAACATCATCCAGGAAAAACCAATTGATTGGTACCCTATCCATTAGCTTAAGCATCCATCAACACGATAGACCAAAAGAAGTGTGTATAATGTATGGTATTAGCTCTAGTATCTTAAAAATCCTTGATAGAACTCTTCAGAATCCTAAACTCCAACACTGAGAAGGGCAGCAGATGCATAGGAAGATTATCGTTTGTTCCAAATCCCACATACAACCCTGATGTGAACATACAGTGATCTTCCTTCATTGATACCAGGCTCATACATTGGAATTTTTAAATTCATTTATGAGATGTGAGTTCTGCCAGCATTTATTATCCAAAGGGCAGTTAACAGGAAACCTAAATTGAATTGAATGTAGGCCAGACCAGTTAGGATACCAGATTTCCTTCCCTAGCTTTTGATTCCAGATTTTGATTAACTTCCAATTTCAGCACCTGTCATAGTGGCTTTTGAACCCATGTCCTCAGCTTGGGGTCTTGTTTATTTGCCTAGTAACATTTTAATACACAAACAGTGGTTCAAGAAAGAGACTCACCTTTTTACCTTTTTAAAGATAGTGAGGGATGGGCAAGAAATTGCCTGTGCTCTAAAAGTTTTGTGAGATAGTGAGGACTGCAGATGCTGGAGATCAGAGTCAAAAAGTGTGGCGCTGGAAAAGCACAGCAGGTCAGGCAGCATCCGAGGAGCATCCGAGAAGCCCCACATTTCTCATGAAGAGCATATGCCCAAAATGTCAACTCTCCTGCTCCTTGGATGCTGAGTTTGGTAAAGCACACTTTTCAAATACACATCTCCTACTAATGTGATTATAAGCACTTAAATTCTTCTATATTCTTTAAAGCGAGAGTAATAGCTTGTATCTTTAAAACGTCTCTTTATCTCTTTCTCTCCATCTCATATTTCTTCACCTTCTCCAAAGATATACAAAAAGAAATGCAAAATTAGTTTCAGAGATGCTCTCTTTCTTGATCAATATAACCCAAAAGATTCACAGCCCAACAGGAAATCAAAAATAGGTCTCAACTGATGAAGTTTAGTAAAAACCATTGTTTCAGGAAAGTAACTCCTATCTGCAGTTCTTACAGCTCCAAATCCCTTTCACATAACTAGTTTCATTGAAACCTGGCAATACCTATGCCTTATATTTCCTATTTTAACATAGTGTGCACTGTACATCTAAATACCAAAACTTGGAGGGCTGAAGGTTTGCTGTTTTAAATTATGCTGATTAGATCTATAAGGACATTGCTGGTGGATTGTGGGAATTACAAAATCAAACGTGAGAATGTTAATTGAGGAATATATCAAAGTTTGTCTGGCTAAGTATTGTGGCATAGAAATTTAAGAAATGTGTAATTTTAATAAAGGTGTGAAAATAATTGGTTCTTAGTGCGGTCCATTCCTTTTGACGTAAAAACTCTCAAATGAATCAATTTTTTAGTATGTGGCGTTATTCTTCTGCATGAGTGTTCAATGTTAGGAGAGTGGAAAAGGAAAGATGAGCAGTTTAAAAAATTCACAAATAATCAGTACAGATCCTTTGTATAGTACATTTGAAGATTTAAAGTGTTCAGATAAAACTTGTAATCTCAGCCATTCATTCCACAGACGATTTTGTGATGTGCTAGAAATTGAAGGAGAGGTGAAGGTGATATCTGGTGGTCAGAAAGCTAATGGGCTGAAATCTTGTGTTTCTTTGGCCAAGTCCGGGTTGTGTTGAATTTTCAGGGGAGATTTTCACTGCAAGGGCTAATGAGTTTTCTCACACAATTTTATCAGAAGTGTTGCAAGAATTACCTAGCCCATTCCTATAGTGCACTTCATATTTGATTTCTGCCCATCTTACCATGCACCATTCCCAGAAAAACTCTCTATTCAGCAGGCAGCCACTGAAAGACCAGTATTCCTTGTGCCCACTCATTTTATTAAAATGTCACTGTATACTATTCTTGCTGCTAAACTGCATCATCTCACATTTCGTCTTCATGTTTTCCACCTGCAAAGTTTTCATCCACCCAGTTCCCTCTGCAGAGTCTTTGTGTCATTCTGACCACTTGCCATCTGCAAACTTGGCTAAAGCATTTTCACATTCATCATCCAAGTTCTGAATATACACTGTAAATAATTGTGGCCCCAGCACTGATCCCTGTGGCAATCTGCTAATTTTAGGTTGCCAGCTTGAAAATGCACCATATATCCTAACTCTCTGTCTTCTATTAGTCAGTAACCATTCAAATATACTACCTCTTAACTTATTAAGTCGCATAATAGATGACACTGTAACATACGCCTTCTGAAAATCCAAATAATTCTAGCAAATTCTTCAGGCATGATTTCCCTTTCATGAAGCCATGCTAACTCTATTTGATCCTATTATATATTCCTAAATGCTCTGCAATTACATCCTTTATAACAAGCTCTAACATTTTCCAAATAACAGATATTAGACTAACTAGCTTATAGTTACCTATTTTTTAAAAATGTTCTCTTTTTAAACAAACATGTTACATGGGTAGTTTTCCAATCCTCTGCAACTTTTTCAAATACCTGAAAAATTACTACTCAGGCAACCACAACCTCCCTTAATATGCTAGGATGCATCCCATCAGGCACAGGGGGCTTATCGATATTTGGTCCTGTTGTTTCCCTAGCTATTTTTCTCTGGTGATAGTTATTATATATATTTCCTGTCCTTTTGTTCCTTGGCTATTCAGTAAATTTGGAATGCTATTAGAGTCATTAACTGTGAAAACTGATGCACACTTCTGCCCTTTCCTGGTTCTCTATTATTAACTCCCCAGCCTCATCCTTTCAGAAACCCTATGATCGGTAGTTGATGCAGTCCCCCCCCTCACAAGTTGAGCCACTTATGTTGCCCACTCTGGGTCTTCATTGGCATCATGATGGGAGGCAACTTTGAGCTTTCCTAAGCTAGTGGGTTTTACCCTCAGCCTGAATGTGCCAGTGATATCAAATCCCCTTCCTGGTAGCCCATTCCATAAACTTCAGAGGCTTCACACTTCCTGAACTTCACCTACATGCACCTACACCTGCCCATTTTTTCCCCCTCATCCCCTGGCACATGTGTGTGGTCACACACTGCCCCCTTACGCTGATGCGAGGATGCTCCTTACTGTGGATGACTTCTCTTACCCCTATTCTCAGCCACACTTCACCATATTCATCCCCCCATCCATTTGCAGATCCTGTTGCTCTATCATTCACAATTGGACTCTGCACTTCTCCAGTACGTGAAAGCCCCAAAGAGTGACCCGCCAAAGTTTAGTTATATGGCAATGCCTTTTGCTGCCCAACACCTCCCCCTCCTCATTCCCTCACTTTCTGTGGATGGACCTGATGGATTGACCATGTTCAGACCTGACTGGACACCCCATGTACAGGACATGCCCAGATCCCTGACTGGGAACTAGACATGTTGCTGACTGCGTCAGGCCCCAACCATGGACTGGTCACTATGGAGCAAAAGGATTGATGGATACCCACTAACTAGGTTGTAGCAGCATGTACCACTCCAACTGGATATCTGTATGTGGGTCCTAATCTTTGGTTATATGGGAGGTTGCCCTTGACTTACCGTTGGGACCCTCTAATTGACCGGTGTCTCCATGGCCTTCAGTGAGGGCTTTGAGATACAGTTGCTTGCTTGCAGTGTGTGTGTTACATACATTGTGTTTCCTGTGTAAACTACTGGCACATGGTTAAGGTGTGAGATTAACATAGTACACTGCCATACAGCAAGATGTGTGCCACCATGACTGAGGATTACTGACCAGCAAGGAAAGCTGCTTGGTTATGTGACTGCATTAATTGGTTAGAGACAAAAAAAACCTGCAGATGCTGGAATCCAATGTAGACAAGCAGGAGGTTGGAAGAAAACAGCAAGCCAGGCAGCATCAGGAGGTGGACATGTCAATGGTTCGAGTGTAACCCCTCTTTAGGACCGGGTTACACTCAAAAATTTGACTTCTCCACCTCCTGATGCTGCCTGGCTTGCTGTGTTCTTCCAACTTCCTACTTGTCTACCGTAACTGCATTAATTGGCACTGCAGGTCAAAGCAGGACAAAGCAAGGCAAGGCATTATGGGAGAGAGCAACAACACTGAGATGTAGCCTGGTCCAGTTCATCAACTGGGTGCCTGTATCCACAGTGTCCTCACTGCAGCCTTTCAATACTATTTATCGATGCACCCTGCAATCCAAGTCCACGCTTCTAGAGTATGTTAGCCAGTGCATTGGCACATTAATCCACTCTGATGTTCTGCACACAGCCAATAGCATTGGCATCCTGATCACAGCATTGGCTTCTGGTTCCGAATGTAGCTGCCATGTATGGACCTTGGAGACTTGCACTGCCAGTAAACAAGTGTTGGGGGTGGGGGGTAGTTGTTGGATCCTGAATACCAAGTCATGGAGGAAGGGTGCACTTAACTAGTGCCCATTGATTGTGCTTTGAGCTGCAGTTTGGTTATAGGCGATGTGCAGGTCAGTTGGAACCAGTGGCTCTGCTTTCCCAATGTCTCGCTTGTTTGGTGGGTTTGGTAAGATGGGTGGCTGAATATTAATGGGGCAAGTTGTGCTGCCGATATTGCATTGAACAAGCAATAATCCCCTTAATTGGCAGCTTGTCACAGCCTAGCAAGAAACGTGCCTCACTGCTTGTGAAAAGCATAAAAGATGAAGAGACATGTTCTTAATGTTGAGCTGGATCTTGTTGAACCTCTCACCCCATTCGGCCACTCACAGCCCACATCGACCAGATTCCACCCACTGTCTCCATTTCACGGCAGCACTGTTGCAGTGGAATACTGCGTGCAATTCTGGTCTCCTTCCCATCAGAAAGATGTTGTGAAACTTGAAAGGGTTCAGAAAAGATTTACAAGGATGTTGCCAAGGTTGGAGGATTTGCGCTATAGGGACAGGCTGAACAGGCTGGAGCTGTTTTCCCTGGAACTTCGGAGGCTGAGAGGTGACTTTATAGAGGTTTACAAAATTATGAGGGGCATGGATAGGGTAAATAGGCAAAGTTTTTTCCCTGGGGTCGGGGAGTCCAGAACTAGAGGGCATAGGTTTAGAGTGAGAGGGGAAAGATATAAAAGAGACCTACAGGGCAATTTTTTCACACAGAGGATGGTACATGTATGGAATGAGCTGCCAGAGGAAGTGGTGGAGGCTGTTACAATTGCAACATTTAAGAGGGATTTGGATATGTATATGAATAGGAAGGGTTTGGCGGGATATGGGCTGGGTGCTGGCAGGTGGGACTAGATTGGATTGGGATATGTGGTCGGCATGGATGGGTTGGACCGAAGGGTCTGTTTCCATGCTGTACATCTCTATGACTCTATTTGGTAACTCTTACAGTACTTAAGTTCCTTTCCATTCATCGCACAGGTTCTGAGTTAAACATGATTAACATGATAATGAGAAGACTAATCTCATCAGTGATCAATATTAGGAGTCGTTTCTTGTTGCTGAATACATAAACTGTCCGCATGACTATATTGGAATGATAAAATTCAAACACTGCGCATTTTATGGGGAAATGCTGAAATGAGGTTAACTGTACATGTGACACCAGTTTTTAAGGTCTCTGCCATTCCAATCTATGTTCTAGGAATTTTTGAAAATCTTACAATGAATAAAGAAACGCAGCAGTAGCCATACCTGGTATCATGATTGCTTAGTCCTATTGTGTCCTGAGTAAATTTAGAGGTAACACATTGATTGTCATGTTTAATGTGAAAGAATAATTGCATTTCATAATCCAACAAATAGTAATCCATAGAATAATTATTTATTAAGGATACGTTCAACTTCAGCATAATCACCATCAACAGTGCTACTATTGCAATGCTATTCCTCATGGGCTTTGACATTGACAGCAAAGATGCCAAGATCTGCCAATCAAATAAATGAAAGAGATGAAACATCGCACTAAGATTCGCACAATGTATTTTTAACTTCCTGACTGAGCATACAGTTGTTTCTTCAACTCAGCAATTTCGAACCAGAAATCAATCACAGCTACATTCATGGAAACGAACCTGTTGTTCCAGAGTTGCAGTACGTCACTTTTGTCTCAAAAAGAAGCATGGGGTTCTTTTTTTCTGATTTGTACCTAACCTATAAAAAGATATTTGCTTGTTGTAACTAAAAAAATCACAGATGCCAAGAAGACACTTCATATTTAATAATGCCGACAGGACTTGTGTTTTGAAGGCTTGTGGAAAAAGGAATTTATTTTACGTTTTGGATTGGTTTCTTTAAAAGGGGAAATTGAAAGTTCCTATGGACATTGGGATCTTTTATTTTAAACAAGGCTTCATATAAATTCATAGCTGAAAACGTGTTGCTGGAAAAGCGCAGCAGGTCAGGCAGCATCCAACGAGCAGGAGAATCGACGTTTCGGGCATGAGCCCTTCTTCAGGAATCCTGAAGGAGGGCTCATGCCCGAAATGATTCTCCTGTTCCTTGGATGCTGCCTGACCTGCTGCGCTTTTCCAGCAACACATTTTCAGCTCTGATCTCCACCATCTGCAGTCCTCACTTTCTCCTTCATATAAATTTGTTTTGCTGTAGATACTACTGAAGCTTTTTTTGAAGGGTGAATGGAGTGGAAAGGTTCTAGTTTTATCCAGATCAGTTGAAGGGAAGCCTGTTCAGAACTAGTTGAAATGGAGGAAAGTTTTTTTATATACAAGCTGATCTCTAGAACCCTGATGTTGAAAATACCAGCCAAAATGCTTCTAGCTCCAAGTGAACAAGGAAGTAGCTGAGGAGTAAAGGCCCTTCTTTAAGCCTTGCTGCCAACCATTTTGGATCCTCTCATTTGAGGGGTGGCGGTTTGAGGGGTGGCGGTTTGAGGGGTACCTGCTTTTGGCTGCCCATGTGTTCTTGCAGCAAAATAAAACAAAAGGTTCCAGAGATTCCTCAATGCACTGATTGCACTTTCTTTATGTCTTGTTCCAGCCACAGGCTTCTATTTTGTTTTCTCTGTGATCCCTACAAGTTTCTTGGATAAGGTCTGGGATGAAGCCAGCCTGACTGTTCTCAATTATCTTTGAATCTGGACTCAGGAACAGGGCCTTTGCCAAGCACATAGAAAAGGGATCTTGACCATGGCATTTACTGCACAGTAGTGCCAACTAAATTGCTAGAGTTGGGTTGGATCTGTGGGAGGGGTTAACACATTGACATGAACATAGTCACATAGAACCTTTGCTGAGTATATTAATCTTGCTTATTGCCTAGTTGCATTTCTTCCATGGCTGTTGATTTAAAGCAAGATATTTGTAGTATCATTCAACTAATGACTGTGTTTTCTGGATAATGTTTACATTTTCAAATTTGTAACTCCCTGATTTTGACAGTGGGTTGATTCATGGAATTGCTACAGTGTGGAAACAGGCTATTCAGCCCAACTCTCTGAAAAAAGCATCCCACCCAGACTCACCCCTTTATTCAATCACCCTGCATTTCCAATGGTTAACCCACCTGGCCTGCACCTCCCTGGACACAATGGACAATTTAGCATGGCCCAACTACCTAGCCTGCACATCCTTGGACTGTGGGAGGAAACTGGAGCACCCAAAGGAAATCCACGCAGAATATGCAAACTCCACATAGGCAATGTCCCCTGGCACTGTGAGGCAGTGGCGTTAACCACTAAACCACCTTGCCTTTGTGAAGGAAGGCATTTTTATGCTGATAGGTGTTCAGCCTAAACTCAATCTCTGAAGAGAAGTTTGGATCCTGTTGTTTAACCACTATAACCTGGCTTTCCCAGGAGTAATACTCCAATCAGCAAAGCAGTCAGGTTCAGATGCATGTAAATCATCTCTCTACATCAAAGTGCACGAAAGGGCTTCTTTCAGTAATAATTATTAATGAATGATACTATTTTGTTATTAAAAATATTAGCTGGATACACGGATAGCCAATTCAGGAGGAAACTGGGACACTAATACAAAACCTGGTCAGGATCCCATCTGATTAGATAGTGGCTTTGTTGAGGCTTTTCACTGAACCACAGTCTTATCAGGCAACCATCAGGAAAGGTGAGCAAGATGATCTTTCCAAACAGGAAATGAAGGATTTCGATTTAAAAGACCTCAATGGGGCTCACAAGGGCAACACTGGGTGAAGCATTCAAGATATGTGGGAAGCAGGAAACTGGTGCAGAATGGAGGCAAGTCCAGAAAGCTGCCTCCTCCACAGTTCTCAGATTCACCTCTGGTGAACATTGTGAACATGGTGAAGTCAAATAATACAATCCCTCTTCCCTGATAGAGGGAGAAAGCAGCCAGCCAGTCCCACTGGGTAGGTGTGGCTGTACATAGCAGAGAAAATTAACTGCCTGAGTAAAGTGCTCAGGACTGGGACCCATTGTTTAGTGACATTATGAGGTTCAGGAGGGTGAGAGACCTACAGCCCTCAGCTGGCCATGATCATGCTCTCATCCCCCTCCTCTGCTCCCATTCAGCACTCCTCTGATCAACACCACCTTGTTGTCACACATATGCCACCCTCTCCAATCTCCTCCTCAAATTTCCACCTCAACAGCCACAGGTAAACCCGTGCTCATACAATTTCTCAAACTCTCCTCAAATGTTATCATTCACTCCTCCATTCTCAATCCACTTCTAACACCCATTGCTCTCTGCCTTTTCTCACCACAGGACACGTGAACCCATAACTTGGGGAAGAAGCAGGAACCGGAGGTGGATCTGCAGCTATGGCCAACTTGGCCATGATAGAAAAGGAAGCCATTAGAGGGACCTGGTGATACCATTAGATGCAGCACTGCCACTTGGTGTCACTCATGTTGAATTGATCTCACCAAGACATTAAATGTTGTGATGTAAATTGGCTAATGGCATATAATGTGGACAAACGTGAACATTTTCCATTTTTTAAATTAGATTAGATTACCTACAGTGTGGAAACAGGCCTTTGGCCCAACAAGTCCACACCAACCCACCACCCACCCCCCTACGGGCAATTTAGCATGGCCAATTCACCTAACCTGCACATCTTTGGACTGTGGGAGGAAACCCACACAGACACGAGGAGAATGTGCAAACTCCACACAGTCAGTCACCTGAGGTGGAAATTGAACCCAGGTCTCTGGCGTTGTGAGGCAGCAGTGCTAACCACTGTGCCACCGTGCCACCCCAGATTTTGGCAGTGTACTATTTAAATTGCAGAACTCGGTGGTAAAAGGAATGTAGGTATCCTGGTACATGAATCACATAAAGTTAGTATGCAGGTACAGCACATGATTAGGAAAGCAGTTGGAATACAGGGGAATGGAGTATAGAAGGAAGTTTTCCTGTGCCTGCAATGAAAATTGGTGAGTCCACATCTGGAAATATCATGCCCAATTCTGGTCTCCTTTTTTGAAAATAATGACACATTTGCTTGAAAAGAAGGACAGAGAAGGATCACTTGCTTATCCCTGAGATGAAGGATCTATCATGTATAGGAAGGTTGAAAGGTTAAGGCCTTTATCCATTGGAGTTTAGAAAACTGAGAGATGATCTTACTGAAACAGATAAGATCCTGAGGGGCATCAATAGGATGAATACCTGAAAATGTTTTCGTTTGTGGGAGAGACTAAAACTAGGGGATGTCATTTAAAAATAGGAGGTTGCCTTTTTAAGACAGAGGAGAGTTTTCTTTCTCAAAGCATTGTTAGAGCGTGGAATTTACTTCCCAAAAGGTAGTGGATACTTTAAAAATATACAAGGCTGAGTTAAATAATGTTTGTAGTAGACTAGGGAATCAAGGATAATGAGGATACAGGCAGAAAAATGGAGATGAGATTGCCAGCAGATCAGTGGCAATCCTATTGAACAATGGAGCAGGTTTGAAGGGCCAAATGGCCTAATTGTGCTCCTAATTCTATGATTCCATGTTTGTTATTTGAACCATTCCTCTCCAAGGTCAGTGTGAGTTTCTCTGGCAGCCAGTTGAGCAGCTGCTCCTGCCTGGCTACATTGAGTTCCTTGTTTGCTTTTTCATCTAGGTCTACCTCTTCACTAGAAGGTAATGAAGCTTCCTTTGCACTACTCCATTCCTCTTTACAGTGCTATGTTGTGCATGGTACAGCAGGCCACTACCATTCTGGAGATCCTTGTTTGTGCATATTGAAGGTGCATACTGAAGGACACCCCAGGATTTTTCATGGCACCTGAATCTCAGCAAGCCAGTAGTTAGTTAAATGTGGCCTTGTCCGCAGTTGTAACTTTCCTCAATGATATTGGCAGGGCTGCTGACTGGGGGCCATTAGCCAGGCCCTCAGAAGATAGCACTCATCTCAAAAGACCCATCTGTTCAATCCGCTTGAAGGTGCGAATACCCATCACACCCACATCTGAGCTCCCTTGGCGGAGGAAATGCTGTTCGAACATTGCCACAAGAAATTCAATGCTTCTCAAGTGTATTTCAGGGTTGTGTAATCTTAAAGACAAGAAAAGTTGTTTCAAAAAATGTTGTCGAAAACAATTTCTGAAGAGCTATATTGCTGTTATTCGAATTATAAACAATAGTACATTTATCAACTTCTATGCAACATAGCTTTACTGACACTTGTATTAATATCAATGAAAGGGGACGTTTGATTATCAACAACTTTTTAAAGATTTCAACCAGAAGTCATTGATTGGATATAAATACAATGCTAAAATAGTTAATGAAAAATACAATATAAAAGAAATTTTAAAAAATGATATAAGCCATTTAATTTAAAAAAAAACTAGCAATTTCTATTGCTAGACTTGTTTGGAGAGTTCTTTGATTTCTGGACTCTGATATCATCTCCATTTTCAAGCTTTCATTGTTTAATTGGCTACTCAATTTGCACCTTTATTAAAGTCATACTTGATAACAATCATTCACACTGGAGTTAAATGTGTCTGCTGATTGGTGATAGCTTTTTAGCGATATGCTTATTAAGATTTTATGTCTTGTTATTGGTTGAATTGCTTATCGCAAATGTAATATGTGAAGACGTTAACTAAAATTGTTGTAAATGCAAATAAATTAGTTCATTCATCTCGTAATTCTTGATTCTGTTCTTCAGTTCTTCTCTTCTTTACAGCCATTTCCAAATCATCAAAATTTGTCCCTTTGGTGATTTTTCTGCTTGACTGCATGCAACACACATGCTCATCAACACAGCTCAGTGTTAGTGCCAGAGTGAGTGAGCTCTTTTATTGATTAATGTTCCTGCCTGCATGTGTTCATCAGCGTAGTCTAGGACCATCAAAGGCACTTCTGTTACAATTGATTCATTGACTCTCTTTGTTGGAGATTCACCGGATTGCAGATTGCGAATCCATTAGAAGCATAGGAATAAGAGTAAGCGATTCAGTGTGATCATGGCTGATTGAACACATCAATGTCTTTTTACCCATTCCATCCCCATTACCTTGTATGCCACTGGTAAGCAAAAATCTTTATCTTAACCATACTTAACAACTAGACATCTGCAACACTCTGTGGTATAGAATTCCAAAGGTTGATAATCCTCTGGATAAAATAGCTTCTCCTCCTCTTAGACCTAAATGACACCCTTCTTGTTTTTAAATTGTACCTCCTAGTTCTAGACTTCCTAGCCTGGGGGAAACATCTTATCCGTATCTACTCTGTCCATCCCTTTAAGTATTTTGTAAGTTTCAATGAGATCATGCCTTATTCTTTGAAACTCTAGAGAACAAAGGCTCAGTTTGGCCAGTGTCTCTTCTAAAACAGTCCTGGCATCCCAGGAACAAGTCGGGGGAACCTTCATTGCACTCTCTCCATAGCAATAATACCTTTCTTGAGATAAAGTGCAGTCTAACCAAGCTGCTATACAACACAGAGTAATAAATACTGTTTGACAATGTGCCAGATTTTGTCATTTGTTGAGCTTCTCAACTGACTAGCCAGGACTCAGTTGGCTGAAATCTTTTATTGATTAAAATACCTGCAATGGCACAACCCATATGATTGGATGGTAAGTGATAGTGAAAGATGTTATTATTCCTGATGAAGCATTCAACCGATACAACTTCTTAGATAACTAATAAAGCTATGTCTCTTTTGTTTTGGCTTTGGGAACACATTGGGGGTACATTGTCTAAAAATGCATGTAGTTAATGTTTGAAAGGTGCTTTCATTTGGGAGCCACTGGGGAATGACACATCAAACTCCTGGGTACTACATGTGACTCAAGATCCACAGGTTTCTGACACATCTATAGTTGGATAATATTGGAAAGATAATTAATGTTGCTGAGGGTGCAGAACCCTTAAACTTTATTTTATGGGAAGGTACAGAAGAAATCTTAATTTCAGCAAAATATCCTGCATGTATCTAAGCACATCAAAATTAACTTCAGATTCTTTATGTAGTTCCTCTCAATGTCAAAAAATCTTTAAATTAATCCTGCATCAGTTTTGTTCTATCAAATTCCTGAGTTACGTTGGTCTCAATGACATTCCAAGGAAAGTTTTGATGGTTTATATTTAGTATCTTCAACTGGAACTGAGGGTTAAAGGGGTAAAACATCTCTTTTGCATCTGGGATCAAATGAATAGAATGCAAGCCTAACTGTGGTGAAAACATTGTCAACCTACCTCAAAGCTATCTTTGATGCTAAATTGGTTGCCTCCATCAGAGAGAGACGGCGGGATTGCTAATGTTGAAGTCACTAATTCAGGCTACACCAATAGGCTGAAGATATTTTCTAATCTTCCAGTTTGATTGATTAGATTAGATTCCATACTGTGTGCAAACAGGCCATTTGGCCCAAAAAGTCCACACTGACCCTCCGAAGGGTAACCCACCAGACCCATTTTCCTACATTTACTCCTGACTACCGTACCTAGCACTATGGACAATTTAATATGCCAATTCACCTGATTTGCACATCTTTGAATAGTGGGAGGAAACCAGAGCACCTGGAGAAAACCCGCACTTACAGTGGTCCGAGGCTGGAATCGAACCCGGGTCCCTGGTGCTGTGGGGTAGCAGTGCTAACCACTGAACCATCATGCTGACCCATTCTGAGGTATTATCGCACATCTCTGAGCAGGTGGCACTTGAATTTGAGTCTCCTGGATCAAAGAAACGGGCACTTTCACTGCATCGTAACAATAGATTGCAATTTCACAGGACTGGAACTGCTGATCAGGGCAGAGGGATGGTTAAAGGGTGAGAGTATAAACAATATTGCAACACTCAAACTCCCTCACCTCAGCATCAGATAACTTACTAAACATAATTTAAAAGGATAATCTTCTGTTCTTATGTGATCTCCACTTTGAACCTTTGTGGATGGCACGGTGGCAAGCACTGCAGCCTCACACTGCCAGAGACCCAGGTTCAATTCCCACCTCAGGCAACTGACTGTGGGGAGGTTGTGCATTCTCCCCCTGGCTGCATGGGTCCTCTCTGGGTGGTCCGGTTTCCTCCCACAGTCCAAAAATGTGTAGGTTAGTGAATTGGCCATGCTAAATTGCCCGCAGTGTTAGGTGTAGGGGGGTGTGTCGCTCTTCGGCGGGTCGGTGTGGACTTGTTGGGCCGAAGGGCCGGTTTCCACACTGTAAGTAATCTAATCTAAATCTGTATGTTGTCTTTTTCTACAACCTTAACAAGTGTTGGACTTCATCTCATAATCATTTTGAGACTGTGCAGAACCATCAGGGAATTGGATCACTTTTTAATGACCTCTGAAGGGATTTGGTGCTAAAATAGCCATCTACCCATTTATAGATTTTTTAAAAATTCCCTCATGCGATATGGGCATTGCTGGCTCAGCCAACATTTATTGCCCTTCACTAATTGCTCTTGAGACGTTGGTGGTGAACTGCCTCCTTGAACTCGGCGAACATGATGACTGTAGATGTTAGAGATCAGAGTCAAGATTAGAGTGGTGCTGGAAAAGTGCAGCAGGTCAGGCAGCATCTGAGGAGCAGGAAAATCAACGTTCCGAGCAAAAGCCCTTAATCAGGAATGAGGCAGGAAGCCTCCGGGGTGGAGAGATAAATGGGGGGGTGGGGGGGTAGAGCTGGGGAGAAGGTAGCTAAGAGTGCAATAGGGTGGATAGAGGCGGGGATAAAGGTCATAAGTCAGAGAGGAGGGTGGAGCAGATAGGTGGGAAGGGAGATTGGTAGGTAGCTCAGGTCATGAGGATGGTGCTGAGCTGGAAAGTTGGAACTGAGGTAAGATGGGGGGGAGGGGAAATGAGGAAGCTGGTGAAGTCTACATTGATGCCCTAGGATTGAAGTGTTCTGAGGTGGAAGATAAGGCATTCTTCCTCCAGGTGTCGGGTGGTGAAGGAGTGGTGATGGAGGAGGCCCAGGACCTGCATGCCCTCGGCAGAGTGGGAGGGGGAGTTGAAATGTTGGGCCACAGGGCGGTGGGGTTGATTGGTGCGGGTGTCCCAGAGATGTTCCCTAAAGTGCTGTGCGAGAAGGCATCCCAATTCCTCCGCCTCTGCCGTATCTGCTCCCAGGAGGACCAGATCCACCACAGAAGACACTAGATGGCCTCTTTCTTTCAAGTCCGTAATTTCCCTTCCCACGTGGTTGAAGATGCCCTCCAATGCATATCGCCCATGTCCCGCCCCTCCGCCCTCAAACTGCACCCCTCCAATCACAACAAGAACAGAACCCCCCGGTCCGTACCTTTCACCCCACCAACCTCCGCATAAACTGCATCATCTGCCAACATTTCTGCCACCTACAAATGGACCCCACCACCATGGATATATTTCCCTCCCCACCCCTATCCGCTTTCCGCAAAGACCATTCCCTCCGTGACTACCTGGTCAGCTCCACGACCCCCAACAACCCACCCTCCCATCCTAGCACCTTCCCCCGCCACCGCAGAAATTGCAAAACCTGTGCCCACACCTCCCCCCTCACCACCATCCAAGCCTCTAAAGGAGCCTTCCACATCCATCAAAGTTTCACCTGCACATCCACCAATATCATTTATTGTATCTGTTGCTCCCGATGCAGTCTCCTTTACACTGGGGAGACTGGCAACTGTTACTTGCCAGTTGTCAGCCAAAGCCTGAAATTGTCCATATCTTGTTGCATTTTGACATGGACTGGTTCAATATCTGAGCAATCACAAATGGTACTGAACATTGAGCAATCATCAGTGAACTTCGGACCTTAGGAATGGTCATTGATGAAACAGCTGATGATGGTTGGGCTTCAGACACTAACCTGAGGAACTCCTGCAGAAAGGTCCTGGAGCTGAGATGCCTGACCTCCAACTAGCACGGCCATCTTCCTCTGTGCCAGGTATGACTCCAACCAGTGGAGGCTTTCCCCCGATTCCCATTGACTCCACTTTGGCTAGGACCCCTTGATGCCACACACGGTCGAATGCAGCCTTGATGTCAAGGGCTGTCACTCTCACCTCATGTCTGGAATTCAGCTCTTTTGCCCATGTTTGAACTAATGAGGTCAGGAGCTGAGTGGCCCTGGTAGAACCCAACTGGATGTCAGTGAACAGGTTATTGCTGAACAGTTGCTGCTTGATAACACTGTTGATAACCCTTTCCGTCACTTTACTCGTGATCAAGACTGGATTTTAGGGCCTATTTAACTGGGTTGGATTTTCCTACTTTTCCTGCACAGGATATGTCTGGGAAATTTCCACATTGTTGGGTAGATTCCAGTGTTATAACTATTCTGTAACCACTTAGCTAAGGGGTTGGTAAGTTCAAGAGCACTTAAGTATTATTGTCGGATTGTTGTCAGGGCCCAAAGCCTTTGCTGTATCCAATGCCTGCAAGAATTTCCAGATATCACATTGAGTGAATTGAAATGGCTGACGACTGGCATCTGTGATGCTGGTGACCTCTGGAAGACACCAAAATGGATCATCCACTCAGCATAACTAGCTAAAGATCATTTCTTCAGCTTTATCCTTTGCACAGATGTGGTAGGCAACCCAATCAATAAGGATGGGGATATTTGTGGAACCTTCTCCTCCAGTGTATTGTTTAATTGTCCACCATCATTCATAGTGAGATGTAGCAGGACTGCAGAGCTTAGATCTGATCCGCTGGTTGTGGAATGACTTCGCTCTATCTGTCACTTGCTGCTTATGCTGTTTGGCAAGTAGTCCTGTTTTGTAACTTCACCAGGTTCATACCTCATTTTTAGCTACATTTGGTTCCTGGCATGCTCTCCTGCACTTTTTATTAAACCAGGGTTGTTCCTCTGTTTTGATGGTAATGGCAGAATGGGAGCTAAGTCAGGACGTGAAGTTGCAGATTATGTTGGAGTATGATTTTGCTGTTGATGGTCCGTAGTGCTTCATCCCCAGTCTTGAGTTGTTAAAATGACAATAATAACACTGGATAATTTAAGCCCCTCAACCCTGCCCCACCATTCTAGATCATGGCTGATCATCTACCTCAATGCCGTGTTCCTGCAGTATCCCCATAGTTCTTGATGTCATTAGTAACCAAACATCTATCAACCCCTGAACATTGTTAGTTAATAACTGAACTTTCACAGACCTCTGGGTATGCTAAAGATTTCCTAATCCCTGAGTAAAGAGATTCTTCCTCATCTGAACACTAAATGACTTGCCTTTTTTTTTTAAACCCCACACTACCGCCTAACTGCGGTAGTGCTTATTTTTTCCCCAGCACCCATGTTGTGTGTGTGCAGGTGTGAGACACTGTGAAAGACACAAGGCGCACGAATCTTTGTTCAGTTTCCACCACCAGGAAGAAAGGAAACACCCAAGTGGCCAGTGATAAACAGTGCCCTTCACATCAAAGGGCAATGCTGCGTGATCAAACAGTGAAGGGGAGGGCAGGGATTAAATCAAAATAGAGTTGGAGGGGGAAATAATGCACTCCACTCCCTGCGGCGCCCACCTCTCCCTGAACAACTCCAGGGTGTCGTTGGATACCGCGTGCTCCTTCTCCATAGACACCTGGGCCCTAACGTAACCGCGGAAGAGGGGCAGACAGTCGGCCCTAACGACCCCCTCCACGGCCCGCTGCCTGGACTTGTTAATGGCCAGTTTGGCCAGGCCCAGGAGCAGAACCAGGACGTCTTCAGACCTGCCCTCCCTCCTCCGTACCGGGTGCCCGAAGATCAGGAGCGTGTGACTGAAGTGCAACCAAAAGCAATGGAGGTGGTTTTTGAGAAAATCAAAAAGGGAGTGCAAACGCACACACCCAATTTACACGTGGTCCACAGCACCACAGAACAAACAGTTGGGCTGGGAGTCCGTGAACCACCGCAATCTGCGGTTGCAGGGGACCGCTGCGTACAGCACCCTCAACCCCAGATCCCCATGAGAAAGGGGGAGGACTCCCGCATAGAGAGCCCTCCACTGGGGATCCCCACTGCCCGGTGGCAAATGGGCACGCCAAGGCGTGTCCGGGCGGTGGATGAGGGAGAAGAGGTGGACGGTGTGCGGCAGCAGATACAGGGCCCACCTTTTTACATCCTTAAAAGGGACAAAACTAAAATTCCAGAGGCAGCTCAGGTTGTGGGGCACAGGCTCCCGCGGGAAGTACGGGACCTTGGGGTCAATGTGAAATTCCGTCCGGGCTGGGGTGAGCGCGGACGGGATCCCACCGCACACCTGAGCATCCTCCAACTGGTGCACTACGTCGGGTCTGAGCACCGCCGTTTTAAGGCATCGGATGGTGGTGCCCATGTACCGGACGTCTACTGCTGCCCTGCTCGCTACGTCCTGCAGCAGCTTCCAGCCCAGGCCCCCGGCACCCAGCACGTCTCCGACCCTGGTCACCCTCGCCGCCACGGCCCTCCCCTCCGACAGCCACTCAAACCCACATGGCTTTTAATCTGAGACTGTGTTAATTGGTTTCAGGCACCAAAGTCAGAGGTAACATCATTTCTGCATCTACTCTGTCCTTGCCCTTAAGAATGTCCTAACTTTCTATGAGATTGCCTCTCATTCTTCTAAAGTCCAGTGAATACAGGCTCAGTCTCCTTAATATCTCCTCACACAACAGTCCCACCACTTCTGTTATACTGTATGGCAAGTGTATCCTTTTTCAGGTGCGGTGTCTAGAACTTTACATAATATTTCAGGTGGGGTTTCAGCAGTGTTCTATACAATTGAAGCAAGATGTATTTGCTCTTGTACTCAAATCATCTTGCAATAATGTCTAATACAGGTGACTCTGCTGCAATGCACGTTTCTTTAACATGAATTCACTGTAACATGACTGATGATTGATGGCACTGTTTCTAGAGCATGATCTTTTAAAACGTGTGTTGGCTGTAACGCAATTACATGACCAACACATTAAGCGCTGTATCTAAAGTGTGATTTTTCTATAATGTGGGGTTGCACAAGAACACAACCATTGTGTAATAGGAGATCTACCTGTATACCATTTGCCTTCTGAATTGTTTGTTGCATCTGCATACTATTTTCAGTAACTTGTGGAAAAAGATGTGTAGGCCATTTTGGACATTAACACACTAAAAAAATACTTCCACCAAACTTGATAACCTCACACTTGCCCACATTATATTCCATCTCTTGCCCACACACTCAATCTTCTTATATCCCTCTGAAGCCTCTTTGGATTCTCCTCACAACCCAGATTTAGTATTGGCATACTTGGCTACAAAACCTGTTCTGAATCAATCATTAATAAACAGGAAATCATGAAAAATGTCCTCAGAGAACTTGACCTTTGTCTCAATTTGTTTCCAGGCAGTCAGTGAGAATTGAGTGTGGAAGGTGTAGCAAAGACACATGAGGCCTGAAATGCATTTGAAAAGAAGGATTAGAATTTTAAAGTTCAGGCCGTATTAACTGGGAGCCAATGTAGGTCTGTGAGCCTGGGGGGAAAGAGAGCTGGTGTAGACTTGATAAGTTGAATGGCCTGTTTCTGCACCCTACTGTGATGAGGCAAATAACAAAGAAGTGGGAATTATTTGATGAACATGATATAATGGTAAATCCAATGATAGCACTGATTTTTGTTTTTGATTTTTTTTTCTTTGGTTATTGAAATAGAAAAAATAAATTTTAATTTATGCTCATGAAAACATTAGTGTAATTTGAAGTCTTCAGAGCAGATGAGAATGAAGTAAGAATACAAGGGATTGTAACTCTTAGGATGTGCAGAGGGAAAGGCCACAATGGGTGGCAGCATAAGTATGTAAATCTTAAAAATATGTAATTTTTCTTTATATTAGAGTCAAAGCTGTATAAAACATGAGGAATATGTAATATTGACCTTCAAACCTATATATTCCCATTTTAAGTAAATGATTGGAGGCCCTCCTACACCCACCTCTCCTTCTTTCCAATTCTTGTACCAAGATCCCAAAGCATGATGTGAAAGCTTCAGTGCATATTCTCTTGCATATTTAATCATCACTCAAACTACAATATCCCAACTGATTTCTAAAAAAAATTTTCCCAACACTTCTTGTAGACACAATACACCTCACCATGAAGGGGAAAAATAAAGAGGCCAAAGCTGGTTTGAGAGCGGGCACAAATAGCTACTGCAGAACCCCATTAGTAGTATCTGCTGTCTGGGAAAATGGGAGCAATGGTTACATCTTAAGTTGTTTTTCTTAGTGTTGATACTGTAAAGTACCTGATCGAAAGCTGAGACACTGTTGTTCAAGCCAGCACTAAGCTTCATTGAAATGTGACTTCTTGGAACATATGATCAAGAGTAAGTCTATACTTGCAACCAACATAATCAAAGATCCTTCCCAGCCCACCTATACTCTCTCCCACCCTCTTCCACAGGCAGAAGGTATAAAAATTTGAATACATGTATGAATAGATTCAAGAAAAGCTTCTTCCCCGCTGTTATCAGACTTTTGAGTGGACCTCTTAAATGTTAATTCTGATCTTTCTCTGCACCTTCTCTTTGACTGTAACACTGTATTCTGCATTCTGTTCTGCTACCCTGATGCACTGTCTATAGTAAACTCTGCCTGTAGAGCACTTATAGCAGCATTTCTCACTGTATCTTGGTACATGTGACAACAATAAGTCAATAAATAAATCAATGAGTCATTTCTCCCCTCAAGTCTGTTTCACCATTCAATGGCTGATCTGTGATCTAAATCTGTCTCTATACATCTTCATACCTTTGAATAATTAAATTCTAACAATTTCAGTTTTAGGTTTAGTGATTGATCTAGCATCAATTGTCATTTACAAAAAGATTTACGAGTTTCTACAATCCTTTCCTTGAAGAAATGTTTCCAAATTTCATGCCTGACAGGTCAGGCTCTAAATTTTTGACAGTGCTCCATTTTCCTAGAACCAGTAAAAACAGTTCCTTTCCATCCAATCAATCTGTGCCCCTTAATATATTGAAGTTCAACCAAATCATCCTCTAACCATCTAAATTCCAAGGAATTATTTTTTAAAATACTCCTCATCGCTTGACTGTATCCAGATATCATTCAAGTAAATCCACACTGCAGTCTCTGCAAGGCTAAATAATACTTTTTCAGGTGTAGTGCCTGTATGGTTGCATTTCTCCACATGTGGTCTAACAAGGGTTTTGTACAAATGAAATGTAATTTTTATCACTTTGGCCAGTATTCCATTCCATTTGCCTTTTTGATTGTTTTCTGCATTTGTTTATGATGTTTTACTGAAATCTACACCTGGATGAACGAGTCTCTTTGGTGTCTCCCAATTCCAACTTTCCACCATTTAGAAAGTATCCTATTCCATCCTTTTTAGGTCTTAAGTGGATGACCTTACATTTGCCCACATTGAAATTCACTTGCCATAGTTTTCCCCATTCTCTTAATATTTTAATATCTTTGTCATTTTATACTTTTATCGATACCGCTTCCAATGTCACCTACTGAAGTACTGTCAGCAAATTTGGATCTTTGAATTTCTAGCCTTTTATTTATATGTGAATAGTTAAATGGCATTAAAAGGAGAAGTAGGACAGATTGCAAGCCATAACGGGGGATTGTACATGAAAGCGGAGAACACGTTCAAGGTACTAATTGAGAAGGAATAAGATGCTGCCAAAGTCGTAATGAATGAAGAAATAGTTGAGACAAAGGATGCACTAAAAATCAACAAAGAGAGGTCTTCAGAATGGCTGGATAGAGGATTCAACCCCATGTCCCCAAAACATTAACCTACTCCTCTGAATGCTTAGTTCCATGACATTACCATACATCACTGCCTCCAGTGCATACAGACATCTGAGACCTGAGGCCTACCTTCACACCCTACATGACATGCCTCTGTACAATAATCAATCATTCAAATTTTAAATTTACATTCTTCTGTTCCTCAGAAAATTGATCATACCATTCATCTGAAGGCAACAAAGTAGAAGCCAGAAGAATGAAGAATTCAAATAAAGTCATAATTTATTAAAATAATCATTAATCTAACTCCATTAACATTGCTTTAAGCACTCCAGTGAATTACCTGTGTGACTAAAACCTCTTTCTCATCCATTTCTTATTAGTCTTACATGGTGTAACTTGTGGATTCAGTCGAGCTGGAGACATGTTGCTCATTTTCTTGCTTTGAGACATGAGATACCCATGACAGAAGTTCTGGAGACTGTGAGAAGTTGGCAGAGACCATCCACCTTTGTGCAGAGACAGACTTGGTTAACATGACAGGAGGCAGGGTATGGGGTGAGGGGAAAGGGCAAAGGATGAGAGTGGTAACATCATAAGGAGATTCTCCACTGCCTGTGCCCTTTCTCCCTCTCAAGACCCATCTTTCCTTCTAGTCAAGAGTATTATAACCATGGTTACACCTGGACACAGGAAGACGACTATGGTTACTCAATTACCTCACTGCACAGGACATCTCTGCAGGAGTTCCTCATTGATGTGTCCTAAGCCCAAACCTCTTCAGTTGCTTCTTAAATGACTTTCCATTATAAGGTTAGAAATGGAGATGTTCACTGACTATTGCACAATTTTTAGTACCTTTAACAACTCCTCAGGCTCTGAAACATTCTGGGTCTATATGCAATAAGACAGCATCCAGATTTGAACAGATGCATGGTAAGTAACTATTAGTCCCACTAGTATCAGAAATGACTTTCTCCAGCGAGGGAGAATCTAACCATCACCCCTTGGGGTGTTCATTGGCGTTACCACTGCTGAATCTTTCACTATCAACATCCAAGGGGTTACCACTGACCAGGTACTGAACTGGACTGGCCAGGTAAGTACTATGGCTACAAGGGCAGATTAGAAGCTGGAAGCTTGCACTGAGTAACTCACCTCCTGATTCCCCAAAGCCTGTCTATCACCTACAAGGCACAAGTCAATACTGCACCTGCATGTAGCTCCAATTATACACAAAAAGTTTGAGAACATTGGGGACAAAACAGCCAGCCAGATTAGCATCCCATTCACCACAAACAATATTCACTCCCTCCATCACTAATGATCAGGGTGAACTGCAGCAATGCCAACCGAGGTACTCACAATCTCGAAACACTTCGAAGGACACAGGCCGAAGATGCATGGAAGATTGCAAGTTATCCTCCAATCCACTCAACATCTTGACTGGGACAGATATCGGCTGTTCCTTTATCGACATTTGGTCAGAATTCTGGAACTCCCCTCACTACAATATTGTGGGCGTCTGTATACGTCAAGGACTGCCATGGTTTAAGAAGGGCAATTCGGGATAGTAGAGATGGAAATGTGTTGCTGGAAAAGCGCAGCAGGTCAGGCAGCATCTAGGGAACAGGAGAATCGATGTTTCGGGCATTAGCCCTTCTTCAGGAAGGGCTAATGCCCGAAACGTCGATTCTCCTGTTCCCTAGATGCTGCCTGACCTGCTGCGCTTTTCCAGCAACACATTTCCATCTCTGATCTCCAGCATCTGCAGACCTCACTTTCTCCTCCAATTCGGGATAGTAGCCCAGCCAACATCCCATGATTCCAACATCCATGAACAAATAAAAATGTGAGGTCCAGTCTGTTGCAGACTTCTCTGGCAGCCAGGTGCATAGCTGCAGGCACCATAAGCACAGTTACATGGGCCTTCCTCCTCTCCACTTGTCTCTTGCTGCAGTTCTACTCCTCATTGCAGTTTGATATCAGGCAAAACACTGCCCACTCAACCACTACAAACTGGAGACACACAATGAAGAGTATCTCCAGATCTGTCAGGTAGCTGGATCTTCTGTGCTGTGGATCTCTATAACTCTGTGGACTGCATTGTGAGCAATTTAATCATATGCTCTATTCTTGCACTTTATTTTATGTTGCTTCATTGGCTTAGGGAGAAGTTTCCCCTCAGCAGTCAGCAGCCTGGATTTCAATGGAAGTCCTCATTTCATCGGAACCAGTCACTGAGCCTGAAAGGTGAAGAGTAAACCTGCAGAAGTTATGATTACTCAAGAGTGAAAGAGCCATGGATAACTGTCATCATGTACATGCATGATGACTTTGCAGTCGTCACAAACTGGCTGGACATAAGAAGAATGGTAGTCCTTTCCAATTCATGAAGACACATGGCTGACCTGATGGCACATGAATATCATTGATCATCCCAGACCTATGGAAATCCAACCAATATACAAAGCTGATGTTACAGGAAGCTGGAGCAACAGCACATCATCTTCCACTTAGGCCCATTGCAGCCTTCAGGACATCACACTGAATTCAATGACTAAAAGCTTGAATATTGTCTTCCATTTTGATTACACCTTATTCTTCCCAGTGTCTAATTTGCATGTGTTTCCTCTCAGAAGGGTGGACCTGTTCTCTACAATTCACACCCATTTTATACCTCTACTTCTCTCTTACTGTCATTAGCACGCCTGTTGTCATTTGCTCAAGCATCATCACTATCTGTTTCACTTCCTCCTCACCACCCTCCCTCCTCTGACAGCAGCATAAAAATGATCATTTTCAATCCCATTTCAGTTCCAAAGAAGTCATTCAATCGGAAATGTTTGCACTGTTTCTTTCTCCTCAGATCTTGCCAGAGCAGCTGGGTTTCTCCAGTACGCTCTGCTTGTATTTTAGATCTTCAGCATCTGTAGTATTTTATATTTACCTGCAAAACTGATCCTCCTCTGGGCTTTAAAGGCTTCATGTGTGGTGAAGCTGATATAATTCATAACATCTGTAGCCTGGGTGGTGAATCTGGGAACAAATGACTGTGCTATCCCCGAAATGTCTCCAGAAGATCCCTAAAAGCAATCAGTAGTAAAACAAGTTAGGGTTGTAGTTGGTTCGATTCCTTTTCTTGGGATCTGCTTCCTTGGGGGAGATCACAGCACTGAAGGTCAGGCTTGCTTTCAATAATAATTGCTGCTCCTTGGAAGATAAGGGAATAAATCACTTAAACATAAAGCATGAAACATTTATATGGAGCACCCACGTAGCAGGATTTTAGGCGGATTATATCACTTACATAACCAGAATATATGTTCTACTGTAGTTCTCTTTTCAGTTGCAATCAATAGATGCTACTAAAGGAATAGAAGAAAATCATTTTGTACTAAATAAAGAACAGACTATTCTTCGGCAAAGGTTATTTATTTTGAAATAGTAATCTGATAGTTCTGTTGCATTGTAACTTATTCTATGAAAGGTGAAGTATTTATTAAATCTGACTCTAGTATCATAATCGTTGGGAGAAGAGTAGAGTTTAGGTCAGAGTGAAGCCAAAAATGCTATTTTCATCCCCAGATTGGTTGTGGTAGTTCATAATGGCCTATATCCTCACCTTACCCCTGAGCTTGCGGTGTGGTTATTTTCAAGCTATACATTACTAATTGTCTCTCTCTCTCCTTAACAGAGAGAGATGTCTCCGGTCCTTTGTGAACCATGGCTCCTAATTCTGTGATTCCCGATAATTAATGAATTGACTCAATGGGAGAGACTTCCATTTGGTGGTTAGAACTCCCACTGCCATTTTTGCTGCCAGGTCCCAATATCATACAATGTTGGCAAAACACAGAAGTTGCATTACAAATTGAAACCAGCCAAATGACCCAGACTCTTGTTTGTAGCCCAATTAATGTTGGCGGCAGGAAGCAGGGCAAAGGGAGAAAGTAGGGAAAGGCAGTCCCTGTTTTTTTTTGGTGCCACTCTTGAAGTGCATTAGTAGCATGGAGAAGCTTCTGATTCACTGCCAGCAGAGGTAGGAATCCTGCAAAGCTAACCAAGAAGGCATGGCTGGTGACATTCCTGGGCTCTTCAGCAAAGTAGGGCTCCCTGTAGATGTAGCGGCCACTGTTCTCACTGGCAGCTCATTAAGGTGGGTCTGTGATTGCACTAACTTCACATAAGCACCAACTGTTCTATCCCCCTGCAGGGCCAATTGCAGAGAGAGAGAGAGCAGTGATGGCACTGCCAATCCAGTTCTGGTGGACTCGAGGAAGAAGAAGCCTCAGGAGCTGCACCATCTCAGCTTTCCAATTCAAAAGTCACCAGGGCACCTACTCACATTTTGATGGATACATTTTTAGAGACAGTGGAACAATGTGAAGTACACTGACATTGGCAGGACACATTTCACAGTCTGTAGCAGGCAACAGTCAGTGATGCAAATGGTACACAGAGGAAGGTGGAGCCAGCTGCACCCTTGCTGGTGGTCTCATCTGGAAGTGCCATGAGAGAACTGAGGGGGTGACCTATGATGATGAGGTGACAATGCCACACGGAGCTTTATCATCATCATCCTCCACCTCCATGGTGCTTCTGATAGGCAAAAGGTCTGTGATAGAACTGCTCTGAGATAGAAGCTACCTTCACGGTGTTGCCAGAGCAGCAGCCTTTGGAGATGCTTCCTGGCTCATTCACATTGAGAGCGAAGGCCATGAGCAGCTCAGACAGACAGACAGATGTCTACCTTACCCTATTCACAGCCATACTGGCTGAACCCCCATATCCCATAACTTGAGCCTGTGAGAATCATAAGCTTAGGATCTCATTCACCCATCCCAAAGCTATCTTCCCAAAATGATGTTTTGCCAAGTATGGTAGCAATCCTCCTAACTCTGTACAATTGGATGCCTGTGAATGAGGATTTAAAAAAAAAATTAAATTCATTCACAGGCTGTGGGCATCACTGGCTTGGCCAGCATTAATTGTCCATCTCTAACTGCTCAGAGGGCAGTTGAGAGTCAACCACATTACTGTGGGTCTGGAATCATATGGAGGCTGGACCAGGTATGGACAGCAGATTTCCTTCCCTGAAGGACATGAGTGAACCAGATGGGTTTTTCCGACAATCAGAAATGTTTTCATGGTCATCAGTAGATTTTTAATTCCAAATTTTTTTTATTGTATTCAAATTCCATTCAAATTCAAATTTGCAATCCTCTGTTTTTAATGAAGTGTCTGGTTGCTACCCTTGTTCTGACTTGCTCCCTACCTTGTTGTACCTCCTCCCTTTCATCTTTGTTGAAATCTTGCATGAATACCATGGTTTACAAAACAAAAATTGAGTGGGTCAACTGTCAACTGAATGAGTTGACAGAAAAGTCATAAACTGCCTTGATTGACCTGTAGAGCAAAGGGTCATGTAATTCAAGTTAGAACAAAGGATTATGTTAAGCTTCTCAAAGCTTACATAGTCACCAAGGCAGGAAGGGGCAAAACCATCTAAAAGCTGCAAAAATGTGACAGAAATCCCACAACAAAGAATGTGACAAGTAATAAGTAACGTGTTGAGTAATACATTACTGAAAATGTACATTATGTACAGGGATGGGGGGGAGAAACAAACACTCAGAAAATCCACTGACATATGAAGAGATGGGGCATGAAGACATGAAGAAATCCTACTGGCAGGATCCATTTTACAGGGGCTTGAGAGAGCAGGTCACAGCTAAAAATGAAATAGTCTCACAGCTTCAGTAGATTCACAAACATTGAATTTTGAGACAGGGTGAAGGAAGCTCCACTTACATTGGCTGAATCCAATCTACAATTTGCAACCTCTTTACAATTGTACACAGAGAGAACCAATGCTAACTCGACACATAGAGTCATAGTGTCGTAGAGTGTTGGAAACAGACTCTTCAGTCCAACTCGTCCATGCCAACCAGATAGCCCAACCCAATCTGATCCCACTTGCCAGTCCCTGTCCCATATCCCTCCAAACCCTTCCTATTCATATACCCATCCAGATGCCTTTTAAATGTTGCAAATGTACCAGCCTCCACCATTTCCTCTGGCAGCTCATTCCACACATGTATCACCCTCTGTGTGAAAAAGTTGCTCCTTAGGTCTCTTCTATATCTTTCCCCTCTCACCTTAAACCTATGCCTTCTAGTTGTGGACTGCCCCACCCCCGGGAAAAGACTTTGTCTATTTATCCTAGCCATGCCCCTCATGATTTTATAAACCTCTATAAGGTCACCCCTCAGCCTCCGCTCTTTTCTGAACCCTTTCAAGTTTCACGACATCTTTCAGATATGTAGAGAGAAACTTCTCATCTCAGAAATGGGTGTTCGTGAGGAATTTCAACAACTACGAGTAGTTAATAAAAGGCTAGCCAAGGAAAAGGATATATTTGTGTCCAAATTGGATGCTGGCAATTTTCATCATTCAGAAATTAATAAACTTTATAACTGCCAGCTGGAATGCACATCTGATCAACACACCATGTACTTACTTCAGAGTTTATGCAGACAACAACTAGATAGATCAAGCTGAGGAGCTTCAGAATGCAGAAAGCTTGGGCAGAGATTAGATTTGAGCATCTGAAGAAGCTTGAAAATTTCAAAGTTTAACAAAAATTGCAGCAGCCTAGTTACTTTAAAGAGATTGTTGCGTTAACAGCCTCACAACACAATGTAGTCTTGGCAGACCAACAAACAGAAGCTCACAGTCAAAGTCAAGAAAGTCAAGAAGTCAAAAAATCCCTCACATTTAGTCACTATTCTCAAATAATTGACATATACAAAGTGATGCATTGCTGTTGGAAAAAGGATCTTTCACAGAAATCAGCAGAACTCCAAGATTGCTGTGTTGTTAACTGTGCAAAATATTTGCCTTCAATTAAAAGAGTGATGACTTTATATTTAAAAAAGACTCTTAAGAAAAGCACAGATCTTCCTCTAGGTTCACAGAATACTATCAAAGATCACAGAAACTCAGAATTGTTACAGTGCAGAAGAAGGCCACTTAGCCTATCATGTGTGTACCAGCTCTCTGACGTCTTATAATCTCACAGTTCTAGCATGACCTGCTTGCTCTCATATTCTATGCCTCATCTAGTAAAGCCAGCAACTGAAATGCCTTCTTAACCACTTTTTCTACCTGCCCTGCTACCTTCAGGCATCTATACATATGCACATTGAGGTCCTTCTGATCTTCAGTACTTTCCAGAGACCTACTATTCATTGTGTATTCCCTTGCCTTGTTAGTCCTCCTCAAGTGCATTATTTCACACATTTCTGGGTTGATCTCATTTGCCACTGCTCTATTCACCTGACTAGTCCATTAATATCCTACTGCTGTTTACGGCCATCCTCCGCACTATTTACCACCCTACAAATTTTCATGTCATTCAGGAACTTCTTGATCATAGCCCCTACATTTAAGGCAATGTCATTAATGTACACTATAACCAGCACTATCCTAGCACTAAGCCCTCTTGATCCCCACTGGAAACAGACTTCCAGTCACAGAAACATCCTTTAACATCACCCCCTGTTTCCTGCCTATCAGCCAATTTTGGATCCAACATCCCAATTTGCCTAGGATCCCATGGGCTTTTACTTTCCTGGCAGGTCTACCATGAGGGATCCTATTAAAAGTCATGCTAAATTCCCTGTCGATGACAGTAACCTCACCAACATTCTCAGTTACCTCCTCACAAGATTTGTTCAAATTCATTAATTAGGAAACTTCCCTTAACAAATCTGTGGTGATGATCCCTGGCTACTTCCAGTCTCTCTTTCCATGAATATATTTTTCCCTTAGGATTATTTCTAATAACTTCCTCACCGCTGAGGTTAGACTGACTGACCTTATATTACCTGGTGAATCCCTTCATTCATTTTTAATAATTGGACAAAGTTAGCAGTCCTCCAGTCTTCTGGCACTTCATCAGTGGATTCGATAATTATTGTCCCAACCTCTTCCTCTACCTCTCTCAACAATCAGCAATCATTCACTTCGAAAGCTGCCGACCCTCTCGTACCTCATTTCTCTCTATGTAACTGCTTTAAACATATCAGTCCTCCACACTGATGTCTATACCTGTGGAATCCTTTTCCTTTGTGAAGACCTAAACGAAGTAGTAAGTAAGGACTGTCCATGTCTTCTGGGTCCACACTCAGATACCTCTATGGTCTCTAATGGGCCATGCTCATTCATTAGTCATTCTCTTGCTCTTTCTATTTTTAAATAAAAACCATTGGGTTTTCTATTATTCTACCCATCAATGCTTTCTTATGCAGTGTCTTTACTTTCTTAAGTTCCTTTTTAAATTATGCCTTGCACTTTTTTACACTCCTCCAGGCAATTATAGGATCCATACAGTGTGGAAACAGGCTCTTCAACCCATCCAACCCACACCAACCCCTCTGGAGAGCATCCCACCCAGACCCAACCTTTTACCCTATCCCTGTAACCCTGTATTTCCCATGGCCAATCCACCTAACCTACACATCCTTGGACACTAGGGGCAATTTAGCATGACCAATCCACCTAACTTAAACTGTGGTAGGAAACTTGAACACCCAGAAAAAACCCACACAGGCACAGGGAGAATGTCCACACAGTCAAACCTGAGTCCCTGGCACTGTGAGGCTGCAGTGCTAACCACTAAGCCACTGTGCTGTCCCTTGCTATCTATCATAAGTTTCTCTTTTTCTCTTAATTCTAATTTTTATGGCCTGTCACATCCAGTGTTCTCTAGTCTCAATCCCATCTTTTGAGTTTATGGGAACATAATTGCCCTGTACACTCACTCTTTCTTCCTTGAATGCCTCTCACAACTCTGACACAGTATCATCTGCAAATAGTCACTTGCACCAAATTACATTTTTCCTTCATAAATTTTGCCTTTCCCCAGTTTAGATCTTTTGTTCCTGGCCAATACTTTTCCACAACTATCCTAAAGCTGAGTCGCAGTTACTATCTCCAAGTGATGTACCTTCCACATGCCTGGGTGCATTTCTTAATATTACATCCTTCCTTGCTGAGCTCTCTATGTACAGCACTGGCTAAGAAAGTTCTCCCAGATGAAATTTGAGGAGTTTTTTTCCTCCTTACCTTGCACATACTAAAACTATCCCAGTTAGTATTTAAGCAGTTAAATTATTGCCTTGCTATTTTTGAACTTTGAAATTTGATTGCATGTTTGATCCCCTACCACTTCTTGGCTTTTGGGCGCCTATAGTACACATTCAACAGCATGCTTGCCCCTTTTCTGTTCCCTACCTCGGCACATACAACTTCATTTGATAACAAATATCATAACATAGCACCATTCTGTTGCTTTTCCCCTTAACACTATACATTATTTGTTTTTAAATAATCACCTAATGCTTTCTTAACTGTCTCAACTGAACATGCTTCTACCACACTTCCAGGTGATGTCCTCCAGACTCTAAGAATGCAATATGTGAAAAAAGGGTTTTCTCACATCAGACTTGTTGCGTTTGCAAGTTACTTCAAATCTCTACTCTCTTGTTTTTGATCCTTTCATAAGTAGAAACAGTTTCTCCTGATCTATGATTGTATTGACACATTTCCAGCAGACCTTCTGTTAGCTTTCTCCTCTCCAAGGAAAATTACTACACCTTCTCTAATTCTTCACAACTGGAGACTGTCATTTCTGGAACTATTTTTGTATTCATAGGCATTGCTGGCTCTGCCACCATTTGATTGCCCATCCCTAATTTCACTATTCTGAGTCAAATCTTTTGCCTTCTCCCCAATGCTTTCGTTCATATTCTTCCTAAAGTGTGGCAGCTAGAACTGTGCTCAGCACCACAGCTGAGATCTATTGAGAGTCTTATACAAGTTCAGCATCATCTGCTCGTTCTTGTCCTCTATGGCCCTAATAATAAAACTAGGATACCAATATGCTTTATCAATTGCTTTCTCCACCTATCCTGCCACTTTTACTGACCTGCACATGTACACCCAGGTCTCTTTGCTCTTGCACAACCTTGACAGTAGTACTTTCTTTTTACGGTCTTATCCATGTTCTTTCTACCAGTTTATCACCTCACTCATCTCAGCATTCTTCTCTGCCACTTATCTGCCCACTCTAGTAACTAATCCTTTTGGAGTTCAGCACTGTCCCCATTAGAGTTTACAATGCTTCCAAATATGTATCATCTACAGTCCTTGTTTCATTAGCATGTCCTCTCTGTCATGCTGAATAAATAGTTATGATGATAAAATCAATTAATGTTCATTTATAAGAGTGTGGTTTGCACCTTTGTCTGTGACCGTTAATTGATCTTGGGTAATTGATCTTCTAACCCTTGAAGCAACCTTTTATGGTGTAAGTGTTTTGATTCAATGTTGGGAAATCTGCACATCAATCTAAGGGAGAAGTTTAAGCAACCAGCTGCCTCTATTCCTGCCCTCTGATCTAAATAAAATTCTTGACCCAAGGTTTGAGATTGACTTGAAATCATACAGGTTCAATAGGTTCAATAAAAAGAAACTATTTCATTTGGTAGTGTATACCAGAATATGAGAAGGTGAGAACAAAATTGGAGATAATACATTTAGGAGTAAAATTTAGAAACACTTTTATTACTAAATGTTTCTGAGCTGCCAGCATTGATTGGCCATCACTAATTGGCCTTGTTTAAGTCGGCAAAGGGCTACCTTCTGGAACTGCTGCAGTCCTGTCAGTGCATTCACGTTGTAAATGCAGTGCTGTGGCTCTGGGGCCAATAACAGACCTTCCAGAAGTGAGGATCCAGAAGCTGATTTCTCAAGGTAAGTGAAAGAATTGTCACTCCAAGGTGGAAGTGAGGACTGGAAATGCTGGAGATCAGAGTCAAGATTAGAGTGGTGCTAGAAAACATTTCGGGCAAAAGCCCTTCATCAGGAATTCCTGATGAGGGGCTTTTGCTCGAAATGTCAATTTTCCTGCTCCTTGGATGCTGCCTGACCTGCTGTACTTTTCCAGCACCATTCTAATCTTGACTCCAATGTGGAAACAGCTCTCAACGCTTTTAAAAAATTTGAATAACTTAAGGTCTCAGCAGCTATTTCACCATTGTGTGAGCCTGATCCTCAGTGCCTGTGGCTTTGGATCTAACGGTGAGAGTGTTGATGATAACAGCCAACTCACTCTCCTGTTCCTCCTCCAGGAAAAATGTACAGGTATGGTATGGAGCCAGAGGTACAAAATTCCATGCCTGTTAACCCCTACTGGGGTGGGAATATTTGCACTTTCAACACCCAATGGGTGAAAGCAGATTTGGCATGAAGCTAAGCATGCAGTATCTGTAACCCTCCTCACCAAAGAGCCATCCTTCTATCACTTTAGGGATAGGCTTGATTATTTGCACAGAATCATTCAGGTAAATGCCTGAATCACCAACACCATTTTTGTAAAATATTTCCATATCTGTTATTTGACCAGTAAAGGACAAGACTGTCTTCTCATAGGCCAAGCCTAACCTGTCTGTGACAGTTCTTCAGGTATAGTGAGTTGCTTGTATTACCAGAACCATGAGAGATATAGTGAAGCAAAGATGTTGGTGTATTAACAGTTCAAGGAGTGTCATAAGGTACAACCTCACCAAAGTGTTATTAATCACTGTGTTTGCTGTATACTGTATAATTTTCACCCTCATTGAATATCATCTTGGAGCTCCTTGAGCTGAAGGCCATTGTGGTAGAATAGTGCTGTCATTTTGGATCCCAAGGAGACAATGAATTAATTTTCCCTAGATCAGATGTTAAGTTTACTGATCTGTAGTTTCCTGCTTTATGTCCACCTCCCTTTTCGAAAGAAAAAGTTACATTTGCAATTTTCAAATCTGATTGGACTGTCCCTAAATCAAATGAGGTTTGGAAGATTAAAACCAATGCATCAATTACAATTTGAGCTAATTCTTCAAAAACTTTAAGATGCAGTCCATCATGACCCAGACACTTGTTAGCTCACAGCTCCAACAATCTACTTGTTACTCTATGATTGTAATTTTCCTGAGTTCCTCCCTCTCTTGCATTTTCTATAGTGATTACGAATGAAAACTACTTATCTAATTCATCTGCCACTTACTTATTTTCAATTATTAATTCTCCAGTCTCACTTTTTATAGGACCAGTGCTCACTTTGTTAACTCTTTTCTAAATATTTATAGCAACTCTTACAATCTGTTCTTATATTTCTGGCTAGCTTTCTCTCATACACTAAATTTTCCCTCCTTACTAATTTTGGGTCACTCTTTGCACTTTTCTTATCATCTGTCAAATCTTGTGGTCAGTTGCTTGTCATTGCACAAGTATTACTTTTCTTCTAGTTCAATACTACCTTCAACATTTCTAGTTAACTATTGATAGTTAATATGTCCCTTTGAATTGTTCTTACCTTTTGGAATGTACCTATTCTGTGCATTACAAAGAACAAAGAACATTACAGCACAGGAACAGGCCCTTTGGCCCTCCAAGCCTGCGCCGATCCAAATCCTCTATCTAAATCTGCTACCTATTTTCTAAGGATCTATATCCATTTTCTCTCTGACTATTCATGTAGCTCTCCAGATACATCTTAAATGACACTATCGATCCCATCCCTACCACCTCCCCTAACAACGTGTTCCAGGCACCCACTACCCTCTGCGTAAAGAAATTTCCATGGATGTCTCCCTTAAACTTTTCCCCTCTCGCTTTGAACTTGTGACCCCTAGTAATTGAGTCCTCCACTCTGGGAAAAAAGTTTCTTGCTATCCACCCTGTATACACTTATCATGATTTTGTAAGTCTCAATCAAGTCCCCTTCAACCTCCTTCTTTCCAATGAAAATAATCCTAATCTACTCAACTTCTCCTCATAGCTAGCACCCTTCATACCAGGTAACATCCTGGTAAACCTCCTCTGCACCCTTTCCAAAGTATCCTCATCCTTTTGGTAATGTGGCGACCAGAACTGTACACAGTATTCCAAATGCGGCCGAAACAAAGTCTTCTTCAATAGTAACATGACCTGCCAATTCTTGTACTCAATACCCTGTCCGATGAAGGAAAGTATGCCGCATGCATTCTTGACCACTCTACTGACCTGCGTTGCCACCTTCAAGGAACAATGGACCTGAATACCCAGATCTCTCTGTCGATCAATCTTCTCCAGGACTTATCTATTTATGTACAGTTCACTCTGGAATTGCATCTTCCAAAATACATAACGACGCATTTGTCTGAATTGAACTCCATGTGCCATTTCTCTGCCCAACTCTCCAAGCTATCTATGTTCTGCTGTATTCTCTGACAGTCCCCTTCACTATCCGCTACTCCATGAATCTTAGTGTAATTTGCAAACTTGCTAATGAGGTATCCTACATTTTCCTCCAAATCATTTATGTATATCACAAACAACAGTGATACAGATCCCTATGAGACACCACTGGTTACAGGTCTCCATTTTGAGAAGCTCCCTTCCACTACTAGTCTCTGTCTCCTGGTACCCAACCAGTTCTCTATCCATCTAGCTAGAAGACCCTGGACCCCATACAACTTCATCTTCATCAGCCTACTATGGAGAACCTTATCAAACGCCTTACTAAAGTCCATGTGTATGACATCTACATCCCTTCCCTCATCAATCAATTTGTCAACTCTTCAAAGAATTGTATTAATTTTGTAAGACATGACATTCCTGCAAAAGACCATGTTGTCTCTCACTGATAAGCCCATTTTCTCCCGAAGGGGTGTATATCCTATCCCTTAGTATCTTCTCCAGTAGCTTCCCTACCATTGGCATCAGGCTCACAGGTCTGTAATTACCTGGATTATCCCTGCTACCCTTCTTAAACAAGAGGACAACATTGGCAATTCTCCAGTCCTCTGGGACCTCCCCCATTTTCAAGAATGCTACAAAGATATCTGTTAAAGCTCCAGCTATTTTCTCTCTTGCTTCCCTCAGTAACCTGGGATAGATCCCATCCATTCCTGGAGACTGGTTCACTTTAATGCCTTTTCGAATACACAACACTTACCCTCTCCTAATGCCGACTTGACCAAGAGTAATCAAGAATCTATCCCTAGCCTCAGCATCCGTTAGATCCCTCTCCTTAGTGAATGTCAATACAAAGTACTCGTTAAGAATCTCACCCATTTTCTCTGACTCCACGCATATCTTTCCTCCTTGAGGGGGCCAACCGTTTCCTTAGTTACTCTCTTGCTCCTTATTCTGAAATATCTTTTAACAGTCTGCCAATTCACTTTAGCCAGCTCTGCTTTCATGTCCTCATATTTGCCCTTACTCAGTTTTAATAAAATAGTCTTAGGCCCAGACTTCCTACTTCA
Source organism: Chiloscyllium plagiosum (assembly GCF_004010195.1). Lineage (NCBI taxonomy): Eukaryota > Metazoa > Chordata > Chondrichthyes > Orectolobiformes > Hemiscylliidae > Chiloscyllium > Chiloscyllium plagiosum. The sequence continues at coordinate 75,183,473 of NC_057715.1, forward strand.
AAATGAAAGAACTCAGTTGTATTAGGTTTCTGAAACCTTGTGGCACCTTAACTATGAGAACTATGAACACTGTAGTGGCTGAGGCTCCTGTGTCCTGCACCCTTGGTATCCTTAACTGCCTCAGTCATATCCTCCTGTCCCTGAATACAGGCCAAGTGAGATGATCTAGTGCTAAGAGGTGTGACTGCCTCCTGAATACCAAGTATCCAGGTAACCTTCCTTCTTCCAATGTATCTCAGTTACCTGTAGTCCAGTCTCCAGCTCATTAACTGTGAGTCGAACCTGTTCTAACTTCAAACACGTTCCGCTGGTATGTTTGCCTTGGATCATGATAGTATTCAGAAGCTTTCACCTACTGCAGCCTTAATACATCACCTGTCTAAATATCATTAATGCACTCTACTTAATTATTTTATACAATGATACATTTATATATATGTTTTGATATTTTTTAAACTTACCACCAGTTGTTATACAAAATATTGAACAAATAAAAGTGAAGTACTGCAGATCCAGGAGATTTGAAATAAAAACAGAAAGTGCTGTGGAGATTTAGTGGGTCTGGCAGCATCTGTGGAGAAAGAAACAGTTAACTTTTAAAGTTCAACCTGAACCTTCTTTGGACGAGTCAAAATGGGCTTGAAACATTCACTGTGTTTCTCTTCCTGTAAATGCTATCAGTTCTGCTGAGTTTCTCCAGTGCTTTGTGTTTTTGTACGATATTGAACCTTGGGAATAAAATAAACCTTAGTCACTTACTGGGTTCTTACTAAATATCCAGCTTCTTCTCCTGTGGCAGTGTGCTGTGGGGAAGAAGTAATGTGAGTGATCTGCTTTTCTCATTCGTGACTGGAATGGTTGACCAATAAATTCCAGACTCTTGTTGGTAATAATCTGTCTTGCAGCACTGAATAAACTAAAATTGGAGTTTAAAGTATGTATGATAGTTATGCTTGAGTTATTGTCCAATTGATGAGTTACAGCGTACTCGGTAAAGTAGTCTATGATGACAGTTCAGTTATTTCCATAGACATGAGAAAGGTCAGACTAAATCTTCGACAGAGAATAGACAGGGACTTCATGTGGTATTAATAGTTGTGTCTGTTTACCTGAAATAGACGCCTAACACGGAAGAAGCTTTAAAGCGTGTTGAAGATGCCCTCCAAGCATCTCATCCACATCCCGCACTTCCGTCCTCACACCCCACCCCTCCAATCACAACAAGGACAGAACCCGCCCGGTTCTCACCTTCCAACCTACCAACCTTCGCATAAACCGCATCATCTACCGACATTTCCGCCACCTCCAAATGGATCCCACCACCAGGGATATACTTCCCTCTCCACCCCCTTCCGCTTTCCACAAAGACCGTTCCCTCCATGACTACCTGGTCAGGTCCATGCCCCCCAACAACCCACCGTCCCCTCCTGGCACCTCCCTGTGCCACCTCCGGAATTGCAAAACCTGCGCCCACACCTCCCCCCTCACCTCCATCCCGGGTCCCAAAGGAGCCTTCCACATCCATCAAAGTTTCACCTGCACATTCCACCAATGTCATTTATTGTATCCGTTGCTCCCGATGTGGTCTCCCCGAAATTGGGGAGACTGGACACCTTCTTGCAGAGCGCTTTAGGGAACATCTCCGGGATACCCGCACCAATCAACCCCACTGCCCCGTGGCCCAACATTTCAACTCCACCTCCCACTCTGTCGAGGACATGCAGGTCCTGGGCCTCCTCCACCGCCGCTCCCTCACCACCCGACGCCTGGAGGAAGAATGCCTCATCTTCCGCCTCGGAACATTTCAATCCCAGGGCATCAATGTGTATTTCACCAGTTTCCTCATTTCTCCTCCCCCCACCTTACCTCAGTTCCAATCTTCCAGCTCAGCACCATCCTCATGACTTGTCCTACCTGCCAATCTTCCTTCCCACCTATCCACTCCACCCTCCTCTCTGACCTATCACCTTCATCCCCATCCCCATTCCCATCCACCTCTTGTACTCTTTGCTCTTCTCCCCAACCCCACCTCCCTCCCATTTATCTCTCCACCCTGGAGGCTCCCTGCCTTCAGTCCTGATGAAGGGCTTTTGCCCAAAACGTCGATTTTCCTGCTCCTCGGATGCTGCCTGACCTGTTGTGCTTTTTCAGCACCACTCTAATCTAGCCTAACACAGTTTGCAGTTTGTAGTAAGTATTTCAATGTCACTGCTGACACTTACCCAATATGCTGACCCTCTTATGAGTCTTCTCATTTATAGAGTCATAGAATCATATAACATGGCAAAGACCCTTTGGTCCAACGAGTCTATGCTGACCACGTACTCAAACTAAACTAGTCCCATCTGCCTGCACTTAGTCCATATCCCTCTAAACATTTCTTATCCATGTACTTACCCAAATATCTTTTAAATGTTGTAACTGTACCCACATCCACCACTTCCCCATCATTCCACACACGAACCACTCTCTGTGTAAAACAAAAATGACCTTTCATGTCTTCTTAAAACCTTTCTCCTCTCATCTTAAAAATATATCCTCTAATCTTGAAATCCCCCATCCTAGGGAAAAGACACCTGCCATTCACCTTATCTATACTCCTCATGATTTTTTTAAACCTCTATATATTCACCTCTCAACCTCCTAAGCTCCAGTGAAAAATGTCCCAGCCAATCCAGCCTCCCCTTATATCTCAAACATCCCATTCCTGACAACATCCTGGTAAATCTCTTTTGAATCTTCTCTAGCTTAATACTATCCTATATATAATTTGATCAACTCCCATGTGTGAGTGATGAAATTATGGACGCAGGTCAGATCAGAAAGGTTCTGTTGGAATGATATGCCTCCTTTCAAAATGATTCCTCAGGAGATGCTTGGCTCAACCCAAAAAGACTAATTTGGTTTCACATATTTATATGGACTGCTGCATTGATTCAGGCTATCATTCAACAATGTTTTCCTGTAGTTTCTGTAGTGTGTAATCCTTTGGTACATCCTGTAGCTGCTGGTATTTGTGCTGTATAAAGTGCAACAGGTCAATTTGGAGACCACCTTCATGCTCAATGTCAATGAAGTCAACCATCTGTCAGTGTGCAAGGATCACCTCATATTTACACCCATCCTTCAGCAGCTCTTCAATGTTACTAGTCTATGATTGATACAGTAAACATTTCTGGAAATCTTCCATGGGGATGAATGTAATCACCAACTCAATAATTCAGTTTACCAGTTTCATACTCGCAAGATAACATTAGGAGTGGAATCCTATAGGGGTTCTGAGAGACATAGGCTGTGTGGGGATTTGTGGAAGAATCAGTGGAAGTTCCAGTGAGGTCCATCTTGACGTCAGAAGCGTCTCACTTCATCTTTTAAACTTTCCACAAACTGCATGGTGAGTTCTCCGCTAGGCAGTGGCCAATTAACGGGCATTAATGTATGTTAAACACCTTGTCAACTATGCAGCTTGCCGCATTAATATTCAGTGTCCTATCTAATCTAATTTGTCAAACAAACTAGAGGTTGTAAAAACTTGATGTGGAAATCAGAACAGGTACCTGGCAAGTTCAGCTCACTGCTTGCTCTAAATGACCCTCCATGTTGGACATCAAATGTCAACATCTCGAGGCATGATCCATTGGCACCAGCCACATGCACCCAACCTCTATGGACATTGGCATCCAACATTGCCTGTCTCTAAGAGCCCTCTTGGCTAGAGACAAAAAAAACCCACAGATGCAGGAATTGAAAGTAGACAGGCAGGAGGCTGGCAGTACATTTGGGGTGAGGGTGGGGGGAGCTGCAGCTAAAAGGGGTGGCACTGGCAGGATAGTGAGGTGGGTATAGATGAAGACAGGTAGAGGGTACAACCTAGTTGGTCAATGGGATGAATGAATCCGGTTGGTGGCAGGGAGCAGTGGAAGGGAGAGGGAGGGGCTGGGAAGGGAGTTGGTCCCCCCCCATCTCCAACTCCCTTCCCAGCCCTTCCCCCTACCTTCCACTGCTCCCTGCCACCAATCGGATTCATTCATCCCATTGACCAACCAGGTTGTAACCTCTACCTGACTTCACCTATCCCCACTTTCACCACCCTGCCCCCACCTCCCTCTTTATCTGCAGCTCCCTCTACCCCCACCCCCACTCCTGAAGAAGGGTTATACCTAAAACGTCGACTTCTGCACCTCCTGATGTTGCCTGGCTTGCTGTGTTCTCCTAGCCTCCCGCCTATCTACTTCTAAGAACCCTCTTGAGACATCTCCGATCCACTATCAGCATGCTTCTGCAATTCAATGCTCTATTCAAGGGGGATAGCCTTCACTCAGGGGGTTGTAGTACAGTGAGTCAAAGGACAACTTTGATTCCAGTTCAGGAGCTTGGGAAAGGCCAGTCAGTCACTTGAGGCAGTCAGTGTCAGGGTGCTATCCAATAAAGGTGAGGGACTTTATGGTGGGTAACCCACCATCCAGCTTCAGTCTCTCTGCTTTACTGGGGGCTGTTTCTCCCAGGACAAATATTAGGAACTGTGCAGGGTAGCTCCACGCTGATGGCCCATTTCTGCATGCACTATATGTTCTGAAAAGTGGTGCAAGTGCAAGGGATGCTGGTGCAACCAGATGAGACAGGGTGAACTAATTTAATATTTCTTACCATCTTGGTCTGTGGCATCAAAGGTTTTAAATTCTTTTTAGAATGCAGTCATATCACACTTCCGTTAAAACGCAGTTAAATCATTAAAAGTGAAAAAGACAAGCATTTCTTGAAAGGCAAAGGAATTTTATGACCTGCCAACACTAAGAAAAATGATAAAATATGATTCTAAACCCACACAGGCACAAGCATAAAGGTTAAAAATGGGAGAGTTTCTTGTATAAATGGAAAGATAAAGCACATGCGGTTTAAAAAGTCTTTAGAATTCTTGTGACGTTGGGTTTAACCTGAGACCGTGGCAGTTTATTTGATGACTTGTATCCTCTATAATAGCAAAAGTGTTTGAAAGAAAGGATTCTGGGTAATCCAACATGGAGGATGGGAAAAAAGTTGTGGCTGTAAGAGCTGCTCTTTTAAAAAGTATTTTCAGTTTTGGAGCTGATTTCGTCAAATTTTAGGAGCAGTAATTTCTTTTAGTAAGCTGTTGCATTATTTTGGAACTTTGGGGGGATAAAAAAGTCTAAACACCAGAGGAAGAGAGACAAAGGTAGCGATAACGAGGGAAATGACTCAAACAGAGAAAGAAACCTATACTGCTGTCTGACCTAGAGGTGAACCTGCCCAGCTTCTCCCTATGCTGAATGGTTTCAAGTATCTATGGACATGGAGTTCATTCTAAGAAAAATAAACAAACAGTGAAATTTACAGCTGACCTTGGAGAAACCTATGTATGGCAGCTCACAGCATGGGAGCAGCTAAGTGGCTTTTTAAAGTATAACCTTACTGTTTTCTTTTGTAAATCTACAAGAGTGAGTAGAGTGGGTTCTTTTTGATTATGTGTTTTATTGAGATTTATGTCTTGATTAAACTTTAAAAATATGAACTTGTGGATTTGTTCACCGAGCCAACGTGTTTTTCTGGAAGTGGATCGGAGATTTGTTTCATTGCTTCGCTAGGTGACATCATCAGTGCATCTTTGATGAGGTGTTGGCGGTCTGCCCCATCTGGTATTTATATGTCTCTGTTTGTTGGTACTTCCGATTCTGTATCTGAGTATTTAAAAATATCAAAACAGAGTTATTAAGCTAGCCTGAAGCAGTGTATTTAGCGCAATAAGACTGCAATTTTTCTGGGTCTGTAGAATGTTTAGGTGCAAAGATGGGCTTTATTAGAGTGATGTGCTCTTCCTGTCAGAGCTTCCATGTTACTGATGATTATGTCTGCAGGAAGTGTGTTTGGTTGTGAATCCTATCAGATCACATGGACTGGTTGGAGCAGCAGTTAGAAGCAATGAGGAATTTACAGTAGCTAAGGGATATGATGGATGGCAACAGCAGGGAAGGAGATAAACTGAAGATACTGTAAAGTAGATGAGTGATACTCCCACCCCCCTCAGAATGGTGGGAAAGGGAGGTAGGTAGTGCAGGAGTCTCCTGTGGCTATCCCCATCTCAAACAAGTATTCTGTTTTTGGAAAATGTAAGGGGTGATGGACTCTTAGGGGAATGTAGCACTGACAGCCAGGTTTCTGGTACCAAGGATGGCTCTAATGTAATGAGGGGTACGTCAAGTTCCAAGCAATCAATTGTGATAGGGGGCTCTCTAGTCAGAGGCACAGATAGATGTTTCTGCAGCCAAAGTCCAGACATCAGAATGGTGTGTTACCTTCCTTGAGCCAGGATCAAGGATAATTTCCAGGACCTGATCAGGTGTAGCCTAGAATTCTGTAGGAAGCTAGGGAAGTGATAGCTGAGCCCCTTGCTGAGATATTTGTATAATCGTCAGATAAGTTACCAGAAGATTGGAAGGTGGCTAACGTGGTGTCACTATTTTAAAAAGGTGGTAAGGAAAGGCCAGGGAACTATAGACCAGGGAGCCTGACATCAGTGGTAGACAAGTTGTTGGAGGGAATCCTGAGGGACAGGATTTACATGTACTTGGAAGAAGTACATCCTGAAGAAGGCCTAATGCCCGAAACGTCGATTCTCCTGTTCCCTAGATGCTGCCTGACCTGCTGCGCTTTTCCAGCAACACATTTCCACCCATGTACTTGGAAAGGCAAGGACTGATTAGGGATAGTCAGACTGGCATTATATGTGGGAAATCATGTCTCTCAAACTTGAATGAGATTTTTGAAGAAGTAACAAAGAGGATTGATGAGGGCAGAATGGTGGACATGATCTATATGGACTTCAGTAAGGCAATCAACAAGATTCCTCAAAAGTTCCTCATGGTAGACTGATTTGCAAGGTTAGAGCTCATGGAATACAGGAAGAACTAGCTATTTGGATACAGAACTGGTTTAAAGATAGAAGACAGAGGATGGTGGTGGAGGAGTTTTTTCCAGACTGGAGGCCTGTGACCAGTGGTGTGCCGGATCGATGCCGGGTCCACTGCCTTTTGTCATTTATATAAATTATTTGGATATGAAGATAGGAGGTATGATTTGTAACTTTGCAGATGACACCAAAATTGGTGGTGTAGTGGACAGCGAAGAAGGTTACCTCAGAGTACAACAAGAATTTGATCAGATGGGACAATGTGCTGAGGAGTGGTAGGTGAAGTTTAATTTAGATAAATGTGAGGTGCTGCATTTTGGAAAGGCAAATCAGGACAGGAGAGTGTTGCTGAACAAAATTATCTTGGAGTGCACGTTAATAGTTCCTTGAAAGTAGAGTCTCAGGTAGACAGGATAGTGAAGAAGGTGTTTGATACACTTGCCTTTATTGGTCAATGCATTGAGTAAATGAGTTGGGAGGTCATGTTGTGGCTGTACAGGACATTGGTTAGGCCACTTTTGGAATACTATGTGCAATTCTGGTCTCCCTGCTATAAGGCGGATGTTGTGAAATTTGAAAGGGTTCAGAAAAGGTTTACATGGATACTGCCTGAGTTGGAGGGTTTGAGCTATAGGGAGAGGCTGAGTAGGCTGGAGCTATTTTCCCTGGAGTGTTGGAGGCTGACAGGTGACCTTATAGTGGTTTATAAAGTCATGAGGGGCATGAATAGGGTAAATAGACCAGGTCTGTTCCCCAGGGAAGCAGAGTCCAAAACGAAACGGTATAGATTTATGGTGAGAGGGGGAAGATTTAAAAGGGATCTAAGGGGCAATTTTTCCATGTAGAGGGTGGTGTATGTATGAAATGAACTGCCAGACGACATGGTGGAACCTGGTCCAATTACAAATTTTAAAAGGCATCTGGATGGGTAAATGAATAGGAAGAGTTTGGAGAGATATGGGCCAAAAGCTGGCAAATGGGACGAGGTTTATTTAGGAAATCTGGTCGGCATGGACGAGTTGTATTGAAGGTTCTATTTCTGTGCTGTATATCTCTATGACTCAATATCTTAAGCTCTTAGTGAATGGATGTTTCTCTGGTTTGCTTTGCATTGGACATGATCTTTCAAGAGTTGACTGAAAAACAGGAAGAGAGAGAGCAAGTCTTTCAATTCTGCTGTTATTGTTTCATCATTCTTCTCTTAGTGCTCTGCGCGAAAGCAGGTGCTCAAAATATAGTTCACTTATATATTCTTATGCCTGGCTTCATTTTTGATGTCAGCTAGCTAATCAGCAAGCATGTCTATCCTAATATGTAAACCTTCCACATGGTGTAAATCAAAGAGGGAATACAGATCTGAGTGCCTGGTTTGATTCATTTTGGTAACGTGATAATTTCTATTCAGATTAGGTTTTGTTTATTGGTAGTTTGAGGAAGCTTAGCTCAACCTGTTCAAGTGATCACTGTGATCACCTTAAGTCAATGCTTTATCTTTCTTTAATAATATTTTCATCCATGAATTTTCACAGGTATTAAAAATCAGACGATGGAAGCCAAAAATTGATACTCCATTTGTACTAGTATCATTATATCTGTAACTATTTTTAATCATTGTATCTATAACTAATAACTGTGTCAGTTTTTTATTTGGTAATTTTTAACAATTGTATAATAAACCAAACTTTATGTTTAACACTGAAGATTTACTGTTGGTCATTTGTAAACTGGAACTCTTAAAACATCTAATTTAAAAATTTTAAAAAGCAGATAAGAGGGCAAGATACAAGTTAAATATGTTTCAGTTATTTGGGCAGAGAGGAATTTTTCTGGTGTACCAGTTGTATGGCTGCTCTCACTGAGTAAGATCAGCACAGCATTAGTTTGAGCAGATTCCATCAGCAACTTAGTTGCCTTAAGTTTTAATGAATCATAGGGTGGAATCTTTCTGGCAAGTTAGGAGGGGGATCAGATGGAAAGTGAGAATTAGTGTATTACATAGCTGACCTGAGTCTGACAGTGATGTGTGCCCAGCTAAGCCCTCACAGAGGGCTGGAGCAAGCAAATAACTGGAGGCAGCTTTCTGTGACAGGCCAGGAGACCATAGTTGCCTCCAAATGACCCCAACACTGAATTACTGACAAAAGATGGCCCCAGCCACAGCCAAAAACTGTTCTTGTTTCTCACTGGTAGCCTGACAACTGTGGCTGTCTGGTCCCCTGCATACATCAGGGTCTTTCTGGTCCCCTGTATACCTCAGCAGTGCCCACGTCTTCTAGTGACAATGGCGACCATCCAGAGCTTCATGCCCTATGACTGGGCATCTCAAGTTGTGAGCAGACCTGCCACCTTTACTTGGACAGTGAACCAGCAAAAGCTGCCTCTTTCCAGACTGTGAGATTGCAATGCTGTGTCAGCTGTCGTCATCACGCTTGGGACTTGCATTTTAACAGACTGCATGACATTTCAAAGATTTCACTGATTGGAAACTCAGGCTCAGCGGGTGATGACCTAGAAAGTTAATCGAATTGATATGATCCAAATTGATAGAACGCGTTGGCACTTGAGCAAGGCACTGAAGAGTAACTACCACATGGATTTGTTATTGAGCTACATGAACTAGTAATGCCAGAAAAAAAAGGGAGGGTAGACTATAAGACAAGGAATTTTTAAAAAAAGTATCCATTTACTCAAGTGAACAGCCTGTCAGCTGTCATTGGCCACTGGGAACTCTGGTGGATCTCATTGTGTGTCTGTGCACTTACCTTCTGCAAGGCTGTGTGCTCCCTCAGGCTTGGGATTCATTTGTTGCTAATGTAGGAAGCAATCGATTGGGGGAAATGTATATCAAGTGGTTTCACCTTTCACTTCCAAATATTTCTAATCACTTAATGGCTCCGAAACTGGACTGGAATCCCCTCAGGATACCTTTTTTTTAGAACTTAGCAAATTAGATTAACCAATTAAAATATAATGATGCAAAGGAGACACAAGATCCACTTTGGTTGTGCTCAGTGGGTAAAAATATTTCAACATTTATTTCAGCATGTGCATACTGGTTCTGACTCTAATCACTCTTTGTCAACCTGAAACAATTATTTATGAGGAAGAGGTATCACCAAATGCACGCCAGCATCTTGTTGTATATTGCGTTCAAAACCCTGTACAAAGCCCTGTACAAAGCCCTGCTAATGTTTGCAGCATGAACAGATTCATTTATTTCCGAACCCTTTCAGCCATATAAAGACTGACATATAAACTATTATGATTTAACTTACTGCAACCCATATATACTCTGTACTAGAGCACCATCTGTAACATCCAGAAACTTGAGGGACCAGGAATTTAAGAGACAAATATCTTTTAGCAGTGTATTCAGTGTCAAATGAGTCATAGAGCTTTTATATGCTGTTTGTTACCACTGGGCAGTTGTATATAATAACCATACATTAATCAATCAGTGCAGTTTCATCTCCTCGAAGGTCTAAACAGCATCATATGAAATCAATATTCTCCAACGAATAGAACCCTCTAGGTTAAGGAAACTATTTGTTTTGCTGATTGCTGCCAAAATGGACTCAAAATCTATCTATAGAAGGTTTAATGAATGAACTGTTCAGAACAGATTTAATGGACAAGGTTTTGTAGATGGCTATAATCCTATCACAAACTACAAAGCCCCATCTTTCTTTGTTCGACTGGAAACTCATTTTCCCATTGACGAGAAAAGCCTGAAGATGGAATGAGTTTGGGATCAGGGAAAAGCTGAGCTGCAATGAATAATCATTGCCTTTTAGAACTGAGGAACATTTTCAATGTAGGTCTATACTGAGGCACCACATACTGGAAATAATCAGATAAGTAATGCTGAATAAGAGAAAAAATACAGCATATTTTATTAAGGATGTGTCAGTATGGATTTCAAATAGAAAATATGGCATGGATCTCGACTGGAATGGGATCTGAACATTCAAGTACTTTAGTTGAATAGCAAGAAAGATATTTTAAGATATTTAAAAGGAACAGTTTAAATCTAGATATAATGGAAAATTCTGCATGGGTTGTTATCTCTGTTAGTATTCTCTCTATTTCGAAATGCATTTCCAAATGGTGTTTGATGAGGCTATTTATCATTCAGCTACTTATTAGGATAAGAGCCTGTGGTGTTGGTTCTGGAATATTAGCATGGACTGAGGATTGGATAACAAATAGAAAATAGAGAGTTGGGATGACAGGGCCATTTTCAGGATAGTAACCTGTAAATAGTGGGAGTGCCAGAGGCATCAGGGCCAGAACCACAATTGTTTACTTGGATAAAGAAAGTGAAAGTACAATCGCAAAGTTTACAGAATTCACAAGCATAGGTGGAAAGGCAAGGATGAAACGGAGGGTCAGCGGAGGGTTTTGGTTCAGTGGGTTGGCAAAAACTTGGCAGATGGAATACAATGTGAGGCCATGTAGTTTGTCAGGCAGAATAAGGGAGCTGTGTATTACTTAAATAAGAAAGACTGAGGCAATCTGCAGCACAGAGGGATTTCGGGTGTGCATCTATGAATCACAAAAGGCAAGCGTTCAAATTCAGTGGGTAATAGGGCAGGCAAATAGAATGTTGACCTTTATTGCAAAGGGTATGGAATGTAAAAGTAGGGAGATTTTACTCAATAATACAAGGCACTAGACTGACCACTGCTGGACTAATATGTACAGTTTTGGGTCCCTTATCTAAGGAAAGATAAATTGGCATTGGAGAACAGCTTAAAGAAATTTCAACAGGCTGATCCTGGGGATGGAAGTTCTTGTGACGTGTGTTGACTAGATTGGGCCTGTACTTATTGGAATGAACTTGTGACCTTATTGAAATGTACACAATAGTTAGAGGACTTGACAGGGTAGTTGCAGGAAGATCGGTTCTTTTCTTGTTGGAAAGTCTAGGACCAAAGGACATAATCTCAGAGAAAGGATAGAGATGTGAAATAATTTATTCTTTTAGAGGGAAATGAAACTGTGGAAATTCTTTACCACAGAAGGTTGTTGAGGCTGTATCTTTATTATATTCAAGGCTGAGATAGACAGATTTTTAATCAGTAAGGATTATGGAGAAATGACAGGAAACTGGATTTGAGGATTATCAGATCAGCTGTGATCTTATTGAATGGTGGGACAGAATTGATAGACCAAATGGTCTACTTCTGCTACTGTATCTTATGATGTCATGAATAAAAAGTTTTACCTCCCTTTAATTCTATGATCTAATCCCTGAAAGATGTTGGAACAGGAGGATTAATTTTCATGGCCACTCTTTAGCTGAAATAGAGAAGTGACATACCACCCCATTTCTACCCCTTGTACAGCAATTGCCATTTTTACAGGGTCTTCACATTGATGACCTGGAAAAGCACCACGTTACCCTATGTGAATCAAGGTCCTTTGACACCAATTTTAAGTTTCCCAAATGTAAACATTATATGCCACACAAGCCTGGTACCAGACATAGAGCTGCCTAACTGGAGATACCTGCAGGACTGCTGATCAAAAGAAAGATAATTGTATAATTGTGCAGCCTGCTGTAGGATGCCTGCTCCTGGTCACACAGAAACATTCCAGCATTAACAAAATATGCATTATAGCAGAACAACCTGTAGAAGATAGAATTTATGATTTAGTTGCCTTTATCATGTTGTGGCTACAAGGTGACTAGTAATTGGAACCAGAGCCATGTGGATCTCATTGACTATGAGATCCTTGATTGAGATTGTTAACCTGGGCCACTCAGGGAGCACTGGCTGACAGATATAAACAGGAGATTCAGAAAGTCTCCTCAGTCCAGGGATTGGCTTTGAGCTGGTCTGAGCCCATGTACAGTGCAGATGGAAATAAAGGGTGACTTGTTGACAAGGATACCGACCTCAGTGCCGTTATGTCAGTGACCAAGACTGAGGACTGAACATTAAAGGATATTTGACATTTAGAGAGGAATAGGCAATAAAAACGTGGTGTGGTAGGGCTTATAATAATAGGTGGGATCAGTGTTTTAGTGGGAGAGGTTCTCTGATTGGCAGAACCCATGATGAAGGGCTTTTGCCCGAAATGTCGATTTTCCTGCTCCTTGGATGCTGCCTGACCTGCTGTGCTTTTCCAGCATCAATCTAATCTAGACTGTGATTTCCAGCATCTGCAGTCCTCACGTTTGCCTAGAACAGGATGTAGAATCCGTTTGGGGAGTAGCTAAGAAACAGCAAGGGGCAGCAAATATTGGTAGGAATGGTTTGTAGGTCACCAAAAAGTGCAGGTAATGTTGGACTTAAATAAATCAAGAAATTAGAGGACCATGTAGCAAGGGGAATGCAGTATTCATAGGTGACTTCTATCTATGGGTAGACTGAGTAAATCTAATGAGCATCAATTTACTTACCTGAATGAAGAAAGTTTTCTGGAGCAAAATGTTGAGGAACCAATTAGGGCTCAGACTACATTTGGTGTTGTTAAATGCAATGATAAAGAACTAACTGAAACTTGTCTCAAACCTATTTGGGGACATTTTGAAGATATAAGGAGGAAATTTACCATGGTGAAAGATTCATTAAAAGGTTTGGAGTTACATTTATAATTTTCTTATAGAATGAATGCATTAAAAAATTCTTATAAATGTAATTGTACTGCTTAAGAAAGGAGAGAGAGAGAGAGAAAATAGGGAACTATTGACTGACCGATTAACTTGACATCAGTGTCCGAGAAAATACCAGAATCTGAAGGGTATGAAGGCTCCTGGATATTTAGAAAATAATTTGATATTTGATTAGACAGAGTTAATATAGATATATTAGAGGGAAATCATGTTTGATAAATCTGATGGAAATTTTTGATTTGATTTATTATTGTCACATGTATCAAGACATAGTGAAACGTCTTGATGGACTGCCCTGACCCGAAGCATTGGCTTTCCTGCTCCTCTGATGCTACCTGATCTGCTGTGCCTTTCCAGCTCAAATTATTATCAATTCTGACTTCCAGCATCCACAGTTCTAAGTATCTCTTAATGGAAAGTATTGTTTTGCGAACATTTATTACCATTTATTGCCTTCTTGAACCACTGTAATTTATTTCAGAAGGTAAATCATATAGTAACATTTATCGCAAGAGGTTTGAGTATGGGAGCAGAGAATTCTTGCTTAAATTGTAAAGAACACTGGCTTGACCAACTCAAGTGTATTGCATGAAGCTCTGGCCCCCTTTGCTAAGGGAGTACAATGGAGGCTTACCAGACTGACTCCTGGGATTTTGAGTCTGTTCATTGAGGAGAGATTTATGAGACTGAGTCTGTATTCCCTAGAAACTTACAAAATTCTTAAAACAATAGCGTAAATGCAGATGGAATGTTTCCCTTAGCTTTGAGGAAGGGGAGAAAGTCTCAGAATACAAAACAAACCATTTAGGATGAAACACTTCACTGTGACAGTGGTGAATCTTTGGAATTCTTTATTGCAGAGGGCTGGGGAAGCTCCGTTATTAAATAAATTCAAGATAGAGATTGATAGACTCCTAGTTGCTAATGTCATCAAGGAACTTTGTGATAGTGTGGGAATGTGTTGTTGAGCTGAATGTTCAGCTATGATTTTTAATGGAGGAGTAGTTTTGAGAGGCTGAATGCCTGCTCCTGCTTCTATGTCCCTCAACGCTGACTGGAGACATTCAGCAAGCAGATAACTGCAACTCTAATTGCTGCCTTCCTCAGGTTAAAATCAATCTAGATGTGTTAAACTCAAGGGAATAGTCAAAAGTGGGCAACAATAAAATTTTGACCGTTTTCAATATAGATATTTTTGAACTGATGGTGAGGTGGGTTTTAATAACTATTTTAAAATAATTGCTCATTGTGCAATTTAAACAGGAGAGTATTACATATTTAATGTTCTGAGTTTAATACTAGCTAACACATGAGAATATTTCCATTTCACAGGACAGCTAAAATAAGGGAGGTCTGGATAAAGATTGCCAATAAAATCTGCACAAAAAAAACTATAGTAGCTCACAATTATAAGTAAACAGAAAATGTCTTAAATATTAAAAGTCTAAAATAAATACAGACTATGCTAATATTACAAGGCAAGGGTATTTTAAAGAGTAAAGATAAATTAATAAGCCTTTTAGTAAGTGCTTGTCCTTCATTTCATGCTTTTACTCTATTATGGGATCTTGAAGGTCAAAGGTTTTTCTTGAAAGCCTAATACAACTTGGGGATTGCATGTTTCATTAAGAAAGTGTTCTTCTCTTCACTGGCTGCAGTTTCAATTTTATTTACTTTGTTGTTCTACAAGTATTAAAGGAAACTTAAAAATAAGGGGTAGGCCATTTTGGACAGAGATGAGGAGAAACTTCTTCACCCAGAGAGTGGTGGGTGTGTGGAATGCTCTGCCCCAGAAGGCAGTGGAGGCCCAGTCTCTGGATTCGTTTAAGAAAGAGTTGAATAGAGCTCTCAAGGATAGTGGAATCAAGGGTTATGGAGATAAGGCAGGAACAGGATACTGATTGAGGATGATCAGCCATGATCATAATGAATGATGGTGCAGGCTCGAAGGGCAGAATGGCCTACTCCTGCACCTATTGTCTATTGTCTATTGTCTAATTGTTGGAATTAGTCTCACAGATACTCAGTGTAACTTTACCAAAGAAGAAACGTGAAAAGATGAATTTTTGAGACCTGCTAGGGTTGAGAATGGAGGTGGATGGGTCCCAGAAATATCAGCATGGCTGGTGTATTAGCTTTCTAACTCCATTCCTGGCATCAGCCATTTTTGCAGAAGAATACAGGACATTGGTTAGGCCACTGTTGGAATATTGTGTGCAATTCTGATCTCCTTCCTATCGGAAAGATGTTGTGAAACTTGAAAGGGTTCAGAAAAGATTTACAAGGATGTTGCCAGGGTTGGAGGATTTGAGCTACAGGGAGAGGTTGAACAGGCTGGAGCTGTTTTCCCTGGAGCGTCGGAGGCTGAGGGGTGACCTTATAGAGGTTTACAAAATTATGAGGGGCATGGATAGGGTAAATAAGCAAAGTCTTTTCCCTGGGGTTGGGGAGTCCAGAACTAGAGGGAATAGGTTTAGAGTGAGAGGGGAAAGATATAAAAGAGACCTAAGGGGCAACTTTTTCACACAGAGGGTGGTACGTGTATGGAATGAGCTGCCAGAGGAAGTGGCGGAGGTTGTACAATTGCAACATTTAAGAGGCATTTGGATGGGTATATGAATAGGAAGGGTTTGCAGGGATATGGGCCAGGTGCTGGCAGGTGGGACTAGATTGGGTTGGGATATCTGGTCGACATGGATGGATTGGACCGAAGGGTCTGTGTCCATGCTGTACATCTCTATGACTCTATGGCTCTATAAGGTTTATAGCTGGTAGGGCTACTTGCCACATGAGATAGTTAACAAAATTAATCTCATTAAAAGCCTTGTTAAGTATATTTATTGGAGGCTGACTGTGATTTTCCAGCTGGCTTCCAGTTTTCCCAATGTGACCTGGGACAGTTTTAACAGTCTGGAAGCAGGTCATCAGCACCAGGCTAGGATGATAGAGCTCCTGAAAGTCCTGAAGCCCCTGCAGCTGTGGGAGCAGCTCAACTGTAGAGGGATCCTCCAACATCCTCCACCTCACATTTAACTGCAGAATATGCTTTTTATTCAAATGCTTAAAATGGTTGGTGACTGGGCACCATGTTGAAGCACCATCTCAGTTACTCCTACCTACAACTCCTCAGTAGCTGGAAAGTCTCTCAATGGCTGTACAGTTTCAGGAGTCCATCTCTTAGTTGTAAGATTTGCTTTCTGAACAGAATGAGGCAATGGGGTGGAAGTCATTTCCAATGAACTTAAACCATCTCTCGATGAGTTTCTATCATCCCTTTCCCATGACACCCCAATTCCCAACTCTGATTAGATCTGAGCACTCCAGTGTCATTTCCATGCTGGTTACTTGGTGACAGCTATCTTATGCCAAAATGCCCTCAGCCAGCTGCTGAACTTCACAAACTTACTTTCCTGCCTATTTTTGCTACACCACCAAATTTGTCAATCATACCTTCAGTCCCGTCAGCTGAGACAGTTGCGGATTCAGCACTGATTTTTGTGACACAATACTTGCAGCATTTTACCAAAATAGAAAACGAACTACTGAGCCAACTCTGTACTTCCTGTCAACATGCCAATCCACACCAACATGCTACCCCCTATATCTTGAGCTTTCATTTTCCATCATGACCTTTAATGTGGCATCTTATCAAATGCCTAGTGCCACAGTTCCAGCTTATTTGTACATTAGTTCTAGATAAATCTGCTGTTTTTACTGCTTAACATATATCTTAAATAACCCCATTTGGGGCTGATAGCATCAGTCGTTTCAGTGTGACCATTTGCCATAGAAGGAGAACACAATGAATTTTGTGTTACTTCAACCTATTCAAACATTGGGTGACCCTATATACCAGATGTTGAACAAATAGAGTCTCAGTGTTTTTAAGGCTGCTTATCTTCAAACTAAGCATAAGAGGGTGATCTTGAGTTGGAGTTATGCCTACAAAACTTTAATGGCTGCAAAATTCTTGTGAAGCCTACCACCCTGTTTATCAAATTCCTGATATTCCTGGTGGAGCACAATGAAGTAAGGAAGGAGGTGATTTGTGTGGGACATAAACAACAAAAGACCTCTCAGGCTAAATGAGCTGTTTTAAGTATTGCTATGCTATGTGTAGGGTGGTTGACTCCCATAACACAGCATCAATGGAAACATAGGTGGATTTGGACTTCAACATGGGCCCAATATTAGAGTCACATTGTCCGCTGGAAAGCAAGTTCATTATTTGTTACATTTTTAGGATTTTCTAACATGTGTCAGGACTCCAATAGTGGGCTTAGACTGGAGTCCCAAGCCTACCTAGGCCTCCATGTGCCCTTGATAAATCTCACAGGGAAACCCCTTCCATTGAGGGACTGTGGCCTTCTACCTCAAGGCCTTATTTATGGTATATGGTGCTTCTGGTTCCGTTGAACTCCTGGCGTGCCAAGAGAGGCTGCCGCCACACATGGAGGAGGGTACTCTGACATTGTCAAATAGCACAGGCACTAGCTCAAAATGGTCCCAAAGTGGAGTCTTATTGGACTAATTGGCTGACCACCTCTGTGGGCTGTCCCAAAGCCTGTTCCTGACAATGTCGCAGAGAGGCAGGAATGCAAGAGCTGTCTTCATCCTCATACCCACTACTTTCCTTCAAACACTAGCTAATATAACCATTTAGTGAATGGCCCATTGTTGTTGTTGTGTTACCATAATCTTACCAGACCATAGGGGCTGCTCTCTTATTAGAGAGAAGTGACTGGTGGTGATTTAACCTGAGGGCCACCAGGCCTCAGGCAAGGGAAGAAGTTGACAAGGAGAGTCCTTCATGGTAACCTCAAACCAGTGATAGAATTTGAACCCATGCTGTTGGTATCATACTGCTTTGCAAACCAACAATCCAGCTGACTGAGCTAAACCAATTCCCGAATAACACGTAAGATCACAACTTATATAAATAGTCAGCTCCACAACAAATTGCTGCTTTGAATATTTCACTAATGAGTCCACCAAATACACAAATTGAGATATGAATCAATCAAGTATACTTTTCATAAAAAAAGAGGTAAAGTACTTGTGCTATGAATTGCTCCAAACATATTTTCATAATTCTTGCAAGGCCATTGACCTCTCTGACAGGGTGTAAATTTAGAGGTATACAAAGGAAGATTACATTGAGGCTTTCCTGGCAGTGGACTTTGAAGTTCACTAGCTCATGCAGAATATCCACCAATGATTATTAATTGAGACAAATTGTTACAGGCACTGATCCTTATTTGAAAAAGTGACAACTGGAGAATTATAGAAGTGTCGTCCCTTATGAAAAGCCAGTTGGAATTCATTCATAAACACAAATAGGAACATAGGACTTAGGAGCAAAAGTTGACCAATCATCCTTTCAAGTCTATCCTGCCATTCTATAAGGTTGTGTCTGATCTAGTTGTGATCTCAATTCCACCTTCCTATCTGCCTCCCATCATCCCTGAATCCTTTTTCTATCAAAAAAATCTATCCAGCTCTGCTTCCACTGTTTATGACAAAGAAAATTCCACAGACTAATGATCCTCTGAGAGAGAAAAAAATCTCCTCATCTTAAAAGGGAAATCTCTAATTATTAAGATATAGGATACAGCTCCTGGGTTAAAATAATCCCAGATCACCTCAACCTGTGCTTTGGGA
Organism: Chiloscyllium plagiosum; assembly: GCF_004010195.1. Taxonomy (NCBI): domain Eukaryota; kingdom Metazoa; phylum Chordata; class Chondrichthyes; order Orectolobiformes; family Hemiscylliidae; genus Chiloscyllium; species Chiloscyllium plagiosum. The sequence goes on from NC_057715.1 coordinate 75,202,681, forward strand.
TTGAGACACATTTTATTTTGATGAGAAAATGATAAGGTACAATGTAATCTAAAGGCAAAAAGAACAAAAGAATTGTTAAGTTGTGTCCCTTAGTTCTAGTCTCTCTCACAGGAAGAAACATCGTTCATGTATCTACCTTATGAGTAAGTGGTTATATTAGACTTGAAATGTTTTTTTCTCTCCACAGTTGCTGAGCTTCTCCAGCACTTTCTGTTTTGCTTATTATCCATGATTATGTAAATTACTTCAAAATGTCTCTTTGCATCATTTGCATAAAACGGTTTTGCAACTGAAACGTTGCTGGGTGGCTGCTATCTCAACTGCAGGGGAGGTACAGTTTGCAAAATGGTTGTTCATAAGGACTGTGCTGCTTTATCTTACATTTGTAATATCAGTACAATGGACTATTGGGACTTAAAAATCATAAACTGCAGTAGCAACAACCTAAACTGGTCCCCAGGCCACTATCATTACTGTCCACTCTCTAATCACATTCTTCTGTCAAACAGAAAGTTAGGAAGTTACGAAAACAGAAATTGCTGCAAAAGTTCAGTAGGTCTGGTAGCATCTGTGACAAGAAATCAGGGTTAATGTTTCAGGTCCGGTGACTCTTTCTCAGTTCTGAGGGGTGACCAGACCTAAAACGTTAATCCTGATTTCTCCGCAGTTCTTACAGTTTTTAATCAGGAAGTTACCATTTAATCCCACTGGTTCGTTTCCAAAGGTCCAAAGCATAATTGACTGTGTGAATGCAATGATGTGTGCTAATACAAACCACTACCAGGAAATAGTGTACATTTTTATGATCCCAACATTGTTATTCCTGGATAAGTCAGATCCTGGACTGAAATCTGGCTTTATAGATGATAGATTGTTTTGATTGTGTTTTAATTAGGTGGATCTCTCTTGAAACATCAGAACACATGGTTCAGAATTGGTTTGAACAATATATTCGCAAAAGAAATGAAGATAAAATACCATAAACCCTAACTTTTTACACATAACGCAAGTTTAGAGATTTTGAAACACATGGGAACAGAAGCAATCAAGTAATCACAAAAACATCTATATACAAATCCCAAACATGTTCTTTGTACAGTATTGAAAAGCACCCCTTGCATAGTACTGCCAAGACTCATTTTCTCCAACTGCTCGATAAGTTTAATTTAACCATGACTTCAACTCCCAGTCTAGAAAATCTGGTAGCCTTTTCACACAGCTTTCATACACCTGAGTTTAAATATTCTGAGAATCAAATAACCTCTTCAGGGTTTTATTCAAACACTTCTGGTCTGGAACTGTTGTTATATCTCTTGGACTAAGTTAATCTATTTTTTACTATTTTCTCCTTTCTCAGGAATACTGCTTTGTCCATTCATCTTAGATCATAGATATAAGAACAAAAGTAGACTATTTGGCCCATCAAGTCTTTTCTGCCATTGAATCATGGTTGATATGTTTCTCAACCCCATTCTCCCATCTTTTCCCTGTAACGCTTGATTCCGTTACCAATCAAGAACCAATCTATCTCTGTCTTAAAGACACTCAATGGCTTGGCCTTCTCAGCCTTCTGAGTTCCACAGATTCACCCCAACCTCTGGCTGAAGAAAATCCTCCTCATCTCAGTTTCAAAGGGTCATCCCTTCCACTCTGAGGTTGTGCCCTTGCTAGTGAAAACATAGCAAGGGCACATAGTCTCCCCTACTAGTGAAAACATCTTCTCCACATCCACTCTCAGTATTCTGTAAGCTCCAATCAGATTCCCCCTCATCCTTCTAAACTCCATCAAGTACAGACTCAGAGTCCTCAACAGCTCTTTGTATGACAAGCCCTTCACCCCAGTATCATTCTTGTAAACCTCCTCTGGACCCCCTCCAATGTCAACATATCCTTCCTTTCGAAATGGGGACCAAAATTGAACACAATATTTCAAATGCGGTCTGAACAGAATCTTAACTGACTCAGCAATCCATCTCGGCTCGTATTGCTTTATATGTTTAAGATAAGCTAACAGCTGCATATGTTCAGCCTTTAGCTGATAATGGTGAAAGCAGATTGAATTTTGAGTTTCAGCTTGCAATGACTCATGTGGTGTTACACAGCAGCCCAGAACTGTCATTGACATCAGAAAATTTTAGCTGATTCTAAATGTTATCGTGCTGCTCACGAAGCAATTTTCTCACAAGAGCCATTGATCAGAATGCAGATGCTGCTGGGCCTAAAAGGGACATCACTGGAATAGAGATGTAGGAGGCTGAATCAGACACAGGGAGGAGGGGGTTGGATTGAACATGGTCGGTTGGGGATGTACTGAATGCTGTGGGAATGACAGCAGAGATGAATCAGACATTAAGGGGCTGAGAGAAATGCTCAGCTCTTGTGGATGAGATGGAGGATTGAACTAGTCATTGGGAGTCAAGAGTAAATCAGATGTGGTGGTGGGAGGGTAGAGGTCAAAATTGAGAAGGTGCGATTAGCAGATCAGAGTGTTAGATCACACAATCTGTTTAGTAGAATTTGTGATGTGGAGGTGCCAGTATTGGACTGGGGTGGACAAAGTCAGAAGTCACACGACACCAAGTTATAGTCCAACGGGTTTATTTGAAATCACAAGCCTTCAGAGCACAGTTCCTTCATCAGGTGATCCATGTGTGACTTTGGACCTAGTAGAATTCAGTGAGAGTAAATTGGCAGCTGCTCTCATAACTCTGTTAGAATTCCATATGGATGGGTTAGGATTTTATTTCAGAATTTAACAAATTTTACCTTCCCACATGCCCTCTTAGGAGTTAACATTCTGAAATTAAATAAAATTATGAACGATGCATTTCAATGGCGCTCTTGGGGGAGTTTGCTGTATGCAAATTGATTGTCACGATTCCCACATCCAAACAACTTCTACAATTCAAATGCAGTTTATGTTGCATTCTTTCATTTCCTTTTGGACAAGCTGAGGTTGTGAAAGATATTAAATGAATGTAATTCTTTTCTTCACTTTCCTAACAAAGGTCAGTTCTCTTCTTGACTTGACTTTCTTGGCATTCCCACTAAAGCTAACATGGTGATCAATTTGAGTTAATTGTATCAATGAATTACTGCCATAATCTTTGAGTGGAATTTTCCCAGGCAATGAGAGATGTTTTGCTTTATTAATTCATGGGATGTTGGCTTCACAGCTGGGCTAGCATTTATTAACCATCACTAATTACCCTTGAGAAAGAAATGGCGAACTGCCACTGCGGTCCTTTCTGTGTAGGTACATCTACAATACTGTTAGGGAGTGAGTTCCAGGATTTTGACACAGCAATGCTGAAGAACCAGTAACATATTCCCAAGCTGAGATGATAGGTGCATCGGAGGGGGGAACTTGCAAATGGGGATGTTACCATGAATCTGCTGCCTTTCTCCTTTAGATGGAAGTGGTTGTGGGTTTGGAAGGTTATGTTTAAAGTGCTGTTTGTGTGCATGTATGAAGTAAGTTCCATATTAAAGTGACAATGGATTGGGATCACGACATCACCTTACCCTCTGCTGGTAGTTAATCTCGGTGATCTTGAAGGTGAGAGGGAACCCTCTATTCAGCTGTCAGGTAAGGTATTTAAATATTCAGTTATGTCAATAAATAGCGCTTTAGCACACGTTTTTGCTTTAATAGCCAGAACATGTATTTCCCAAACTGTCAGTGACTTGCTAAATTCAGCAAGGAAACAGTGCAGGGCAGAGCGCTTCCAAGTGAGACTGAGAGGCCTTGTGATGGAGAGTGGCAGGCCTGTTTGGGTGAGAGACTGCTGCTCACAGCTTTCCTTCACAGTGAATTGCAAACTTTTCGGAAGTCACTTCACCTTCAGCTGCACTTCCCTGCTGCCAGCTTTCACCATGGCATGGGGAGCAGTTAATGCATCACAATGTCAGAGAAGGAAATGTTCGTTGACAATTGCACCATGTTCAGCACCATTCATTACTCCTCAGATGCTGAAGCAGTCTGTATAACAAGACCTGAACAATTTCCAGGCTTAGTTTGATAGCTGGCAAGTAACATTAACACAATAAACAATGACCTCTAGAGAGGGGCTAACCATCACTCCTCAAATTTCAATAGCATTACTGTTGCTCAAACTGATACCATCAACATCCTTGGAGTTATCATTATCTAAAAGCTGATCTGCACCAGACATATACGCACATTACGAAGACAGGAACAGATCAGAGGCTGTGAATTCTGCAGAAAACAACTAATTTTCTCACTCCCAAAAGCCTATCCACTATTTGCAGGATCCGGAGGGTGATAGAATGCTTTCCAATTGCCTGGATGAGTGTTGCTCCAAGAACTTGCAAGATACATGATACTCTCCAGGACCAAGCAGCCCACTTGATTAGTACTTTCTCCACCACGCTGAATATTTAATCCTTCCATCAGCAGTGTACAGTGGCAACAGTGTGTACCATCTCAAAGATGCACTGCAGAAACTCATCTGTTACAAGGCAAATTTTAGAAGCTAATAATAAAGACGTTATAAGAAGGAACTTGAATAAGTTCAAAGTAATCTTGCACAGCCAACATTGGCTTGTCAAAGGGAAATTTTGTTTAACTAATTTAATGGAGTTCTTTGAATAAGTAACTTGTGCTATCGATAAAGGGGAACCAGTGGATGTATTGTTCTCAGATTTCCAGAAGGCTTTCAATAAAGGGCCATATCCAAGATCATTTCAGAAAATAAAGCCTCATAGTTTTCGAACCAACATTTGCCCAAGATAGAAGGTTGGCTGGCTATCAGAAAGCAGACAGTAGGAATAAATGCGTCCCTTCAGGCTGGCAGGATCTCACAGATGGTGTGCAACAGAGGATGATGCTGGAGCCTCAACTCTTTGTAATTTATATAAATGATATAGGTGTACCCTAGAATTCTGTGGGAAGCTAGGGAAGTGATTGCTGGGCTCCTTGCTGAGATATTTGTATCATTGATAGTCACAGATGAGGTGCCGGAAGACTTGAGGCTGGCTAACGTGGTGCCACTGTTTAAGAAAGGTGGTAAGGAAAAGCCAGGGAACTATAGACCGGTGAGCCTGACCTCGGTGGTTGGCAAGTTGTTGGAGGGAATCCTGAGGGACAGGATGTACATGTGTTTGGAAAGGCAAGGGCTGATTGGGAATAAGTGAGGTCTGCAGATGCTGGAGATCAGAGCTGGAAATGTGTTGCTGGAAAAGCGCAGCAGGTCAGGCAGCATCCAGGGAACAGGAGAATCGACGTTTCGGGCATAAGCCCTTCTTCAGG
>NC_057715.1:75211906-75212918 GCF_004010195.1 Chiloscyllium plagiosum
ACCGTGTCAAGGTATGCAGAGATGAGTTTGGTGGGGCAGGAGCAGGCTGAGACAATGGGTTGGCCGGGGCAGTCAGGTTTGTGGATTTTGGGCAGGAGGTAGAAACAGGCGGTGCAACGTTGTGGGACTATGAGGTTGGAGGCAGTGGATGGAAGATCCCCTGAGGTGATGAGGTTCTGGATGGTCTGGGAGATGATGGTTTGGTGGTGGGAGGTGGGGTCATGGTCAAGGGGGCAGTAGGAGGTGGTGTCCGCGAGCTGGCGTTTAGCCTCAGCAGTGTAAAGGTCACTGAGACAAGTTTGGGGGAGGGGAATTGAGGAAACTGGAGAAATCCGAGTTCATCCTGAGACAAGGTGGGGGGATCTCCGCCTTCCTAACCTGCAATCTTCTTCCTGACCTCTCCGCCCCCACCCCACTCCGGCCTATCACCCTCACCTTGACCTCCCTCCACCTATCGCATTTCCAACATCCCTCCCCCAAGTCCCTCCTCCCTACCTTTTATCTTAGCCTGCTGGACACACTTTCCTCATTCCTGAAGAAGGGCTTATGTGCGAAACGTCGATTCTCCTGTTCCTTGGATGCTGCCTGACCTGCTGCGCTTTTCTAGCAACACATTTTCAGCTCTGATCTCCAGCATCTGCAGCCCTCACTTTTTCCCTTCATAACAAGAGGGATTGAGTATAGAAGCAAAGAGGTTCTTCTGCAGCTGTACAGGGCCCTGGTGAGACCACACCTGGAGTATTGTGTGCAGTTCTGGTCTCCAAATTTGAGGAAAGACATTCTAGCTACTGAGGGAGTGCAGCGTAGGTTCACAAGGTCAATTCCTGGAATGGCGGGACTACCTTACGCTGAAAGACTGGAGCAACTGGGCTTGTACACCCTTGAGTTTAGAAGACTGAGAGGGGATCTGATTGAGACATATAAGATTATTAAAGAATTGGATACTCTGGAGGCAGAAAACATGTTTCCGCTGATGGGTGAGTGCCGAACCAGAGGACACAGCTTAAAAATA
>NC_057715.1:75212989-75227472 GCF_004010195.1 Chiloscyllium plagiosum
GTGGAATCAAGGGTTATGGAGATAAGGCAGGAACAGGATACTGATTGAGGATTCTGGATCAGTGGTGCTGGAAGAGCACAGCAGTTCAGGCAGCATCCAAGGAGCTTCGAAATTGACATTTCGGGCAAAAGCTGAACTGCTGTGCTCTTCCAGCACCACTAATCCAGAATCTGGTTTCCAGCATCTGCAGTCATTGTTTTTACCCCTTACTGATTGAGGATGATCAGCCATGATCATATTGAATGGTGGTGCAGGCTCGAAGGGCAGAATGGCCTACTTCTGCACCCATTGTCTATTGTCTATTGAATTTGATTGAGTTTTTTGAAGTAACAAAGAGGATTGATGAGGACAGAGCAGTGGATATGATCTATATGGACTTCATTAAGGCGTTCGACAAAGTCCCTCATGGTAGACTGGTTAGCAAGGTTAGACCTAATTGAATACAGGGCGAACTAACCATTTGGATACAGAACTGGCTCAAAGGTAGAAGACCTGTGACCAGTGGAGTGCTAAAAGGATCGGTGCTAGGTCCTCTACTTTTCGTCATTTATATAAATGATTTGAATGTGAATGTAGGAGGTATAGTAAATAAGTTTGAAGATCATACCAATATTGGAGGTGTAGTGGACAGTGAAGAAGGTTACCTCAGAGTAGAATGAGATCTTGATCAGATGGGCCAAGTGGCAAGTGGAGTTTAATTTAGAAAAATGTGAGGTGCAGCATTTTGGAAAAGCAAATCAGAGCAGAACTTATACACTTAATGGTAAGGTCGTAGAGAGTGTTGCTGAACAAAAGGTCCTTAGAGTGCAGATTCATAGTTCCTTGAAAGTGGAATCACAGGTAGATAGGATAGTTTAGTATGCTTTCTTTTATTGGTCAGAGCATTGAGTACAAGAGTTGGGAGGTCATGTTGCGGCTGTACAGGACATTGGTTAGATCACTTAGAGTCATAGAGTCATAGAGATGTACAGCATGGAAACAAATCCTTCAGTCCAACCTGTCCATGCCGACCAGATATCCCAACCCAATCTAGTCCCACCTGCCAGCATCCGGCCCATATCCCTCCAAACCCTTCCTATTCATATACCCATCCAGATGCCTTTTAAATGTTGCAATTGTACTAGCCTCCACAACTTCAACTGGCAACACATTCCATACAAATACCACCCTCTGCATGACAAAGTTGTCCCTTAGGTCTCTTTTACATCTTTCCCCTGTCACCATAGACCAACACCATCTAGTTCTGGACTCACCCTCCCCAGGGAAAATACTTTGTCTATTTATCCTATCCATGTCTCTCATGATTTTATAAACCTCTATAGGGTCTACCCCTCAGCATCCAACGCTCCAGGGAAAACAGCCCTAGCCTATTCAACCTCTCCCTGTAGCTCAAATTTTCCAACTCTGGCAACATCCTTGTAAATCTTTTCTGAACTCCTTCAAGTTTCACAACATTGTTCTGATAGGAAGGAGACCAGAATTGCATGCAAGATTCCAACAGTAGCCTAACCAATGCCCCATACAGCCGCAACATGACCTCCCAACTCCTATACTCAATATTCTGACTAATAAAGGAAACCATACCAAATGCCTTCTTGCAAGATTCCAACAGTAGCCTAACCATACAGCCGCAACATGACCTCCCAACTCCTATACTCAATATTCTGACTAATAAAGGAAACCATACCAAATGCCTTCTTCACTATCCCATCTACCAGTTTCAAGGAGCTATGAACCTGCACTCCAAGATCTCTTTGTTCAGCCACACTCCCTAAAACTTTACCATTAAAGTGTCTAAGATTTGCTTTCCCAAAATGTAATCCCTCATATTTATCTAAATTAAACTCCATCTGCCATTCCTTAACCCATTGGCCCATCTGATCAAGAACCCGTTGTAATCTGAGATAACCTTCTTCGCTGTCCACTACACCTCCAATTTTGGTGTCATCTGCAAACTTATTAACTATACCTCCTACATTCACATTCAAATCATTTATATAAATGACGAAAAGTAGAGGACCCAGCACTGATCCTTGTAGCACTCCACTGGTCACAGGTCTTCTACCTTTGAGCCAGTTCTGTATGCAAATGGCTAGTTCTCCCTGTATTCCGTGAGATCTAACATTGCTAATCAGTCTTCCATGGGGAACCTTGTCGAATGCCTTACTGAAGTCCATATGGATCACAGCTACCGCTCTGCATTTATCAATCCTCTTTTTACTTCTTCAAAAATCTCAATCAAGTTTGTGAGACATGATTTCCCACGCACAAAGCCATGTTAACTGTCCCTAATCAGTCCTTGCCTTTCCAAATACATGTACATCATGTCCCTCAGGATTCCCTCCAACAACTTGCCCACCACCGAGGTCAGGCTCACTGGTCTATAGTTCCCTGGCTTTTCCTTACCACCTTTCTTAAACAGTGGCACCACATTAGCCTTCTTTGGAATATTGTGTGCAACTCTGCTTGCCCTCCTGCTGGAAGGATGCTGTGAAACTTGAAAGGGTTCAGAAAAGATTTACAAGGATGTTGCCAGGGTTGGAGGAGTTGAGCTACAGGGAGAGACTGAATAGGCTGGGGCTGTTTAACCTGTAGTGTCGGAGGCTGAGGGGTCACCTTATAGAGGTTTATAAAATCATGAGGGGCATGGATAGGATAAATAGACAAGGTGGGGGAGTCCACAACAATAGGGCATAGGTTTCTGGTGAGAGGGAAAACATTTAAAAGTGACCTAAGGAGAAACTCTTCCATGTAGAGGGTGGCGTGTGTATGGAATGAGCTGCCAGAGGAAGTAGTGGAGGCTGGCACAATTGTAATATTTAAAAGGCATCTGTATGAGTATATGAATAGGAAGGGTTTAGAGAGACATGGACCAAGTGCTGGCAAATGGGACTAGATTAGGTTAGGATATCTGGTTGGCATGGATGAGTTGGACCGAAGGGTCTGTTTCTGTGCTGTACATCTCTATGACTCTATGACCAAAGGTTTGGTAGCTGCATTTATGATTACACAAAGTTAGATAGGAAAGTGAGTTGTGAGGAGGTCATAAGGAGCCTACAAAGAGATATATATAGGTGAAGTAAATGGGTAAAAATCTGGTGATTTGAGCAATATATGAGAAATTGAGCAATTATCCATTTTAGCAGAAAGAATTAAAAAGAAGCATATTAGAGATGGAGGTCAGTGATACCCTAGTGGTATTATTGCTAGACTATTAATCCAGCGACCCAAGCAATGTTTTGGGGATCGGAGTTCAAATCTGCCATGGCAGATGGTGGAATTTGAATTCAATATAAATCTGAAATGAAGAGTTTAATGATTGTAGATTGTCATGGGAAAAAAAAAACATCTAGTTCACTAATGTTCTTTCGGGAGAGAAACTGTCACTGTTACCCAGTCTGGTCTGCATATCAGTCCAGACCCATAGTATTGTGATTGATACTTAATTCTTTTTGCAATTATGGATGGGGCTTAAATGCTGGCCCGGCCAGTGGTGCTGATATTGCATGAATGAATAGAAAAGTGGAAATGGTGGAGCCCTGAGATGCAGAGAACTCTGGGTCCTTGTGCACAGACCACAGAAGGTTAAAATGCAAGTACAGCAAGTAATCAGGAAAACTAATAGACGGCCATGTCTTATTGCAAAGGGAATTGAATATGAGGAGGGAGGTCAGGCTTCAGTTTAGCAGGGCATTAGTAAGACCGCAATTGGACCACTGTGTACAATTGTCGTTGTACTTATGGAAGGACGTTAATTCATTGGAAGCAGTCAGCAAAAGTTTACCAGACTAATACCTGGAATGAGCCGATTGCCCAATGAGGAAAGGCTAGACAGGCTAGACCTGTATCCCCTGGCCGGAAGTGAGTTAATTGAAATTAACAAGATCCGGAGAGGATTTGAAATTGTAGAAGTTGTGGGAGTACTGAGAACTCGGGGTCATTGTTTAAAAATAAGGGCTCATCCTTTTAAGACTGAGGTAAGGAAAAGAAATTCTCTAGAAGGTTGTAGGTTTTTGGAATTCCCTTCCTCAAAAAACAGTGGCAGCAGAATCTTTAAATATTTTTAAGACAGAGGTAGATAGATTTTTGATTACCAAAGGAATGAAAGGTTATCGGGAAATGCAGGAATGTAGAATTAAGGTTAAAATCAGGTCAACCATGATCTTATTGAATGGTAGAGCAGGCCCAATGGCCTACTCTTGTTCCTTATTCTAATGTTCATATGAAATCCCTAAAACAGAGTTGACAAAGGTTCAGTTCTTTTAACATGTGTGAGCATCAGTGCTACAGGAGGCACAGGTCTTGGTAACATCTACACATCTGCAACAATGTCTCCTTTCTGGAGAATAGAAGGGCATATATTGCCAGAGAGCTTTAATTGCCTATCACTGGTAGCCAAACTCCTCCATCCCAAAAGCCCACATATTGGTGTACAGCACCTTGTGATGTTGATCTCGCACCTGCACAATGTGTCAGCAGCTTATGCAGCAACCTCACTGCATGTGCTTCAACCTAATAGGATTTGCTCATTGTCTACGGGAAATAGAATGCCAAAGAGTGCTGTCATCAGTCAGGAGGTCCCAGTATAGTCATTCAAGGGCAGCATCTGATCTCAGTCAGGGGCCTGGACATGGTGAGTGAACAACTTGAATCAGTCATGGTCAGGAATGTTTAAAAGGTGGCGCTGGAAAGCCACAGCAGGTCAGTCAGCATCTGAGGAGCAGGAGAGTGGGATGCTGCCTGACCTGCTGTGCTTTTCCTATGCCACACTTTTCGACTCTGATCTCTAGCATTTGCAGTCCTCACTTTCTTCATGGTCAGGAGTATGTTTCACTTCAGTCTGGGATGTGGGACATGGTCAGTCCTACGGGTCCAGTGTAATCCACCAGGAGATTTATCCTAATACAACTGGGCAGAAGCAGACAGACCAGTCACAGGTCTGGTCAGTAATCAGTGGGGCTGTCCATTGCCGTCAGTCAGGTTTGTGGACCATGGATAGTTCTGGGGTTCAACACAATGGAAGTCAGCGGGCACTTTTGGTCGGGAAGTTACAGAAGCCAATTCTGGGAATTAGAGGCAGCTTGCTTCATGCAGAACAGACAATAATTGTGAATAGGGGAATATTTGTCATGCAAGAAAGGGAGATGGCAGTGCTTTTGAGGACAGGGGGTACTGTGAGACAAGAGTGTTATTGATGGTCACCACAGCATTGCCTCAATGGTGGGACAGTGCAGCACAATGGTGAGTATTACTATGCTGTAGGGCTGGGACTCGTATAATATTGAGAGCTGAAGATGTAGTTCCATATGGTGTAACCTGTGAAGGACACTACAGATGGGTTTGACAGAAATTGCCAGGAAGAAAAGGATGTGGAGGTTTGGGGAAATCCCTGATTATCAGACTGTGACTCACTGTGACAATGCAACCTGCATTACCTTCCATTCACATGCAAATTGTAAATGCATACTGTAAATTGAAAATGGTTGCTAGCAGACCCTGAGTGGATGGATCAGTGCTTGTTTCTGTCTCAGAACACGGCTCCATGTGTGAGTGACAAAGGCGCCTTAAGGAGCAATTGCAGGCACTTTCACAGTACAGACTGAAGTTGGCTCTAAGCATAGCACTCTGTGTGTGAAATGCATGCAGTGTCCAATGGTGCGCGGTGCAAATACTGTTCACAAGCAATCTTGACTATATCATTAGTCATTGTAGATTTACAATCATCATCTTTGTGAATAAAAGATATTCACAGATGACCTTAAAACTGGCACCTGCAGGCTACAAAACACAAAGATAATGTAAAATCCCAAAGGCTGCATAAGGGAAAAAAAAGATTCCATCTCGCCTAGAACTATAAGTATTCACCAACATGGTCTATGTGCAATGCTGTCAGATGTCCCAGCAAGTTTAGGATCAGCAGCAACAACTTCCAGCAAATGCCAAACAGTCTCCAGACTCCAGGTGAAAGTCTCCTTGAGATGTCCATGAAATAGGAGAAAATGAGGACTGCAGATGCTGGAGATCAGAGCTGAAAATGTGTTGCTGGAAAAGCGCAGCAGGTCAGGCAGCATCCAAGGAGCAGGAGAATCGACGTTTCGGCAATGAGCCCTTCTTCAGGGCTGAAATCCTCAAGAAGGGCTCATGCCCGAAATGTCGATTCTCCTGCTCTTTGGATGCTGTCTGACCTGCTGCACTTTTCCAGCAACACATTTTCAGCTCATGTCCATGAGATATAAAGGAAGACAGTATGAGAAAACTCAATAGGGCTCACAAAGAGAAACCCTCCATGAAACCCGTCAATTTCTGGTCAGATTCAGCCCTTTGTTTTCAGGGCAAGTTTGTGGGTGTCCCCACTCAGAGCAAAATGCAATTTTCTAACCTGCCATTGAGCTGGATGTTTACAACCTGGTCTGTGAACTGAGTTTCTCAAAATTGCCATTCTGGCATTATAGAAATTATTTGGATTGTATCCAGCAAGATGACTAAAATATTCACAACTTATTCTAGTTTAGTAACTTCAGAAGTAGAAAGAAGCCTTTTAACCCAGACAAATTGTGGGATAAACTAGCAGAAGTATTACTACATATATTTAAGAATTCATCATGGCATGACTGCATAATTAAAATATTATGCATTTTATATACTAGGTTAATTTGATTTTTTTGTTTAAATGAACCTTACAAGATTCTCTCAGAAGTTACATGATTGTTGTCATTGATTAACTGCAGCCATAAAACAGAAAGATTGGAGGCTCATCCCCGCATCAATTATGTAGGGAAACATTTTGAGTTTGATTAACACAATGAGTCCTTCTAATGGTGTGAGAATTCAAATCTTCAAAGAGAATATGAAATTGGAAGGATAACCAAGGAAGTTCCAACACAATTGATTTTGCTTTATGGAACAAAGTTAACACATCAGCCATTTTAATTTTCATCTGCGTGAGACAGTCTGTGGGACACCATTTCAGCAGAACTCCAATAAAAACTCTAAGATATACTAGTAAAGAGATAGGGTTCTCAACAAGGAGATGAAGAAAAAGCAAACCAGATGGGGCCGATGTACTACCAATGCCCACAACCAGCAATGCCATCAAGGCAAAATAGAGAGAAGTTTTCTCTCCCTCCCGGAACCTGTTCTGCCATGTCTACGCAAGGAAAGAGTTTCCAATTGTTTTACCACAGAAATTGTTTTACCACCATCTGCTAAATTCTGACTTTGGAAAGAGAATCGTCAAACATGTAACAGGCCTGCAATGATATCTGACTGATCTGATTTTAGCAGTAACTACTTTAGCTATTAACTATATTATATTTTACTTTGAAAACATTCAGCAATAGTTATGCAATAAACTAAGCTTTGATCTTTAACCTTGGGAAGTGAGGATCAAAAGTATCCTATCGTTGCTGGGGAAGGGAAGGGAAGGAGTGAAGGCAGAAGTGCTCACTATCCACTCCACCAGTCTCCACTTCTAAGGGATCATAAGCCACCATTTCTGCCACCTCCAGTGGGTGCGACCACCAGACACATATTCCCCTGCCCTCCCTTGTCAACAGTTTACTCCAGACACCCTGGTCCACTCCCCCTGCTCTTCCAACAACTCTTCACATCTCTGTGGTACCTTCTCAAATAATTACAGAAAGTGCAACACTTGCCTGTTTACCTCCATCCTCCTCACTATCCAAATCCGCAGGTACACCTTTCAAGTGAAGCAGCAATTTGCCTGCACTTTATTTCAATCTAGTCTACTGTAATTACTGTTCACAATGCAGTCTCCTTCACACTGGGGAGTCAAAATAAAGACTGGGCAACTGCTTTGTGAAGCCCTGACATTCTGTCTGAAAAACTGACCCTGAGCTTCCAGTTGCCTGTCACTTCAATATACCGCTGTGTTCCAATGCCAACACTTGTCTCAGGCTTGCTGCAGTGCCTCAATGAAATTCAACACGAGCCAGAGGTAGAACATCTCCTCCTCCACTGAGGTACCTTACATCCCTTAGGATTCATCACATTGAGTTTAACAATTTCAGAATGAGAACCTTCTTCCATATTTGTAACTCAGCCCCATACCTCTAGGTCATGTTTTGTATTGGTTTCTCCCATCAGAACAAATCCATTTTCAAAAATTTAGCCGTAGTGTCATAAAGACGTACAGCAAGGAAACAGACACTTTGGTCCAACTCGTCCATGCCAACCAGATACCCTAGATAAATTGAGTCCCATTTTGCAGCATTTGGCCTATATTCCTCTAAACCCTTCCAATTTATATACCTATTCAGATGCCTTTTAAATGTTGTCATTGTACCAGCTTCCACCACTTCCTCTGGGAACTCATTCCATATACACACCATCCTCTGTGTGATAAAGTAGTTCCTTAGGTCCCTTTTAATTCTTTCCACTCTCACCATAAACCTATGCCCTCTAGTTTTGGACTCAACCACTCCAGGGAACAGACCTTGTCTATTTACCCCATTCATGCTCCTCATGATTATATAAACCTCTATAAGGTCACCCCTCAGTCTTTGACACTCCAGGGAAAATAGCCCCAACCTATTCAGCCTCAGGGGCGGCACATTGGTTAGCACTGCTACCTCACAGCGCCAGAGACCTAGGTTCAATTCCCACCTCAGGCAACTGACTGTGTGGAGTTTGCACATTCTCCCCGTGTCTGCGTGGGTTTCCTCCGGGTGACCTGGTTTCCTCCCACAGTCCAAAGATGTGTAGGTTAGGTGAATTGGCCATGCCAAATTGCCCGTAATGTTAGGTGCAGGGGTAAACATAGGGGAATGGGTCTGGGTGGGTGCACTGTGGCGGGTCGGTGTGGACTTGTTTGGCCGAAGGGCCTGTTTCCACACTGGAAGTAATCTAGTAATCTCCCTCTGGCTCCAACCCTGGCAACATCCTTGTAAACCTTTTTAGAACCCTTTCAAGTTTCACCACATCCTTCCTGTAGCAGGGAGACCCGAATTGCACACAATATTTCAAAAGTGCCCTAACTGATGTTCTGTATAGCCGCAACATGATCTCCCTACTCCTATACTCAATGCACTGACACCCAACCTAACATTTCTGTTGGCTTATTATTAGCATTCCCCTTTTTTTGCCTTTCCATTTTCTCTTGGGACTGTGTCCATGAATTCTATTTCTCCGTCCCCGCCCCCCACCCTGTCATCAGTATAAATACCACCTTTTCTTAGCTGCTTTCAGTTCTGACAAAGGGTCAAGGGACTCAATGTTAACTGTATTTCTCTCTCCGCAGACGCTACCAGACCTGTTGAGTTTCTCCAGCACTTCCTGTTTTTGTTTCAGATTTTCAACATCTGTATCTCGTTATTTTATTTTTCTGCCATTTTTAATTTCGGATAGCTAGATTTAACAGTATCAGAGATATTAACCTTCTTTCCATTAAAGGTAAAACTATCCCGAGGAAAGTTGCAGTGCAGCTTTTTTACTTATCCTCCCATTTCACAAATAAATCAAACAAAACTGCAGAGCATCCACTCAAGGTTCCATTATTCCCAACAGACATTCTGTTTCCTTCTATGGCATAACATTTCAATAACTCGAGCAATGTGGGAACTACTATAGCCTCAACAGTTCACACAGTAGCAACAAAATTCCAAAAAGAGCACATGGGGTGGAGGTAAAAAGGATCTAAGGGGCAACTTGTTCACAAAGAGGGTAGTTTGTAAATGGAATGAACTGCCAGAGGAAGAGGTATGTGCGGGTACAGTTACAAACATTTAAGACATTTTGACAGAATAGGAAGATTTAGAGGGATATGGGCCACGTGTGGGCAAATGGGACTCGTTTACTTTGGGAAACCATGGTTGAGTTGAACCGAAGGGTCTGTTTCCGTGCTGTATAACTCTATGAGACAATATTGGATCAAAATACAAGTAAAAATACAAATAGTGAAGAGCCATCTATACTCAAAACATTAACTTGCTTTCGCTCCATGGATGATGCCTAACTTGCGATAATCTCCAGCATTTTTTGTTTTCAGTCAAAATATTAAAAATTGTTTTATTGTTAATAAAGAAAATATGAAGAACAAAATAAACTCAATTGTAAGTTCAAAATTACAAGAATAGGAATTATAAATACTTATGTATTTATATTTATTGAATTTGTACTATATTTTTCTGACTTATTTGTATTATTTATCTTTCTGATGAAGAACCGTACTATCTGTGTATTTGTTTGATTTTCTACTTTCTAGGCAGTAATTTCACTCATCATGATCCATGTAAATTACTGCTTGCACATTACCAGAAAGAAACTTTCTACTTTCCATTATGTAATAGATCACAGCGCATCTAAACCTAAGATAAAATCAGAAACTCAGCTGGTCTAGCAGCATCTGTGGAGAGAAACAGTTAACATTTCAAGCCTGGTATGACTATTCTTCAGTTTTCCAGCATTTGCAGTAGTTTGCCTTTATTTAACTAAAGCTGCTGTCTGGCTTCCAAATTGAAAAGAACCAATTACATGACTTGCACTATAACTGAAAAATAACCTCCTTTGGGTTAAAATTATAATGCTGTTCCTTTTAAAATATAAATAATATAAAGATAACCGAACCTTTTGGTAATTTTGAGAGAGAAAATAAACAGGCTTGGATTGTGAAAGGTTTTGGGGAAAGAAAACACAGTTGATTTTTGGGTTTTTAGATATGACTCCCAGATCCGATTGGGAGCACTGACTCTGTCTTAGAATGTACTCTCAATTGGAATTTTAAGATATTGAATGAGGTCAGGATCCAGACAGAGCTGTAGCTATGGAGATGGATCCAGGGCCTAACAGAACCATCACCCTCAGCCCCCACCCTCACCCTGCTGAAAATAAATGCCCAGGTTATATAACCAGGTTATATACATATAAAACCAGGTTAGCTGGTTATAGAGCAACAACTACAGATAGTTAACAATTTGCGAGGTAATTATCAGTAAACTATTGACTGTAAAAGGCAATGTACTTCCAGTTTTTGCCAGTGTCAATAGTAGTATTTTTATTTTTTTGCTGATTTATTGCATTAAATGAAAGGCCTGTATTGCTGAGTGGTGAGGTAATAAATCTGCTAAATGATTATAGGTCAAAAATATTTTTTGAAATCAATAGATGTGATATGTTCAGATAAGGTGTTGATATCATAAAGTATCATAGTGTGGAAAGGAAATCTCCCCCTAACTAATCTTTTCAACTCCAAGATCAACACAGATGTGGAATAAATAACAGCAGATCCAGTAGAAGTAAGCAATCGAAACATTCTCAAGGAAGAGAGACACTTGGAGGCCTAACAAATTATTCAAATATGGAAATCTTTTCACATTTCCCCTCAGTGGTTAAATTCATGCACAGGCTGTAAAGATCCATGTCAGCAACTGGGAATAATACTAATAAATGGTGCAATCAGCAAATAATGCCTTGGTTGTGTACATTTAAGGCTGTGTTAGATTCTTGATCAGTACGTGAATGATGGGTTATGGGGAAACATAGGAAAGTGGATGTGAGGAATGTCGGATCTTATTGAATGGTGGTGCAGGCTCGAAGGGGCAAATAGTCAACTCCTGTTTCTATTTGTTATGGACTTCTGATCTGACCCTTCAGAAAATGATTCATAACTCTCCTTCAAGTGAAGCTGCTGTGGAGTCAGATTCTACTCTTCCCTTCCCACAGGCTACAGCCATTGCAACTTCTTTCCTCTTCTGTCAATGGGAAACGACCACCAACAAATGATCACTTTGCATCTCGGTGAATTGTGTGGGCATGAACACATAACAAGACATGAACTGAACAGAGAGTTGAATCATTTGATGGGTTGTTTTACTGATAGTAGTTTTCTATTGTCAGAGATAATGGCATGGTATGCTGATTCGTATGATATCACACAAGAAGTGTATGCATGCTGTGGCTCAATGAGTGGGACATTCACCTCTGAATCAGAAGGCTTTATGCTGAACTGCCACTCCAACACAATAACTAAAGCTGCTATTCTATGGAATGCTGCACTGTTGGAGATGTTGTCTTCCAGGTGATATTTTAAACAGTACTGGTGTCTGTCCTTTCATATGAATGTATAAGATCCCATGATTCTATATTGAAGCCAATTTATCCTTTAATCAACATTTAAAATCAGATTAACTGGTCATTATCACAATGCTATTTGTGGGGACTGGCTGTGTGCAAATTGGTTGCCAGATTTCCTACAAGACAAGAACAGCCAAACATTTAATTACTGTGAATTTATGAAATCATGAGGGGCATGGATAGGGTAAATAGCCAAGGTCTTTTTTCCAGGATAGGGGAGTCAAAAATAGAGGGCATAGGTTTAAGGTGAGAGGGGAAATATATAAAAGGAACCTAAGGGGTAACTTTTTCACACAGAGGGTGATGTGTTTATAGAATGACCTGCCAGAGGAAGTCATAGAGTCATAGAGATGTACAGCATGGAAACAGACCCTTTGGTCCAACCTGTCCATGCCGACCAGATATCCCAACCCAATCTAGTCCCACCTGCCAGCACCCGGCCCATATCCCTCCAAACCCTTCCTATTCATCCCCTCATAATTTTGTAAACCTCTATAAGATTAAAAGGGACTTACCCCGGGAGTCGGGCCTCAATTTGCTGAGGGAGGGGTGAAGGACCTCTGGGAAGACATATATTTTTGTGGTTGAGTTACCCGAAACACTACTCGGGTAGTGTCTCCCACTCATCCTCCTCCTCTAACCAAAAGAAAAAAGATCTGTGCACCAGCTTGGTAAGTTAACGAGTTTATTTTTTATTCCTTATTTTTCAACAGTGTCTTTGGGAATTTAGAATAGTGGGAATGGGGGTGAGGGCAGTTGAATATTCCTCCTGCAGAATGAGGTAGGTAAGGGTCACCACTAGTGTCCCTGCTGACTACATCTGCAGGAAGTGCACCCAACTCCAGCTCCTCGAAAACTGCGTTAGGGAATTGGAGCTAGAGTTGGATGAACTTCGAATCATTCGGGAGGCAGAGGGGGTTATTGAGAGGAGTTACAGGAAGGTAGTCACTCTTCAGGTACAAGAAAAAGGCAGATGGGTTACAGTCAGGGGACAGAAAGGGAACTGGCAGGCAGTGCAGGCATCCTCTGTGGCCATTCCCCTCAACAATAAGTATACTGTTTTGGATACTGTTGGGGGGAAACAACTTACCAGTGGGGCACAGGGCTCTGGCACAGAGTCTGTCCCTGCTGCTCAGAAGGGAAGGGGGAAGAGGAGCAGAGCAGTAGTTATTGGGGACTCCATAGTTAGGGGGACAGATAGGAGGTTCTGTGGGGACGGGAGAGACTCATGGTTGGTGTGTTGCCTCCCAGGTGCCAGGGTTCGTGATGTCTTTGATCATGTTTTTGTGATCCTTAAGGGGGAAGGGGGAGCAGTCCCAAGTCGTGGTCACATAGGCACCAACGACATAGGTAGGAAGAGAGATGGGGATTTAAGGCAGAAATTCAGGGAGCTAGGATGGAAGCTTAGAGCTAGGACGAACAGAGTTGTTGTCTCTGGTTTGTTGCCCATGCCACGTGCTAGTGAGGCAAGGAATAGGGAGAGAGAGGAGTTGAACACGTGGCTACAGGGATGGTGCAGGAGGGAGGGTTTTGGATTCTTGGATAATTGGGCTCTTTCTGGGGTAGGTGGGACCTCTACAAGCAGGATGGTCTTCATCTGAACCAGAGGGGTACCAATATCCTCGGGGGAAAATTCGCTAAGGCTATTGTTGTGGGTTTAAACTGATCCAGCTGGGGGATGGGAATCAAAATTGTAGTTCGAGTATAGAAAAGGTTGAGAGTAGGGAGATCCAAAATCAAGTTTCAGGGACACAAGGTGGCACCGGCAAGCAAGAAGTTGGTTTGAAGTGTGTCTACTTCAAAGCCAGGAGCATCCGGAATAAGGTGGGTGAACTTGCAGCATGGGTTGGTACCTGGACTTCAATGTTGTGGCCATTTTGGAGACATGGATAGAGCAGGGACAGGAATGGTTGTTGCAGGTTCCAGGATTTAGATGTTTCAGTAAGAACAGAGAAGATGGTAAAAGAGGGGGAGGTGTGGCATTGTTGGTCAAGGACAGTATTACAGTTGCAAAAAGGATGTTTGGGGTCTTGTCAACTAAGGTAGTATGGGCTGAGGTTAGAAACAGGAAAGGAGAGGTCACCCTGTTGGGAGTTTTCTATAGGCCTCCGAACAGTTCCAGAGATGTAGAGGGCAGGATAGTAAAGATGATTCTTGATAGGAGTGAGAGAGAGAGAGAGACAGGGTAGTTGTCATGGGGGACTTCAACTTTCCAAATATTGACTGGGAACACTATAGTACAAGTACTATAGATGGGTCAGTTTTTATCCAGTGTGTGCAGGAGGGCTTCTTGATACAGTAGGTAGACAGGCCAACGAGGGGCGAGGCCACATTAGATTTGGTACTGTGTAACAAGCCTGGCCAGTTGTTAGACTTGGAAGTAGGTGAGCACT
>NC_057715.1:75229164-75242544 GCF_004010195.1 Chiloscyllium plagiosum
AATGCCTTGCCAGTAGCAGTGGTGGACTCTCCCTTATTATGGGCATTTAAGCGGGCATTGGATAGGTATATGGAGGATAGTGGGCTAGTGTAGGTTAGGTGGGCTTGGATCGGCGCAACATCGAGGGCCGAAGGGCCTGTACTGCGCTGTATTCTTCTAGTTTAATGCGGACAAGTGTGAGGTGATTCACTTTGGTCGGAGTAACCAGAATGCAAAGTACTGGGCTAATGGTAAGATTCTTGGTAGTGTAGATGAGCAGAGAGATCTCGGTGTCCAGGTACATAGATCCTTGAAAGTTGCCACCCAGGTTGACAGGTTTGTTAAGAAGGCATACAGTGTTTTAGCTTTTATTAATAGAAGGATTGAGTTCCGGAACCATGAGGTTATGCTACAGCCGTACAAAACACTGGTGCGGCCACACATGGTATATTGTGTACAGTTCTGGTCACCACATTATAAGAAGGATGTGGAAGCTTTGGAAAAGGTGCAGAGGAGATTTACTAGAATGTTGCCTGGTATGGAGGGGAAGTATTACGAGGAAAGGCTGAGGGACTTGAGGCTGTTTTCTTTGGAGAGAACAAGGTTGAGAGGTAACTTAATAGAGACATATAAGATAATCAGAGGGTTAGACAGGGTGGACAGGGAGAGCCTTTATCCAAGTATGGTGACAGCGAGCACGAGGGGCATAGCTTTAAATTGAGGAGTGATAGATATAGGACAGATGTCAGAGGTAGTTTCTTTTCTCAGAGAGTAGTAAGGGTATAGAATGTTTTGCCTGCAACGGTAGTAGATTCGCCAACTTTAAGTACATTTAAGTTGTCATTGGACAAGCATATGGATGAACATGGGAATAGTGTAGGTTAGATGGGCTTCAGATTAATATGACAGGTCGGCACAACATCAAGGGCCGAAAATCCCTGTAATGTTCTATGTTCTAAGGTCACCCGTCAGTCTCCGACGCTCCAGGGAAAACAGCCCCAGCCTGTTCAGCCTCTCCCTATAGCTCAAATCCTCCAACAATTATAACATTTACAAGGCATCTGGATGGATACTTGAATAGGACGGGTTTAGAGGGATATGGGCCAATTGCTTGCAAATGGGACTAGATTAATTTAAGATATCCGGTTGGTATGGATGAGTTGGACTGAAGGGCCTGTTCCTGTGCTGTACATCTCTATGACTCAATGACTCTAAGGGCTTTGAGATACCATGTAGTCAGGACAGGTGCTACATAAATACTAGTCTTTCATTGTATTAGAGTCCCAAAAGATTACTAGTTCTGAATGACATAGATGATAATGTAGAAAGCCGTGTATTCAAATTAGCTGATGGGTGATTGTGATAGTATTGGCGCTGTAAGCAATGTAAGTAGGTTAAGAGAATCGACAAAACTATTCCAAACGGAAATCAATTTCAGCAGGTATGAGATCACCCTCTTTGAACTTGGAAAGAATAGAACAGAGTTTTTAAATGATGAAAAGCAAGATTGAGTGGCGCTCCAAAGAGATTTGTTGAATTCAGGTACACAGATCTGTAGGTACAAGATAGAGAAAATAATCAAAATTGCTAATGGACTGCTGTCCTTTATGTCAAGAGGACTGGACTGAAGTGGAGAGAAGTCATATTTCAGCTATACAACAGTCTGGTTAGAATATGCACAGAACACTGCAGTTCTGGTTGCCATACCTTAAGGTGAATACACTGGCCCTGGAGAGGGCATGATGTAAATTTACTAAAATGATACCTGGACTTCAAGAAGTAAACCATGAGCTGAGGTTTAAGTGCCTTAGGCGGGACAATACAGAGAGGCTGGTCAAATGGGCAGAACTGTGGTAGATGGAGTTTAATCCTGAAAACTGTCAAGTGATATGGTTTACGAGGACTAACAAGGCAATGGAGTACAGGATACATGTCAGACCTTAGGAAGTACTGAACATGTCTATAGATATTTGAAGGCAACTGGACAAGTAAATAGATTGGTTAAGAATGCATAAAGGATACTTGCCTTTATTAATTGAATACAAGAGCTGGGAGGTTATGATGAAGCTACATAGGATACTGGTTAGGCCAGAGCTGACATACTGTGTACATTTCTGGTCACAATACAATAGGAAGGATGTTATTATACTGGAGAAGTTGCAGAGGAGATTCATGAGGATGTTGTCTGGTGAATATTTCAGCTATGAGGTGAAATATTCCTTGGAGTAAAGATGGCTGAGGGGGACCTGACGTTTACAAAATTATGAAGAACAGAGACAGGGTAAGTAGAAAGAAATGTCTCCTTTTAATAGAGGCGTCAATTCCCAGGGGGTGCAGATTGGAAAGGTATCAGTATCCTTATGGGAAAATTTTCTTGTGCTACTTGGGGAGGCTTTAGATTAGTAAGGGGGAGGGAAGGAACTGAATTGATAGTGAGAAAAGGCTAAGGCTTGTAGAATAGATAAAGGGAGCAAGTCAAATGTCAAGGCAGGCAAAAGCTTGGTAGAGAATAAGGTAAGACTGATAAATTAAACTGCATTTAATTCAATGCAAGAGGAGGCCTGACAGGTAAGGCAGATGAACTAAGAGCATGGGTGGGAACCTGGGACTGGGATATCATAGCTATTACAGAAACATGGCTCAGGACTGGCAGCTTCATGTTCCAGGGTATAAATGCTATGGAAAGGATAGAAAGGGAGGCACATGATGAAGGGAAGTGACGTTTTTGGTCAGGGAGAACATTATGGCTGTATTTAGAAGGATATTCCTGGGAAATCGTCTATTGAAGTTAAATGTGTGAAATTTAAAAATAAGAAAGGGATGATTACTTTTTTTAATTAGGATTGTATTATAGTCAGAAGAAAATTGAGAAGGAAATGTGTAAGGAGATTGCAGCTATCTGAAAGAAAAATAGGGTTGTAATGGCAGGGGATTTTAACTTTCCAAATATAGACTGGGACTGTCATAGTGTTAATGGCTTGAATGGGAAGTGTGTTAAGTGTATACAAGAAAACATGAGGTGTTGCATTTTGCTAAGGCAAATCAGGGCAGGGCCCTGGGAGTGTTTGCTGAACAAAGAGACATATGGTGTAGGTTCATAGTTCCTTGAAAGTGGAGTCGCAGGTAGACGATGGTGAAGAAGGCAGTTGGCATTCTTGTCTTCATTGGTCATATGATTGAGTGTAGGAGTTGGGATGTCAATTTTGGAATACTGTGTACATTTTTGGTTGCCCTTCTGTAGGAAGGACATTGTTGAACTTGAGAGCGTGCAGGAAAGATTTACAAGGATGTTGATGAGACTGAAGGAGTTGAGCATTTTTCTCTGGAGTGTCAGAGGTTGAGGCTGGACCTTATGGAGGTTTATAAAATCACGAAGGGCATGGAGAGGGTAAATACCGATGTCTTTTCCAAGGGTGGGGGGAGTCCAAAATGAGAGGGCATAGGTTTAAGGTAAGAGGGGAAAGATTTAAGAAGGAAATAAGGAGCAACCGTTTCAGGCAGAGGGAGGTGCATGTATGGAATGAGCTGCCAGAGAAATTGGTGGAGGCTGATATGATTATAACATTTAAAAGGCATCTGGATGGGCATGTGAATCAGAAGGGTTTAGAGGGTGATGGGCCAAAAGCAGGCAATTGGGGCTTAGTCATATTGGGATATCTGGTCAGCATGAATGAGTTGGACCGAAGGGTCTGTTGACTCTATGACTCTAGACCATTACAGAAAAGTTATGGCCCGTGTGCTGGAAAATGGGATTACAGTAGAGAGCTGATTGACCTGAGAGGAGAGAAAGGGCCAAATGCCCTCTTTCCATGCAGTAATACCCTATGATTCTATGACTAGTCATATAATCTAGGGTAAAAAGATATGGAAATTATATGGTTAAGAGGTAATTAGATCAAAGTCTCCAAGATATTAAAGGAAACAGATGGAGTAGAGGTGAAAAATTATTTCCATCGATTGGGGATTCCAAAAGCAGCCTTCCCAAGGGTGAAATGAGCACATATAAAGGTTGATAGAGAGATCAAAATCCATTCTCAGTTCACCAACTAATGCTACAGGAATTGTTAATTTTAAACCTGGAATTCATTATTTTTGTTAACCAAAGGTATTAAGTGATATATGCAAATGCAGTATATATTGAGGTAGATAGTAAGTCAATATGGTTTAATTTACTAACAACTACAGAAATTGCTTGGAAGAGCTCAGTGGGTCTGGCAGCCTTTTGGATTGAAATCAGAGTTAATTTTTTTAGGTGACCCTTTCTCAGAACAATTCTGAAGAAGCGTCACTTAACCCAAAATGGTAACTCTGATTTCTCTCCACAAATGCTGCCAAACCTAATCAGCTTTTCCGGCAATTTCTGTTTTTGTTTATGATTTACAATATCTGCAATTCCTTCAGTTTTCATTTGGTTTAATTTAATCATTATTTAATGGTGGAGCAGATTTGAGGAGTTCCATGGCTCAGGCTAATCCTATGTTCGGAGGTTAGATTGAATGAAGCATAGCTATTACGTTGTAAATGTACTGACCTTCAAGATTAAATGCATTGCTGACGCCCTATTCTGTTGCATTGTAGCAAATTTGAAACTTTGGACCAAATCTTATAGGGGTTTGAGCATGATGGGCTAAGTGGAGATGCTTGTGGATTTACTCCTGCCATAGAAAGTGATTAAGGCCAAAACAGTAAATGTTTTCAAGGAAGAGTTAGATATAGATATACTTAAGGGTAGAAAACCTTACGCAAGGTGTCACACAGCAGGCTGTTAAGTAAGATGAGCCTATGGAGTTAACTGCAAAGTACTGGTATGGATAGAGAATTGGCTGACTGGCAGAAGGTAGAGGGTAAGGATGAAGGAGTTTATTTCAGGATGACAGCAATGACTAGTGGAGTTTCACAGGGATCCATGTTAGGACCACAATGATTCAAGTTATATATTAACAATCTGGATGAAGGAACTGAGGGCGATGTTGCTAAGTTTGCAGGTGGAGGAACAGGTAGTGTTGAGAAAGTGGGGAGCTGAACAAGAGGCTTGGAGAGTGGGCCAACAAGTGACAGATGGAATACAATGTGGGAAAGTGCTAGAAATGCACTCTGTTAGGAAGAATAGAAGGTGGCTGGGATGAATGACTACAAGTGAGGGAAGATGCTTCATGCAATTGTGAGAGTGTTAGAGCATTCACCTTTGTGGGAGGTGGCTATTATAGCAAAATTGAGGGACAGTGTGTGGTATCTGACAGAATATACTGAAACTTCATTGGTGGAGTGGAGAAAGACAGTCCTGAGCGTTCCTCCAGGTGGCTGAGATTGCAATGCCCTGGGTATTGCTGGCCGGCATGACATGCTCTGCCCATCCTGGGAAAACAGGCCATCCCGTCTCTGTACTACCTTTCCAATAGAAGCTCCAGGTCCCTGCCCACAAAATGAGGGGGTGTCAATTTCCTCCTGTCTGTCATGTCCAGGTCAGGAGCTCTGCAGGACAGCTCAAGACTGACAGTGCTAGTCCGACTGCATATCAGGCTTTTAAAAATGGTATGGGCGCAGGGGATGTCAGTTAGTTCCAGCAGTGACATATTGTTCCGGGTATGGTGCATGCTAAAGTGGGGCCAAAATCGGATGTGAAAGACTCCATGAAGCAGGTTAGGTAGTTGATGAGGTGAGCTGAAAAATGTGTTGCTGGAAAAGCGCAGCAGGTCAGGCAGCATCAAAGGAGCAGGAGAATCGACGTTTCGGGCATAAGCCCTTCTTCAGGAATCAGTTGATGAGGTGAGTTTGATAAAATGCATTGAGAAAACTCACTCAGCCTAATGGTTAGAAACCGTCCAAAAAAACCCAAAGCATTAGATTTAGCCAAAAAAAGTTAAGATTCAGCCTTTGTTTTTTTTTAAAAATGGCCAGAACCAACATTTTGTTCTAATTATTTAAAATGCAGAAGTGCAACAATCAGTCTGTCAACACAGATATAAGAGGATTTGTGATGGACAGTTACAGTTTCTACCTCACCAATCACAAAAAGTTAGTTTTAAAACAACTATTTTCTGTTTATCCAGACTGTTTTATTCATAAGATTAAAATTTGTGGTACAAGATGACAGATGAATCACAGAAACACAGTGAGAATGCAGAAAGAGGTATATTCTCCCTTATTACAACCATTTAAGCATGCATGAACACAGTTAATTTTTGCTACGGAAATAAATTTGCAAAGTAATTTTTGACTCAATGTAAAACAACTAAACTGTTTGATCAGGCAGCTGCTAAGGGTGGATGCTCAACAATCCTGGCTGGGGTCCAAATGGATATATTTTCAGATTTTTTTTGCCTTCACGCCTAACAACCAGCAGGAGGGAAGACAAGTGGTGAATGTGAACTAATTACATGCAGTCAGAAGCTAAACGCCCTGAAAGGCATTTTCCACAAGCCAATCCATCATAGCATGCTGCAGGTATGTGGGCATTTTGTATTTTGATAAAGTCATTTATTATTGTTTTCAGGATTCTCTAAGAATTTGAAAGTGGTGTCTCATCTTCAGTGTTGTTAAAGTGTGATTAATCTCTTAAAAAGAAAACAAGAAAAAAAGACAGACTTCTACTTATACAGCATCTTTCCTGACCTCAGGATATTGCATACTGCTTAATGGCCAGTGAAGTAGTTTTGAAGTGTAGTCACTATTGTAATGTAAGGACACAACAACCAATTTGCACACAACATGCTCCCACTCATGGGAATGAAACAAATAACCAGTTTGTCTGGTTTTGAGCATTGGTTGAAGAATCCCTTGCCGTGGGATTTTTTTTTTAACATCCACCTCAGTTTAATATCTCATCCATAAAACCTCTATAGCCAACCCTCAAAGCTTTCAACACCAACAAATAAATCTGTACACATGGTAGGCAAGAAAATTCAATACATGGATTAAAAATGACTAAGAAACAATAGAAGCAGAACTAAATTAGAAATACATGCAAGATGATAATCACAGACATTAGCTTGATCTATGTAATTGGCATGATTACTCAGAAAGCATCTATAATTAAACTAGATATCAAAGTTATACATTATATTTTAGCATTATTTGGTGCAAAGAATTTATTAAAATGGACAAATTAGGGCCACGCAGTAGCTCAGTGGTTAGCACTGCTGGGATCTGGGTTTGATCCCAGCCTCGGGTGACTGTCAGCGTGGAGTTTGCACATTCTCTCCGAGTCTCTTTGGGTTTCCTCTGGATGCACTGGTTTCCTCCCACAATCCAAATATGTGCAGGCGAGCCATGGGGAATGCAGGGATAGGGAGGATAGGATGATCTTCAGAGGGTTGGTTGGACTTGATGGGCTGAATGGCCTGTTTCCACACTGTAGGGACTCTGTGAATCATGGAAAAACACTCAATTGCATTATACATCTGAAGAAGATTCTAGATTAACAAGGAGCCAGGGTGGAAGTGCTACTTACTGAGAGCTGCCAGCCAGAGGCCAAGCAGCCAATTGATAATTGAAGATGTGGGATCCCAGGATCCAGGGGGAAACCAGGACATAGGCAAGTAAGATGGGATGTGGGGTATGAGGAACATGCAGGTCAGAAGATAAAAGGTATGAGTTATTGGAACTCCCATTGCACCCCACCCCCCTCAACTGACTGCTTGCAGTAAAGGGACCAGCTCACCAGCCACACCACCAGATCCCACCCTAAGGTGATAAGCATCTTCACAGTTTGACATGTCCTTCATGATACATGACAATAAGCACAACCACAGATGGTTTAGTCCAGGAATTAGAAAGATGAGGCATGTAAGTGTTCCTTAATTGTTTACTTAAGGGCTTCAATTGGTAGCAGGGCAGAATGGCACACAGGATATGAGGCACCATGTGTGATAAGTTGTGTTATGAGGTGGCACGAATGGGGCCTATAGGGAAATTTGTGGTGATGATGACCTAAAGGTACATCCTGTATTTCTTTAACTGTGCAGTGGGTGGCTCAGTGGTTAACACTTCTGCTCACTACACTAGGTCTTGGGTTCGATTCCAGCCTCAGGCAGCTGTCTGTATGGCATTTTCACATTTTCCCCCAATTGTCCAAATAGTCCAAAGATGTGCCGGTTTGGTGGATTGGCCATGCTAAACTGTCCAAGGATGTGCAGGTTAGGTGGATTGGCCTTAGAAAATGCAGGGTTTTATGGTAGAGGGTGTGGTTCTGGATGGGATGCTCTTTGGAGGGTTGGAGTGGACTCGAAAGGCTGAATTGTCTGCTTCCACATTATAGGGACTCAATGGGGAAAAAGTCTCAGAGCACTGAGAGGGGTCTTTTACCCAGCCCACCTTGGTACTCCATAGCCGTTATAGATCCCAGGATGCTTTGTTTCCAGGATGGTTCTGATTCCAGATACACACTTCCCCTCTCCTTAAAAATCAAAAGGTTGTTTGAGTGAGTTCCTTCTAACTCTGAATGAGAGTATTGGGAATTTTCCTGACTCTGTGCAGCCAACACAGGAGTGAAAATGTCATCTCTAATCCATGTTATCTTTAAGCTACATGACCGCTGAGAGATCAATGTCAGTTGGTATGTGATCCATTGGCTCCCACTTCTGGGAGTCCCTGCTGTACATAGACTTCAGAGGTCTGAGGGAATGTCATCCTTAATATATTCCTCACATTGCTTTTATGATGAAATTTCACGAATAACAATGATGATTTAAAGACTTGAAAAAATGTTTCTTTAAATGTATATATAAATGTTATATAGTACCTGAAATAATATCGCCCTAGACTTAAGGAGAGAAAATGAGCTTTTGAAAACAGATGCCTTCCAAGCTAGATTAAACAATTGCTGCTTAATTAATTTGATCCAACACAATTGGAAAATAGATCTCAAGGGATATGCAATAAACATAACTTGGATAAAAAAATACATTAGTGCACTGAGGCCTCATCTCGACTAAAAATTAATGATAGCTTAGCTATCCTGTCATTAGCAATGACGCTTAATCCGATGCTTTGAATAATAAGTCTATAATTAAGACTGTGATTCTGCATTACGTTTCTATGGTGTTTACTCTTCATTTCATTTTGAATGCAGACAATTTTACTCAATGGGCTGCTGTATCAAAGGGTTGCTGCCATTTGGAAAAATGTCAGTGGACATTTTATTAGGCTTGCAAAGAGAGATAAATACTGTGAAACAATTGCACACTGGGCTAGTTGGTACATGTTGCACAAGGCACATTTTTGGTTGAGAAATAGGTTATCTGGGTCAAATTATTCTGAAAAAGCCAATGGGTAAGCTAGGCATGCAGGCAGCCACTGCAGAGGTTCTCAGGACTTGTTTTAAATAAGATTTAAGTCTCTCACAAATGTTAATTAGGGGTCTAACCCCTCCTGATAAACCTTGCTAGAAAATTGCTTACAAGTGGAGCACATGCTCAGAATTTGCAGTGCTATCATCCCTACCTTTCAGTCAGGAGGCCTGGGTTCAAGTCCCACCTGCTGCGGAGGTGCGTAATAACATCCCTGAGCAGGTTGCTAAGAAAAAAATTCACAAGGTAGTTTATTTTCAGAAATGTAAATGAAGAAACCACATTTCCCATAGAGCCAACAGATCAGGAGCACTTCCTTTCACTCAGCAATCATGTAATTTTTCTCACCTATTCTAGCCTCTTTTCAAGACTTAATTTGAGCATTTTCTACATGAGTGCTGCTGCTTAGGTGGGCCGCTAATTTGTTGTTTTATACTGTAATGGTTCTAAAAGAGTTAATACTGAAGTTGAATTAGCTCTACCCAATCTGACGATGCCACACAGTAGCCTTCGCTGGAAGAAGATGCATTCTGTCAAGCTTCTGAGAAACTTAGTAATTATGCCTGGCCAGGATGCAGTTTCACTTGCTGTTCCCATGCAGTAAACCATCTTGTTACCTAAATATTGTGCCTTTTCTATGAAAAATCTATATTGATGTATCCCCTACAATGGATCATCAGAAAGACTCAAAATAAAGTATGGACAAAGAAGGATTGGTGACAGACAATTACTTCAAACAACTCTTATCCGGATTCACATTTTGCAAAGATGGCAAGAGTGGTACTGGAAAAGCACAGCAAGTCAGACAGCATCTGAGGAGCAGGAGAATCGATGTTTCTGGCAAAAGGCCTTCAGAGGGTGGGGTGGATAGGTGGGAAGGAAGATGGACAGGGAGGATAGGTTAAGAGGGTGGTACCGACTTGTAAGGTTGAATTTTTACCAGGCAATGAAAGTTAAAATTGTGCCCGTTATTGGAACGATGAGCAGTGCCATGAGAAATCTTCTAGTTTACTGTAGGAGACTAACCACAGAAACCTCCTCTTTTCCTCTAACACCTTCCCAACAACAAAACCCCAAAAATCTGAGAGATAAACCCCACTTCAGTTAACAACTTGTTAAACACAAGACAATCTTCCTCACATTTAAAGAGACAGCAGCTGTCCAGAAACACACTCTTCTCTGCTCATTCTATCATTGGGAACAGCTGTCAAGTACAGACCTATTCTCAATAGGCGCTCCTGTTGGCTTATACTTTTGAAATTTGAAAAGCTGACAGGAGTAGCTGCATACTGCATCACAGTAATTTACATGGTGTGGAATCGACTGACATTTTGTTGGGTACATTTTGACAACTCTTGCGGTGTTAATGTAGTTCTTTTCTGTGAAAGTGCACTTATAAGTGTATCATTTTTCAAGTAGCTGAAGAGAGAAGAAAATACTCCATAAAAACCATACTAACAATAAGTGAATAAAATAGCATGATGTCTGTACACGATGAATGTATTGCGATCTTCATAATTCAGATTAATATTCATTTTGATGAATAGTTTTTCACAATAAGCTCTGTTTTACTGGGTTATAATACTATTATACAACAATTTCACCTGCTGTGTAATTACAAGCTCCCTACACAAAGATTTTTGCAAAAATGTAAGTAATAGTGTTGTTTGCTTTTAAATAAGATACTGCATTCTTTCGGTGGGTGATGAAATTAGGCTGTGCTATGGAAGGCTTATGGTCAAGAGCAAATTTATTTCAAATTGGTGAGCAAATATTTTCTCTGCTGCATTCTTAAACTCAACAGAGCTTGCAACAAAATCCATTATTCATGTTGCAAGACTAAGAGAAACCTATCTGCTCTGGAAAATTGGATCATGGTTGGTGGAAAATGAAGTATCAGTTCCTCTTACCCAGTTGATATTTGCAGATGGTATTTTTTTCCTCAGGTGCAATCATCTTGTGAATGGAAAACAAGAATAAAGGGATACATTTTAAAGATACAATGCCTGCACCTGATCTGTGCCTGTGTTACAGGTGCCGGTAAAAGTAGTTTTGCAGAGATCCTGCGCAGCCACCCAAAACAAAACAGACGCCTCGCTGTATTTATTACCGGTCCTTTGATAAATTGGACTGCTGGAGTGGAGCAGGCATTTGCTCCTATCTGCTCAGCTTTACTTGTCAGATGCAATATGATGTTTTTTTTCCTTTCCTTAGCAGGAGGGCTTCTTTCAGCATTGTTGGGGACCACTTCAGGGCTGCAGTTATTGGTCCCCTTGCACCCCAATGTTTCTTCTTTCTTCATGTGATTTACCTGACAGTTTTTACCAGCAAGGTTTGAAAAAGAAGCCTAAATGTTTTGTTCTGGTTGAAATAGGGAAGTTGCCTATTGAGGGGCAGCAGCTGCCTGTAACCTATTCAGAAAACAGGCACAGTTTCAGATAAAGGGTCAAAATCAATGACTTTCCCATTGAGTCTTCTAGTTATGGGTTCCTTTAGCTGCTAAACCTCTTGCTTTGTTTCTTCATGGGAATTTTATGAATTTCACTTTGGAGGTAAATAGAGCTGCAGCAGGAAGAGAAATAAATTAGGCATAATTCAACTGGAAAGCACAAGAGGAGCTGAATTACCTTTTCCTTTTTTTTCCCCTTGTCTGTCTATTTGTATTGTTTAAAAACAGACCAAGTTATCACTTAGAAAATGCATATTATTTTTCCAGCTGGTGAGTGAATAAGAGAAAAAAGCCGTGTTCAAAATCTGCTCTGCTGACGAGTCATCTAGACTCAAAATGTTAGCTTGATCTCTCTCCACAGATGTTAGCTGACCCACTGTGATTTCCAGTCTTTTTTGGTTTCAGTATAGATTTCAGCATCTAGAATTTGCTCCTCCAATGCATTCAAATTCAGTTAGTTCAATAAAAAAAAATCCAGTTGCATAATTACATCAAAATAACAAAAACACTGAATTATCCCATATCAGTAGGTTGCATTATTTCATTTTAATGGAATAACTATCCTACCAAGGCATAACCTTAACTTAGTCTTTTCCCAATGTTTCTCAGTTTCAGAAGGTTGTGGACACTTAATTGTCTTTTAGGTATTTGTACCTTTCTACTTATTTCCCATATATCAAGCAAACTGAGATCAAAGGATGTTCCAGCAATATAAATGAGAGATTTTTTTCAACAACTTGTTTCACCATTGTTTCTGTAGGTGTTATTGTGGCTTCTGCTACAATGGAATGAGATTGATGTTACAGACATATGTCAAAAATAACCCACATCAACATTTCTAATATAGGTTTATCAGGGTTAATTACAATGAAATTCTTGGGAAGAAACAGTGATATATTTAGCCAGAAGCATTCAGCATCAGAATAGCTGCACGTGCTGTTAAAACATGGGTCAATTTCCCTTATTTATCTTCATAACAGACTTTGTCTGCAGATGCACATATATCTGGTAGGAACACGTGTGCAAAAGGTACAAGTAATTTTCAATACACCTCAAACACCGCACAGACTGTCCCCTCTTGGTGCAAGATCCAATTAAATAGCGGATGTACAAATGCTCACCTTGAAGAAGTTTTCCTCCTCTCTCTACAAGAATCTCAGGGAATCCCTCTCCCACTATAACTCCCACATTTCCTCTGCCCTGAAGCTCTTCAACCATGTCCTGAAACAAACTCGCTACCACAGCCACATCTGCTTCCTCAGTGCCTGCCTCCATAACCAACTCATCCCACACGGACTCCGGACCACCTTTAAACCAGCAGAGTTCAGACCCGAACAGGACAAACAGTACAGACTACAGATTCAAAAACACCAGCAACAGTTCTCCTTCAAGATCCTCCGCTCCACGCTTGCAGCAATGCGCCGGCACCTAACCTCTCTACAGTCTGCCCTGCCTCAGCTGAGGGCCACACTCTCTCAGAATTGCAAAGGACCCACTCTGTACTACATCATCAGGAGAATTCATACTCTCAACAAACAGTATTTCAACTCCATCTCAAACATCAAAAACTGTAAAAGATTTTACTGCTCCTCAGATGCTGCCTGAACTGCTGTGCTCTTCCAGCACCGCTAATCCAGAATCTGGTTTCCAGCATCTGCAGTCATT
>NC_057715.1:75245087-75249421 GCF_004010195.1 Chiloscyllium plagiosum
GGAACATCTCCGGGACACCCGCACCAATCAACCTCACCGCCCTGTGGCCCAACATTTCAACTCCCCCTCCCACTCTGCCAAGGACATGGAGGTCCTGGGCCTCCTTCACCGCCGCTCCCTCACCACCAGACGCCTGGAGGAAGAACGCCTCATCTTCCGCCTTGGAACACTTCAACCCCAGGGCATCAATGTGGACTTCAACAGTTTCCTCATTTCCCCTTCCCCTACCTCACCCTACTTCCAAACATCCAGCTCAGCACTGTCCCCATGACTTGTCCTACCTGCCCATCTTCTTTTCCACCTATCCACTCCATCCTCCTGCCTGACCTATCACCTTCATCCCCTCCCCACACTCACCTATTGTACTCCATGCTACTTTCTCCCCACTCCCACCCTCCTCTCACTTATCTCTCCACCCTTCAGGCTCTCTGCCTGTATTCCTGATGAAGGGCTTTTGCCCGAAACGTCGATTTTCCTGCTCCTAGGATGCTGCCTGAACTGCTGTGCTCTTCCAGCACCACTAATCCACAAATGTTGGAGATGAGTTTAGTCAAATTACTGCCTATGATATGAACAAACTAAAGAAATAACAACAGAAGACTAAAATACTTAAAGCCATTTTCTGACATAAGAAAATAATGTGCTTCGTTATGTGATAATTTCTACAGAGTAATATCTTTAAATGTTAGTTGTATGTATGTGACAATTAAATATTGTAGAAGGTTTTCGACAAATGAAAACATAAAACACATGATGGGGTGAATGTTCATGTCAACATTCTTCATTCAAGATAACTCAGTGAGGAAATTCAATCTGTTCAGAATTGTAAGACTGAGTTATAACCACTGCACTGCTAGAAGCAGATATTAGAACAGAAATACATCTATCAAATCACTCATACCTGGCAAGATTCTGTTTCTGCAGTTCTTTCATTCAATACTCAATCTCGCATGGTCTGTTAATGGTTAGAAATGAATGTACATCAATAACAGATTGTTTCCCCTAATAACTTGGTATGCTGACATTTTCATGATGAATTATGCTGTTGATGTAGCTCAGTTAGGTGAAATTACTTCATGCATACAAATAATTTAACTGTTTGTTTCTCATCTATTAAAACTGTCTTTGACTAAATTGGTTTAAATGAATGATTAGTTAAGCTATTCATCTGCTCCCTCCCCATGTATAATGTGAGCACATTGCAAAATTCTTGAAATACATTGTTGGAATGAGACTAAATTTGAAATTTTTTAAAATAAAGGTGTTAAGCACAGTGCTGGTATATTTTGAAGATACGACTGAGAAATAATTTTCTTGCTCAGTGGGACAACGGGAGCCTGATAACACAACTTTGGCCTGATTATGTGACTTTCACCCATGTCAATCATTATGTTTTGATGAGTGATAGTATGGGATTCCCTTGCATGTACGTGCAGTAAGTACTCAGTGTAGACAGATCAGATATCAGTCAGCATCTAATGCTGATTTGATGCATGACCTTGCATTTTCAATTAAGTCGATTATATTAATGCCCTCCCTTAAATTCACATGAGGAACTCTTACAACTGGTCGTGTTGTCTCCGTTGAACCTTTACATGAATTGCTGGCTGCTATATTGTTGGTGAATGTACAATTTTGTTGGAAGAGTCAGCAGAGGTTCTGACACGAGAAGAAAATGGAGGAACAAGGAGGAAGTTGCACTCACTCAGGATTATCAGGGAGCATTGTACCAGCCTGTACCTCAGTGTAAACAGAGCAGTGTCTGAGAAAACTGTCCCATAGAGTTGTACCATCTCAGCGAATTGGACCTGCAGCCTCAGAGCAAGACATGGACAGCAGATCCTTGCAGGTTAGAACTGGTAATATCACCAACAGCACTGAATCCATAAGATCATGGAGGGCTGGTAGGCCAAATGGAGTCACTTCACTCTGTTCTCTCTAGATAGAGAGAGGTAGGAAGAACAGAAACATGGCTATGCCAAGATAGCAGGCACCCTCTTGTTGCAGGAAACCATCGACTACACAAAGTTGCTTTTGTGGATCCCATATCACAGGAGAACAGAGAGAGAGAGTTCCAGTTTCTAAACGTTCAGTCATTGGTGTAAGCATCTTGTTACTGAATTCCCAGGATGCTGATAGCAATTACAATGCCTTCATCCTGTGCCAGCCAGCCACTCCTGCCATCTTCCATCTCAGTACCAAGCAAAATCACTGTACATGGAGCTAATGACCTCCCCTGCCATTCAACCATATGTGCATAGCTCTCCAATATGAAACATCATCCTGCAACTAGGAAAGTCATAAAGCAAACGATTGGCACTCTGAAGCAATGGTACACTTCCTGGATTACTCAGGTGATGGTAATGGGTAGCCCCTATTATGTATCGGAGTATGTCTTTTGACTTGTGATGGTCTTGTCCTGTATAATCAATGGTGACTGTTAATAGTATTCAGCCCTTGAGAAGGAAGAGGAAGGGAGGACATATTTGACAAATCACCTTGGGCAGTCCACAAGTGTCTCATCAAACTCTGGTTCCTCTTAAAAAAATGCCCAGATCAGTGTTCTACGATACCACCTCATCCTCCTAGCGATGTGCTATGTGTCATTGCAGCATCCTTTTGGCTGAAATCCTGAAATAAAAGATTCTCTGGAACTAAGAGATGACTTATTTGAAACTTGTCAAGCTTTTCACAAGGTTGGTTGTGGTAATTACTGAGAAAGTGTATTAACAAATTGGGGAATTAAAATATAAGGCCACAGCCTGGGGATGATTCAACCGTTTAGTAATTTGTTGATTCTTTCACAACATATGGGTGTCATTGGCAAGACTAACATTTGTTTGACTTCCATAAATTCCTTAAGTAGGTGATGATGGACCACCTTCCTGTATTTTTCCAGTCTCTCTCTGTTGTTGAGAGACTCATGATGCTGTTAGAAATGGAGTTCCAAAATGTAAACCCAGTGACAATGAAGGAATGGCGATATATTTGCAAGTTAGGATGGTGTGTGACTTGGAGGGGAACTTGCAGGAGATCATGTTCCCATATATCTGCTGCACTTGTCATTCTAGATGATAGTGGTCATGTGTTTGCAAAGTGCTTTTGAAAGAGCCTTGGCCTGTTAATGCAGTGCATTTTGTATGTGATACAAAGCCCAGTCCATGTTGGAGTTTTATTCCTCCATTTTTCTCTGTAGGGACAAGAATCTTCCTAGCAGGCTTTGCAATGCACCAAGCAATTCTCTGTGTGCCTATTAGGCTGCTCCTGTACGCCACTCTATCGAAGTCTCTGCACCAGCAGAACTTGTTTGAAGCCTCTCCTCAAGTCCATGGAGCTGCATGCACACCAATCTGTGTCTCACCACTGCAGATCCCATTCTAGAATATCCTCTAAAGTACCCATAGTACCAGTTTGTGAACTTGTGTGTGTGTGCCCTTGCAAGATCAAATGATACTGTTTCTTCCTCAAAGATTTGTTCTCCTATCAGCTCAACCTCAAGCACCACTGGCATCAGTTCTTGAGTACCTAACAGTATGAACTGTGAAGGAGAAACTTGGGTTGGGGAAGAAATCACAGATTCATGCTTACAACATCTGCAGCTTGTACATCATGCCAAATAATGGTGTGAGATACCAAATATTAGGGTGAGAGTAGGGTGAAGGCAGGAACATAACCTGGTCCTGCATGATTTCAGTAAAGCCACTTGCCACTGCCTCAGTGACAGTTACACAATCTCCTGTGAGGGGTGAAAGCATACGCTGATCCTGGTCAGCTTGCTGCTGCTGCTCCTCCTTACTTTTATGGACCACCTTGTCTTGCAAGGGAGGATGAAGAGTGTCAGTGAGTGTGTTGCAATATTGGTGATGTTCCTGAAATAGCTGAAGAGCTGGTGGTATGTGGAAACCGTGGGTGTGAGAGTCTAACAGCAAAGATGAGTGTGAATGTGAAGGACAAGCATGTGGGCAGGAGGAGCATAACAATGTGAAGTGGGATTGCTTGTGATGGGGCATGGTACATTGAGCAGTATGGGAACCTGATGTCTCTGCTGTGGTTCTGTTCGCCCAGCTGGAAGTTTTTGTTGCAAACATTTCGTCCCCTGTCTAGGTGACATCTTCAGTGCTTGGGAGCTTCCTGTGAAGCGCTTCTGTGGTGTTCCCTCCGGCATTTATAGTGGCCTGTCCCTGCCGCTTCCGGTTGTCAGTTTCAGCTGTCCGCTGTAGTGGCCGGTATATTGGGTCCAGGTCGATGTGTTTGTTGATGGAGTTTGTGGATGAGTGCCATGCTTCTAGGAATTCCCTGGCTGTTCTTTCTTTGGCTTGCCCTATAATGGTAGT
>NC_057715.1:75251020-75254261 GCF_004010195.1 Chiloscyllium plagiosum
GGGTGTTGTTGCTTTCCGGTTTCATTCTTTGTAGGTCAGCTCTGGTTATCTGTCCGTTTTTTTGTAGGTTCCTCAGTGTGTTGTTTATCCTATTGGTGAGCTGTGGGGTGGGGTCAAACGCCTTCTTTTGGTAGGTGTTGGTATCTGCAAGTAGTTGTTGCGCTTTCAGGATGTAGTCTGCTTTGTCCAGGATGACCGTCATTCTGCCTTTGTCTGTTGGTAGTATGATTATGTTCTTATCGTTACTTAGTGATTTTAGTGGTTCCCTCTCCTTGGTGTTGAGGTTATGTGTTTGTCTTTTCCTTGTTATCAGGGGTACGATACTTTGTCTCACTATTTGTTGTGTCTCTTCTGTCAGTCCATTGTTCCTGAGTGTGTATTCTAGTGCTGCTAGGAAGTCTGCTGTCTTGGCGTCCCTGTGGTTGTAGTTGAGTCCCTTGGCCAGTATTGTTCTTTCCGTGTCTGTGAGCTGTCTGTGGGGGAGGTTTTTAACCCAGGTGTGTGTTGTGGTGTCCTCTCTGTTGTGTGTTAGTTTGGCCATTTTTTCTTTTCGTGCCGTTTTTTTGCGTGTGTAGTCCTGTTCTGTCCTATGGTGACAGCCCGTTCTATGGTCCGGGTCCATTCCTGATTAGCGGTTTTTGAAATTAACGACTTTTGGCGCGCAATTTCTTGTCTGTATCTGTGAAGTCGGTTGTGAGCATCTATAATCATTACCTGGATCATCCTGAGTCCGTTCTGTCTGGCTGTGTCTCTGGCTTGTGGATTGTTGACTGGTGGTCTGTATCTGACACTTGGTGGAAGGATTCGATTCTTTCAGCATTCATGCAGGAACCAGAGTTGTTCGTATGTGGCGCACAGCAACGAGCACCTGAGCTACAAATCTTCTCACAAACCTTGAACCTGATGTCTCTTTTGTTGGGCTACAGCATTTGATTGTTTCAGTGACCTTGACCAAGAGCATGAGGTCAGCCCAGCGTTGCATTCAGGTACTCACAGTCAGACACTCGATATTAACCTTCCTCACTGCCTACGCTCACTGCCTTTGCAATGTTTGTCAAAGGCGTCCTGGCTCTCTGCAGATAGAGTACCTCTTGCTGGGCTCCTGACAACCTCCTGGGCAAAAGCTGCCAGTGCTACACCTGAGAACCTAGGAACCATTTCTCAGGCCTGTTGCTGCTTCACCAGTGATTCCAGCCATTTCAATGAGCTTCTGTAGCCAGTCTCATTTTAATAGGTGCTCGGTTAGATGCGTGTTAACTTGCTGATATTACATCCACTCAGGAATGTATTCAGTGCGGGGTCACATGCCTACCTTGGCTAAAAGGACAGATAGCACAAAATGTATGTGTTGTGTGTGCATTACTCCCAGTTTGTGTAGGCTAATCACACATCACAGTCATTAATGGATTTCAGCAATTTTCCCCTAATATAGTTATATCTAAGCTGTACTTATATAAGCTGTATCCTTCACCACATAAAGTTAATTCTGTCCACTATAAAAAATATATCTGTTATTTGACATTGCCAATCCGAGTAACCACTGTGGACTACTGAAATGTTGAGCAGGCCCTGTTTTGTAATAAATTTGGCTTGTGTTTGACAGTGTTGTGATTCTTTCTAATCTGATCATGTTCTGTGAAAGCCCAAGTTATATTATCTGGCCAACAGTGTTGTCAAGGAGTCTGCAGAGAAAAGAAAATGGAATGATTTCAGTCATTTTCTTATCATTGTTTTTGACTTTCAGCAACCAGTGCCCGGATAAAACACTAAGATCTGCTGCTCCTGTGGTGTGCGAGGATTTACATTTGCCTGCATAACAGGAATTACTTCCCTTCTAAGCAACATAAAAAGTTACATGACTGAAACAGCTCATTCATTCATTTGATTAAGATCCTGCTGGCGTATTTTTTTCTCCATAAGGCATTTTGCGCAATTCTCTGCTCCTATTCAGTCCTCATTCCTTAATATTCCTTCATCAAGCAGCCAGCTAATTCACTTTTCAAAAAGTACTCAACACCAGTCTGGAGGCAGAAATCAACACTGTGTGGTCTCTTCCTTAACATAACTTATGGTAACCAATCCCATTTCCACACCACTTTCAGAGTGAATTCTTTTTTTCCAATCCATCTTTTAATTCTCCTTGGGCTGACTTTTATATTTCTTCACTCCTGGTGGGAAGATTTGTAAAAGACACTATTTATTCCTGCCATTTATTTGCCCATCTCTGACTGATCTGAAATTTGGCAGGAATAAATTTTGGGCAATGAATCTGAATATCTGCAGCCCAATTTGCCCCTCCCGACTGGCATTTTACCCACAATGGGTGGGGGAGGCACATAGATTCATAGAGAGTCATAGAGATGTACAGCATGGAAACAGACCCTTCGGTCCAACCCGTCCATGCCGACCAGATATCCCAACCCAATCTAGTCCCACCTGCCAGCACCCAGCCCATATCCCTCCAAACCCTTCCTATTCATATACTCATCCAAATGCCTCTTAAATGTTGCAATTGTACCAGCCTCCACCACATCCTTTGGCAGCTCATTCCATAAATGTACCACCCTCTGCGTGAAAATATTGCCCCTTAGGGCTTTTTTATATCTTTCCCCTCTCACCCTAAACCTATGCCCTCTAGTTCTGGACTCCCCCACCCCAGGGAAAAGACTTTGTCTATTTATCCTATCCATGCCCCTCATAATTTTGTAAACCTCTATAAGGTCACCCCTCAGCCTCCGACGCTTCAGGGAAAATAGCCCCAGCCTGTTCAGCCTCTCCCTATAACTCAAATCTTCCATTCTTGTAAATCTTTTCTGAACCCTTTCAAGTTTCACAACATCTTTCCAATAGGAAGGAGACCAGAATTGCACGCAATATTCCAACAGTGGCCTAACCAATGTCCTGATACAGCCGCAACATGACCTCTCAATACTCTGACCAATAAAGGAAAACATACCAAACGCCTTCTTCACTATCCTATCTACCCACGACTCCACTTTCAAGGAGCTATGAACCTGCACTCCAAGGTCTCTTTGTTCAGCAACACTCCCTCGGACCTTACCATTAAGTGTATAAGTCCTGCTAAGATTTGCTTTCCCAAAATGCAGCACCTCACATTTATCTGAATTAAACTCCATCTGCCACTTCTCAGCCCATTGGCCCATCTGGTCCAGATCCTGTTGTAATTTGAGGTAACCCTCTTCACTGTCCACTACACCTCCAATTTTGGTGTCATCTGTAA
>NC_057715.1:75254519-75277626 GCF_004010195.1 Chiloscyllium plagiosum
GATTTCCCACGCACAAAGCCATGTTGACTATCCCGAATCAGTCCTTGCCTTTCCAAATACATGTACATCCTGTCCCTCAGAATTCCCTCCAACAACTTACCCACCACCGAGGTCAGGCTCACCAGTTTATACTTCCCTGGCTTGTCTTTATTGCCCTTCTTAAACAGTAGCACCACGTTTTCCAACCTCCAGCCTTCCGGCACCTCACCTGTGACTATCGATGATACAAATATCTCAGCAGGAGGCCCAGCAATCACTTCTCCAGCTTCCCACAGAGTTCTCGGGTACACCTGATCAGGTCCTGGGGAGTTATGCAACTTTTACCATTTCAAGACATCCAGCACCTCCTCCTCTGTAATCTGGACATTTTGCAAGATGTCATCATCTATTTCCCTACAGTCTATATCTTCCATATCCTTTTCCACAGTAAATACTGATGCAAAATATTCATTTAGTATCTCCCCCATTTTCTGTGGCTCCATACAAAGGCCGCCTTACTGATCTTTGAGGGGCCCTATTCTCTCCCTAGTTACCCTTAATTCTATTTGCCAAAGCTATCTCATGTCCCCATTTTGCCCTCCTGATTTCCCTCTTAAGTACACTCCCACTTTCTTTATACTCTTCTAAGGATTCACCCGATCTATCCTGTCTATACCTGACATATGCTTCCTTCTTTTTCTGAACCAAACCCTCAATTTCTTTAGTCATCCAGCATTCCCTATACCTACCAGCCTTCCCTTTCACCCTGACAGGAATATACTTTCTCTGGATTCTTGTTATCTCATTTCTGAAGGCTTCCCATTTTCCAGCCGTCCCTTTACCTGCGAACATCTGCCCCCAATCAGCTTTCGAAAGTTCTTGCCTAATACCGTCAAAATTGGCCTTTCTCCAATTTAGAACTTCAACTTTTAGATCTGGTCTATCCTTTTCTATCACCATTTTAAAACAAATAGAATTATGGTCGCTGACCCCAAAGTGCTCCCCCATTGACACCTCAGCCCTGTCTTATTTCCCAAGAGTAGGTCAACTTTTGCACTCTCTCTAGTAAGTACATCCACATACTGAATCAGAAAATTGTCTTGACACACTTAAGAAATTCCTCTCCATCTAAACCTTTAACACTATGGCAGTCCCAGTTGATGTTTGGAATGTTAAAATCCCCTACCATAACTACCCTATTATTCTTACAGATAGCTGAGATCTCCTTACAAGTTTGTTTCTCAATTTCCCTCTGACTATTGGGGAGTCTATAATACAATCCCAATAATGTGATCATCCCTTTCTGATTTCTCAGTTCCATCCAAATAACTTCCCTGGATGTATTTCCGGGATATCCTCCCTCAGCACAGCTGTAATGCTATTCCTAATAAAAAATGCCACTCCCCCTCCACTCTTGCCTCCCTTTCTATCCTTCCTGTAGCATCTGTATCCTGTAATATTAAGCTGCCAGTCCTGCCCATCCCTGAGCCATATTTCCATAATTGCTATGATATCCCAGTCCCATGTTCCTAACCATGCCCTGAGTTCATCTGCCTTCCCTGTTAGGCCCCTTGCATTGAAATAAATGCAGTTTAATTTATTAGTCCTACCTTGTCCCTGCCTGCCCTGACTGTTTGACTCACTTCTGTTCTCAGCTGTACCCGTCTCAGACCGATCTCTTTCCTCACTATCTCACTGGGTCACACCCCCCACAT
The DNA here is from genome assembly GCF_004010195.1 of Chiloscyllium plagiosum. Classification (NCBI taxonomy): domain Eukaryota; kingdom Metazoa; phylum Chordata; class Chondrichthyes; order Orectolobiformes; family Hemiscylliidae; genus Chiloscyllium; species Chiloscyllium plagiosum. Next base: position 75,256,214 of record NC_057715.1, read on the forward strand.
CGTACTAGTTTAAATCCTCCCAAGCAGTTCTATCAAATTTCCCTGCCAGTATATTAGTCCCCTTCCAATTTAGGTGCAATCCGTCCTTCTTGTACATGTCACTTCTACCCCAAAAGAGATTCCAATGATCCAAAAATGTGAATCTTTCTCCCATACACCAGCTCCTCAGCCATGCATTCATCTGCTCTATCCTCCTATTGCTGCCCTCACTAGCTCGTAGCACTGGGAGTAATCCAGATATTACTACCCTTGAGGACCTCCTTTTTAAATTTCTGCCTCTCTGTAATCTTCCTTCAGAATCTCAACCTTTTCCCTTCCAATGTCGTTGGTTCCAATGTGGACAATGACCTCCTGCTGGCCCCTCTCCCCCATTACAACATTCTGCATCCTCTCTGAGACATCCTTGATCCTGGCACCAGGGAAACAACACACCATTCTGCTTTTTCTCTGCTGGTCACAGAAACGTCTGTCTGTACCTCTGACTACAAAATCCCCTAACACAATTGATCTCTTGGAAGCCGACGTACCCCTTGTTGCATTAGAGCCAGTCTCAATACCAGAAACTTGGCTGGTCGTGCTATGTTTGAGGAGAAAGTGAGTCTGCAGATGCTGGAGATCAAAGTTGAAACTTTATTGCTGAAACAGCACAGCAGGTCAGGCAGCATCCAGGGAACAGGAGATTCGACGTTTCGGGCACAGGCCCTTCTTCCCTGAGAATCCATCACCCCCTACATTTTCCCAAACAGCATACCTGTTTGAAATGGGTATATCCACAAAAGACTCCTGCACTGGCTGCCTACCTCTCTTACCCTTCCTGGAGTTAACCCATCTATGTGACTGTATCTGAGACTTTCCCCCCTTCCTATAACTGCCATCCATCACAGACAGTTGCTGTTGCAAATTCCTCTATCTATCTCTCCAACTGATCCACTCGATCTGATAAGATTCGCATCCAACAGCATTTATGGCAGATATAATCCACAGTAACCCCTAAACTCTCTTTAAACTTCCACATCTGACAAGAAGTACATATCACTGCAACGGCCATTTTTGCTCCTTCACAATCTACAGACCCAGAAAATAACACCATCTTATTCCTCTACAAACACTGCCCCAGGTTAAATTAATAGCTATGGTGTATATTTTAAGTTTAATCAAGAGACTTATCTCCAAAAACATATAATCAAGAAAGAATCCACTGTACCCACTACTGTAGCCTCTCTCTTGGACAGACTTAAAACAACAATTAACTTATCTGATTCTGTGCTGTGAACTTCGCCCAACAGTTCCTCCAAGATTAGTTGTGAATTTCACTGTTTGTTAATTTTCCCAGATGCACTCTGATGTCCAGCAATACACAAATTCAAACAGCAAAGGCGGTAATTGTGCAGGTTCTCTCTCTCCCTCTCTCTCTCCTGCACTGTCCTCACCATGTGCTTCCTTTGTCTGCTCGTCTCCCTTTTAAACTGCTGTTATTTTGACTTTTTTTCCCAAAGTTCCAAAACAATGCAACAGCATATCAAACAGTAATTGCTGCTCCTGGAATTCGAGGAAATCACCTCCAGCACCTAAAATACCTCAAAAAAAGGAGCAGCTCTTACAGCCAGAAATTTTTCCCGTTCTCCATCTTGGATTACCCAGAATCCTCATGTGGATGCCTGGGATCTTTTGCTTTTTTTGGGTCTCCTGGTCCATTGGACACACTCTACCACCACCCTCTGGGGGATCCTCCCTACCCATGGGTTGTTAGCTCATTTGGTTGGACAGCAGTTTTGCTGTGATGCCAATAGAGTCATAGAGTCATAGAGATGTACAGCACAGAAACAGACCCTTCAGTCCAACTTGTCCATGCTGACCAGATATCCCAATCTAATCTAGTCCCACCTGCCAGCACCTGGACCATATCCCTCCAAACGCTTTCCATTCATATACCAATCCAGATGCCTTTTAAATGCTGTAATTGAACAAGCCTCCACCACTTCCATGCCCCTCATGATTTCATAAACCTCTATAAGGTCACCCCTAGCCTTTGACACTCCAGGGAAAACAGCCCCAGCCTATTCAGCCTCTCCCGGTAGCTCAAATCCTCAAACCCTGGCAATATCCTTGTAAATTGTTTCCGAACCCTTTCAAGTTTCACAACATCCTTCTGATAGGAAGGAGACCAGAATTGCATGCAATATTCCAAAAGTGGCCTAAAAGTGGTCCTGCACAGCCGCAATACTCTATACTAAATACTCTGACCAATAAAGGAAAACATACCAAATGCCTTCTTCACTATCCTATCTACCTGTGAGTCTACTTTCAAGGAACTATGAGCCTGCACTCCAAGGACTCTTTGTTAATAGCACTGGTTCAATTCCTGGATTGGCTGAGGTTACCAATGAAGGTTCCACCTTCTCAACGTTCTCACTCTCCAGAGGCATGGTGACTCTCAGGTTAAACCCATCACCAGTTGTCTCTCTCTGTCAGAGAGAGCAACACTTTGGGACTATGGCGACTTTATCCTCCTCTTATCTTTTACCATGTGCACTTGCTTTGCCATCTTTAATAACCTATACATCGAAACAATAAAGACCTAAGGTTGGATTTTCATGATCCTGATCAGGGCCGAACAGAGTCAGAACTAAAATAGTCCTTGAGTGACAGACCTTGAATTCCCATTCCCATTTCCTTAGCCATTTTCATGAGGAGAGGGACAATGCTGCCCTGAAATATTAAGGAAACAGCAGATAGCATTGTGAGTTCATTGAGAACCTGTCTCCAGGAAATTCTTTTAATTTTCAAGGAGGTGGCCAGACTCCATTCTAAAAGAGGGTCACTGGACTCAAAATGTTAACTCTGTTTTTCTCTCTGCACAGATGCTGCCAGACTTACTGAATTTCTCCAGCAATTTCTGCCTTTGGGCTGAACTTTGACAGTTGTTGGGTTTTACTCCAGCTGCCAGCCAGCTTGAATCATAAAACTCCATTCTAAAAGAGGGTCACTGGACTCAAAATGTTAACTCTGTTTCTCCAGCAATTTCTGCCTTTGGGCTGAACTTTGACAGTTGTTGGGTTTTACTCCAGCTGCCAGCCAGCTTGAATCATAAAATGGAGGCAGGAAAAGTTTTCTTTAAAAAGTCCAATTGTTTTGCCTCCTCCTACAGTTCATCATGAAATGTTATATCTGTGTTCATTAAGGTGAGTCATGACAGAGCTGTGTTTGGATGACATGACCACCCAGTGAACAATGTGTTTTCCAGATTGCGTTTTTTGCCAGCTGGCAAGCAGTCAAGTAAATTTCAACATTATGAATGTGAAAATGTCTTCTGATGAGTTAAGAAAGTTCAATTAATTTAAACAAAAGGCAAGAGTGTGTTTCACACTATTGGAAGGGTAGCTCATTACGATAACAATGGGTGGATTACTTTAGGCTTGCTAGTGGTGAGTCTGGAAGTGTGATGAGCATGGGAATGAGGGGTTTGGTGCCATACTGAATCCGCTTCCAGCCTCCTGCAGGCAATTGTTCAGCCACCAATTCAGGACCTTAAGTGACCACTTAGGCACCATCTTTGGGCCTCATCCTGCAGCCACTGGGATTAATGTGACCGCAGGCAGGCATGCGCACTGTGATCTAGCTCAGGTAGCTGCTGAAATTTTGTGGTAAGATTGTCACCTCTGGGGCAGGGGTGCAGGGAGAAGTGGGGGGCAGTCACACAATCAAAGGTGGTCAGTGGGGATGGGATGCATGAGGTACACAGAGCTACCCACTTCCTTTAATACTCTACTACCCTGCCCCTCTTATGACGACACCCTAAACCTCCCTCTCCACATATTTCTCGTGGTCTGGATCACTCCTGTGGATGCTCTTCCTGAAACAGCCCTGGCCTCCCCTGTGATGCTGCTGAGTACAAGGGCTAAGTCAGACACCATACCACACCAGGTTATAGTCCAACAGGTTTATTTGAAATCACAAGCTTTCAAAGCACTGTCCTTTCACTGGGTGAAGTCCTCATGTGGCTTCACTAGCAACTGATTGGCTTATGGTTCGGGTTGGACAAAGGCAGCAAATCTCTGCTGGTCTTTTAGGCGAAATCTTTGCAGGTACAAGATTCCACCTTATGGCATAAATGTTTCATCCTTTCCCACTGTATTGATATTTATACCCCAGACAAGTGCTGGGAAAGATGTTCTGAAGTTTTTTTTCCACTCAGGTAGTTTTATTGACTCTTGACTTTAATCCAACTGTCTAATTGTTTTTCAAATGCTTCGCTGTGTAGGGTTTAAGCAAGTCAAAAGGTGGAGGGTGGGGAACAGATCAATGGAAAGATCCTTGCAGCCTATTCAGCTCATTATACATTGAGACTCCACATGTGCATCAATTACATCAAGTTTTAGTTTGATACCATCCCTTTCATTATCTCCACTATCCCCCACACACTCGCTACTGACAGACTAACTTGGTGCTCATACTTGTTCCTCCTTGTTATCAAATATCACCCATGTCAAATCCAGCCTTGTGACAATATGGAACTTGTGGGCTTTCATTAATCTGATATCAACTCTAAAATAAATTTTGATCCATGGAATTTCTTAAGGAGGAATTATTCTTGTGCGGTACGTATCATGATTATATTTTTAGTTCCTTCAACCGTTCTCTGGGCTGTTAAGAAAAGGAGTCAAATCTCCATATAAACGCGAACTTTGCCTGCACATTTATGCAAATACACAAAACAAAATGAACAACTGGAAGATTTTTCAACTGAAGACAAGACCTTAGAAAATCAATAAATGACATATGGGATGTCAAATTAAGTCAAATAGCATTCCCAGGAGAACAAGTCTCAAATAACCTCAGCCTCCATTTATCTGTCAGTAATCAATAAAGCTCTATAACCCAGCCAGATTTTAATAACTGGAGTATTTGAGACCAATTTGCAATGATTATCATATCACATAAATTGTCTTAAAACTTTACTTAGATTATTTTCAAAAGTATCAATGACACGTTAATTGTTAAGACCTAGAATGGATAACATAACCAAATAAATATATATTAAATCTGCTATTTCTTAATTTATTTTGTCTTTGCTCCTCTTCTGATTTGTGGTTCTTTTTATATTTTAAACTAAATGGCACGTATACCTGTGTAATGATAATGCAGAATGGAAAATATCGATGTTGAATACCGTGACAATTTAAGAAAAGTTAAATTTTAACAAGTATTCTTATTAATTATAGGGTCATAGAGTTGTACAGCACAAAAATAGACCCTTCAGTCCAACTCGTCCATGCTGACCAGATTTCTTAAATTCATCTAGTCACATTAATGCAAGCACTTGGTGCATATTCTTCTAAATCCTTCCTATTTATGTACCCATCCAGATGCCTTTCAATGTTGTAATTGTACCAGCCTCACCACTTCCTCTGGCAGCTCATTCCATACGCTCACCACCCTCTGCATTGCCCCTTAGATCCCTTTTAAATCTTTCTCCTCTCACCTTAAACCTCTGCACTTTAGTTTTGGACTCCCCTATGCTGGGAAAATGACTTTTGCAATTCACCCTATCCATGCCTATCATGAGTTTATAAATTTCTTTAAGGTCACCCTTCAATCTCCAATGCTCTAGGGAAAAAAGACACAGCCTTTTCAGTCTCTCCCTATAGCTCAAACCCTCCAACCTTGGCAACATCCTTGTAAATCTTTTCTGCACCCTTTCAAGTTTAACAACATCCTTCTTATAACAGGGAGACCAGAAGTTAACGCAGTATTCCAAAAGTGGCCTAACCAACATCCTGTACAGACGCAACACCACATCCTAACTCTGATACTCAATGTACTGACCAATAAAGGCAAGTGTACCAAACGCCAGTCCACCTGTGACTCCACTTTCAAGGAACTATGAACCTGCACCCCAAGGTGTCTTTGTTTAGCAGCACTCCCCAGGACCCTACTATTAAGTGTATAAGTCCTTTCCTGATTTGTCTTTCCAAAATTCAGGGCATCACAGTTATCTAAATTAATCTCCATCTGCCTCTCCTCGGCCAATTGGCCCATCTGATCAAAGTCCCATCATTCTGAGATAACTTGCTTCATCATTCACTACACCACTAATTTTGGTGTCATCTGCAAACTTTCTAATCGTTTCTCCCATATTCAAATCCAAATAATTTATATAAATGACAAAAAACAGTGGACCCAGAACTGATCCTTGCAACACACCACTGGTCACAGACCTCCAGTTCAAGAAACAACCCTCTAACATCACCCTCTGTCTCCTAGCTTCCATCCAATTTTGTATCCAATTAACTACCTCCCCCTGGACTCCCCTCATCCAACCTTGCTAACCAGTCTACCATGCGGAACCTTGTCAAATACCTTACTGAAGTCCATAAAGACAAGGTCCACCATTTTGCCTTCACAAATCTTCTTTGTCACTTCTTCCCAAAACTCAAACAAGCTAGTGAGACATGATTTCCTGCGCACAAAGCCATGTTAATGATTCTTAATCAGTCTTCTTGAGTACAATATTGGAATTGTCAGATATAAAGTTCTAGCCTGAGAATTTCATCCAGATAGCAATAGTGGCTTCGATACAAAGACAATTATTGACATGCAAAGCTTTTGTGATGTTGACTATCCAATGCGGAGCTGAAGATATCTGGGCAGATTTCAAATGCTCCAGGACTCAATAAGGTGAATAATAGAGGTGTCCTGTGGATGGCTAGCTAGTTGGAACAATAAGTTGCAGATATAATAATCATTTTTGCACGTCCCTACTATTGATTTAGGATGCAGATGGTTTCTTTCACTACCTCTTACCAAACTCACATCATTAACTACCAACCCTGCCCCTCTGACACCTCTTACACATTCAAGGGAAATTCAGTGCCCACTTTGTGGGCAGGGACTTTGATGTCTTGATGGATAAGGTGGTGCAGAGGAGGACAGCCTCTTACTCCAGGTCAAGCAGAAGGGACAATGTCAGACCCTGCCAGCCTAATCCAAGGTTGCTACCTGGATTAGTGCAGTCACAGCCATCTGGAAAAATGTACAGCAATGTACAAAGAAGGATGTAAGGGTCATTGTCTTCCCTCTGATACCTCAGCAAGGCTCATGTTCTACCTGTCTCATCATTCTCTGCAGCATCTTCCCTCACTTACTCTCACCCACTCTAACCCCAGACAGCACTAGCCCTGCATGCCCTCTGTATTACCTACTCACTTTCGTGGGTCACCTCCCCACCTGCACCAATGGTAAAAGCTAGGCCTCCCACCTTCCTCTACTAGAAGACAGGCCTCACTTTCCAGAAGGGTTACAGCCCATATTAGGACAGAAACAGTCAAAAAGGTGTTAACAATTTAGTTCCTCATCCCAAATGAGGAGATGACCCTGAGTCTGACCATCTTGAGGGTTGACTGATCATCTCCAAGCCCCTGGACTAGTATTGGAGGCTGGGACCCCTGGCTGAAGGCTATCTCCTTTGACTTGTAAAGTCACCATAAAGACCATAGGGCTGCTCTCTCATGAGAGAGAGAGAGAGACACTGGAGGCAAAGGGAGAGGTTAAGAAGAAAACTCCTTCATGGTAACCTCAGCCGGTGATGGAACTGTTGACAAGCAGGATCAGCCTCCTAGGTTTATGGATGCACTAAATGACAGTATTGCAGAAGCATTGAGAGTCAAGAGTGTAGTGCTGGAAAAGCACAGCAGGTCAGGCAACACCCAAGGAGCAGGAAAATCGACGCAGAAAAACAAAATCCTTCCAAAAACAGGTAGACCAAATGTGGCATAACCAATGTCCTGTACGGCCGCAACATGACCTCCCAACTCCTCTACTCAATACTCTGACCAATAAAGGAAAACATACCAAACACCTTCTTAACTATCCTATCTACCTGCAACTCCACTTTCAAGGAGCTATGAACCTGCACGCCAAGGTCTCTTTGTTCAGCAACACTCCCTAGGACCTTACCATTAAGTGTATAAGTCCTGTTAAGATTTGCTTTTCCAAAATGCAGCACCTCACATTTATCTGAATTAAACTCAATCTGCCACTCCTCAGTCCATTGGCCCATCTGATGGATCCCGTTATAATCTGAGGTAACCTTCTTTGCTGTCCACTATACCTCCAATTTTGGTGTCATCTGCAAACTTACTAACTACACCTCTTATGCTCACATTCAAATCATTTATATAAGTGATAAAAAGTAGTGGACCCAGCGCTGATCCTTGTGGGATTCCACTGGTCACAGGCCTCCAGTCTGAAAAACAACCCTCCACCACCACCCTCTGTCTTCTACCTTTGAGCCAGTTCTGTATCCAAATGGCTAGTTCTCCCTGTATTCCATGAGATCTAACCTTGCTAACCAGTCTGTCATGGGGAAACCTGGTCGAACGCTTTACTAAAGCCCAAATAGATCACATCTACCACTCTGCCTTCATTGATCCTCTTTGTTACTTCTTCAAAAAATTCAAACAAGTTTGTGAGACATGATTTCCCACACACAAAGCCATGTTGACTATTAGTCCTTGCCTTTCTAAATACATGTACATCCTGTCCCTCAGGATTCCCTCCAACAACTTGCCCACCACCGACATCAGGTTCACCGGTCTATAGTTCCCTCACTTGTCTTTACCACCCTTCTTAAATAGTGGCACCACTTAGCCAACCTCCAGTCTTCCAGCACCTCACCTGTGACTATCGATGATACAAATATCTCAGCAAGGGGTCCAGCAATCACTTCCCTGGGTTCCCACAGAGTTCTAGGGTACACCTGATCAGGTCCTGGGGATTTATCCACTTTTATGTGTTGCAAGACATCCAGCACTACCTGCTGTGTAATATGGACATTTTTCAAGATGTCACCATCTATCTCCCGATATTCTACATCTTCCTTGTCCTTCTCCACAGTAAGACAGGAGAATCGACATTTCGGGCATAAGCCCTTCTACAGTTTCCTGAAGAAGGGCTTATGCCCGAAACGTCGATTCTCCTGTTCCCTGGATGCTGCCTGACCTGCTGCGCTTTTCCAGCAACACATTTTCAGCTCTGATCTCCAGCATCTGCAGCTCTCACTTTCTCCTTCTCCACAGTAAATACTAATGCAAAATACTCATTTAGTATCTCCCCCATCTCCTGTGGCTCCCCACAAAGGCTGCATTGCTGATCTTTGAGGGGCCCAAGAAAGAGCAAATTTATCAGCATTAAACCTGAAAACAATAGTTAAAAACATGACATCAAGCATGCAGCCTTTGTGCATTATATTGTGCTCACACATAGACACACACAAAAACACACACACACATACAGACACACAGACATGCACAAATACACACAAACACACAGAGACACATGCACAGACCGACACAGGCATTGACACACATACACAGACACACACACACAGATACATAGACACACATACACAGACATATATGTGTATACAAACACAGAACTGCACATGTACACAGACACACACACACAAATTCAGGCATACACAGATACGCACACACACATATAGTTACACACAAACATAGACACACATGCACACACATAGATAGACATACACATATAAAATAAATGGAATAGTGTCCAATACAAAGGAAAATAAAAGAAATTATTGGCTTTAGAGTTCTTTGGTTATCTTTGAGATGTAAGTCATTTTTTAACCTGAAGCCAGTGTTGCACCACTGGTTTCTTGGATGCAGTCAGTCATAATGAAAGTGCAGATATTGAACAGATCTTGGTTTGCATTTAGTTTTATCTCAGGGCTGATCACTTTTTACAGAACAAGGTATCGCGTCCGAGAGAGAGAGAGCGAGAGAGAGAGAGTCCTTATTCTGGATATTATTGCATGTTTACAAATGTTGCTGTGTGGCAAAACTCTCAGGTTTATAATCAGGGCTTTTTGCAGGAAGGAATGTGTCAGAATGGCTTAGAATGTGAACATTCCGTTTGTGCAAAGAGTTTTGATGGTCCATTCAGAGTTCCCTGTGATGCTTTATAAAGATAGGATCGTTTCAATCCTTCTCTTTGCAAAAGATTTTGGATTGAAATCTTTGCGCTTGCAATACCTGTAGTCAAGGAGTCTCTCTTTCACACCCCAGAGAGTGATTTCTTGCTTTGTCACTTCAACTTTGGAAGATGGCCTTGTAGTTTTTAAATAGCTTGTAATTCTCTGTTCAATTTCTTGCAGTTCCATTGCAACATTTAAAAACATGAGGGTGGCAAATGTTATTCCCTTGTTCAAGAAAGGGACTAGGGGTAACCCTGAGAATTACAGACCAGTCAGTATTACGTCTGTGGTGGGCAAATTATTGAAAAGGGTTTTGCAGAGACAGTGTTTATGATTACTTAGAAAACCATAGTTTTATTTGACATAGTCAGCGTGGCTTTGTGAGGGCCCGGTCATGCCTCGCAAACCTTACTGAATTCTTTGAGGATATGAAAAAACATGTTGATGAAGGTAGAGCAGTGGATGTGGTGTACATAGATTTTAGCAAGGCATTTGATAAGGTTCCCCATGGTAAGTTCATTCACAAAGTAAGGAGACATGGAATAAAGGGAAACCTGGCTGTCTGGATATAGAATTGGCTGGTCCATAGAAGACAGAGGGTGGTGGTAGATGGAAAGTATTCAGCCTGGAGCTTGGTGACCAGTGGTGTTCCACAGGAATTGGTTCTGGGACCTCTGCTCTTTGTGAGTTTTATTAATGACTTGGATGAGGAAATGGAAGGGTGGCTTAGTAAGTTTGCTGATGACATGAAGGTTGGTGGAGCTGTGGATAGTGTGGAGGGCTGTTGCAAGTTGCAACAGGACATTGACAGGATGCAAAACTGGGTTGACAAGTGGCAGGTGGAGTTCAACCTGAAAAAATGTGAAGTGATTCGCTTTAGAAAGTCAAATTTGAATGCAGAATATAGGGTTAAATGCAGGATTCTTAGCAGTTTGGATGAACAGAGGGTTCTTGGGGTCCACATCCATAGATCCCTTAGAGTTGCCACCCAAGTTGATTGGGTTGTTTAGAAGGCATATGGTGTGTTGACTTTCATGAGAAGGGGGATTGAGTTCAAGAGCTGCGAGGTTATGCTACAGCTCTATAGACTACACTTGGAATATTGTGTTCAATTCTGGTTGTCTCATTATAGGAAAGATGTGGAAGGTTTAGAGAGGATGCAGAGGAAGTTTACCAGGATGCTGCCTGGACTGGAGGGCGTGTCTTATGAAGAAAGGCTGAGGGACCTAGGGCTTTTCTCATTGGAGCAAAGAAGGATGAGAGTGACTTAATAAAGGTGTACAAGATGTTGGGAGGCATAGGAAGAGTGGATAGCCAGAGATTTTTTGCCATGGAGGAAATGTCTATCACAAAGGGTCATAATTTTAAGGTAATTGGAGGAAGATTTAGGGGAGTTGTTAGAAGTAGATTCTTTGCACAGTGCATGGTAGGTGAGTGGAATGCACTGCCAGTAGTGATAGTAGTTATTAGATTAGATTACATTACAGTGTGGAAACAGGCCCTTCGGCCCAACAAGTCCACACCGACCCGCCGAAGCGAAACCCACCCCATACCCCTACATTTACCCCTTACCTAACACTACGGGCAATTTAGCATGGCCAATTCACCTGACCCTGCACATCTTTTGGACTGTGGGAGGAAACCGGAGCACCCGGAGGAAACCCACACAGACACGGGGAGAACGTGCAAACTCCACACAGTCAGTCGCCTGAGGTGGGAATTGAACCCGGGTCTCAGGCGCTGTGAGGCAGCAGTGCTAACCACTGTGCCACCGTGCCGCCCACATTATATATACATTGGAGATTCCAATGTATATATACATTGGAGACATTTAACTGACTCTTGGATAGGGACATGGAAGATGGTACAATGTACGATGTGTAGATTAGTTTGATTTTGGAGTAGGTTAAAAAGCCAGCACAATATCAAGGGCCAAAGGGGCTGTACTGTGCTGTATTGATCTATGTTCTAATATCTCTTTAAAAACAAAGTTCCACATGTTTGTCTTCATTGGTCAGAACATGGAGTATAGAAGTTGGGAGGTCATGTTGCGGCTGTACAGGACTTTGGCAAGGCTACTTTTGGAATATTGCATGCAATTCTGGTCCCCCTGCTATAGGAAGGATGTTGTTAAACTTGAGAGGGTTCAGAAAAGATTTACATGGATGTTTCCAGGACTGGAGTGTTTGAGCTATAGGGAGAGGCTGAACAGGCTGGGGCTGTTTTCCCTGGAGCGTCAAGGTTTATAAAATCATGAGGGGCATGGATAGGGTGAATAGCCTCGGTCTTTTTCCTAGAGTAGGGGAGTCCAAAACTAAAGGGCATAGGTTTAAGGTGAGAGGGGAAAGATTTAAAAGGGACCTGAAGGGCAAGGTTTTCACTCAGAGGGTGATTCGTGTATGGATTGAGCTGCCAGAGGAAGTGGTGGAGGCTGGTACTAAAACAACATTTAAAAGGAATCTGGATGGGTATATGAATAGGAAGGGTTTAGAAGGATGTGGGCCAAATGCTGGCAAATGGGATTGTGTCAGATTAGGATTTCTGGCTGGATGAGTTAGACTGAATGGTCCTTTTCTGTGCTAAATGACTCTAACACGCTATCCTCCTGTTGTGATTTATATGCTCAGATTGACAAATTGCTGAGAAGCACAAGGTTCCAAGCAGGAAGTGTCGATTAGAATATTAAATTCAATATCAAATAAGACATAAAAAGTGAAATAAGAAGGGAAAAAGATGGAGCAAATCCACAGATAAAACAGGCAAGGAAGAAGTAAAAAAAAGTGTTCACATTTTTAAATATATCTAACAGTTATTAAGATCTGAAGCAATGAGTCTCCACAAGGGTAAAAGTAAATTTTCATTGCCAAAGAGGTTGTCAGTTTATCATGACTAGTAATTTGCTTACGTTGAAATGGACAATCCTAAATATTTATGCACATTTAGTTCATATCTCTGATGTAAGTAGAGCAATTTCAAGCTGTTCATTGTATTAGAAGTGTGCAGCCAGAAAGTGAAATTTCATTTGAGAAAACATTTTGCCGTTGTCCACAATTACCAGAAGTTACACCCTGACTTGTACTTGTATAACAGGGAGCACAGTTAGCTCCATCAATACTTAAAGGTAAAATGTAGCTCGACTTCTTGTTTTGGGTACTGCAAGCACTATTTTAACCAGATGAATGTCAGATGAATGGTCATAATAAATGGATGTATTTTTCATGCATAAACAAGTCATACTTCCACAATCTCCAATGTTTCTTGGAAAATACATAGCTCGCCTACCAACGACACAATTTGCAGCCTTCTGTTACTGGGGAAAGAGTCGTAATTGTACATTTCTGCCACAGTGCTCAGAAGCCTCCTGAAAACTACTCTGAAAGCAATGAAAATCAGTCTGTGCTGAGAGAGGAGTTTTATAGATGGAGCAGATGGCTGGAGCGATGTGCTTATGGTATCAAGCAGAGTAGAGTGAGATTTTAAATACATTTTTTGCCTAAAATTTGAAAGAATAATACCTACTTTTATATAAATTAATACTCATCATGTTTTCTTTCCATCGGCAACTTTCATGTCACCTATGTCTGTCAGCTTGGGTTAGTTGGCAGTATTCTTGGCTCTGATTCATCCTTGTCTTAAATCCAGACTGAGGCTGGGAATTGATCATTTATAATTTAACAGTCCAACCTTATATAAAGACTGTATACTCAGAGGTGTCCATTCTATTAAACTGATTTGCTTCCTGCATGTTACATTTGATATTAACCTACCAATGGCATACTCTTTATGCCCTGGCCAACATTCGAACTTCAGCTATTACTGCAAAAACAGATTATTTTTGTCTTACTGTAGGTTTTTACCATTTGGAAAATAATTTTTGTGTTTGCTTCTCCAATGGTACTGCACTTCAAAACCATTTGAGGCATTTCTAAGAAATAGGAAAACGTGCCTTTCTAACGGAAGCCTTTCTCTTCTTTCTTTGGTCTTTGTAAAAATTCATTTAAGGAATGTGAGCAGCAGCATCCCTATCTGCTTTTGAGAAGCAGGTGATGTGCTGCCTTCTAGAACTGCTTCTGTCCTTGGGGTTATAGGCACATCCATTATGTTGTTAGGGAGAGAGTTGCAAGATTTTGTCTCAGTGACAGTGAAGGAATGGTGATATATTTCCAAGTCACGATGGTCAGTCACTTGGAACCAAATTGGCAGCTGGTGGAAATCCCATGAATCACTTTCCCTTCACTACCTACGTGGCAGAGGTCAAGGGTTTAAAAGATAATATTTGAGGAGCTTTAGTGAATTATTACAATGCATTTTGTAGATGGTACACAATGCAGATACTGTACATCAGTGATGAAGGGAGTAAAAGCGAAAGGAGTTATTAAGAATGTTGAGCAAGCCATGTCTGGATAGGGTCAAGTTTCTTGAATGTTGGAGGAGCTGCACTCATCCAGGCAAGTGGGAAGTATTTTTCCATCACACTCCTGACTAGTGCCTTGTAGATGGTGTACAGGCACTGGTGAGACAAGTAGTGAGTTACTCACTAAAGATTCTTACCCTCTGACCTGCTCTTGTATCTCCAGTATTTATATAACTTGTCCAGCTCAGTATCTCGTCACTCCCAGGATGTTGATAGTGGGAATTCAGTGATGGTAACATCATTGAATGTCAAGGTATTATGGTTAGATCCTCTCTCGTTTCAAGTGGGCATTGTCTGGCACTTATGTGATTTGAATGGTATGTACTGTTTATCAGTGCAGGCTTGGATATTGTCCATGTCTTGCTGTATTTGGACATAAATTGCTTTAATGTGTGGAGTCTTGAATAGTACTGAACACTGTGCAAACATCCCCCACTTTGATTTTATGACAGACAGGAGGTCGTTGATGTAGCAGCCCAAGATGGCTGGGCCCAACTCATTACCCTGAAGAACTCCTGCAGAGATGTCCTGGGTATGAGGTGATTGACATCCAACAACCACAACCACCTTCCTTTAGGGTAGGAATGATTAAAAAAAAAGATATTTTTCTCCCTTTTTCTGACTGAATTTGTTTGCTGGGGACTTCTTATGGCATTATCTGCCAAATGCTGCCTTGATATCAGGGGCCGTCATACTCACCTCACTTCTGACATTCAGTCTTTTGTTCACATAGAGACCAAACTTATAATTAGGTCAGGAGGCCTTGTAATACCCAAACAGAGCATCAGAGAGCAGGTTATGTTTGATCACGTGTCTCTTGATCATATTGAATACAAAATCTTCCTTCACTTTGCTGATGATCAAGAGTAGATTGATAGAGCAATTAATTGGCTGGGTTGGATGTTTTTAGTGTACAATACACTGTTGTGGACCAGGCCAGACCCCCTCAAAATATTTTAACAAGGTAAACTAGACCCTAACGTCTTCTTATTTTAAACGTAGATGTAAAGTGCATGTTCCAGAGTGATGGAACTAGTCAAACTACTCGACCTTAAGCAAAACACAACTTATTTAAACACTATAGTTAAAATATAAGCAAATGAAAGAGGAATTTAACGTAACTTCACTATTGGAAAACTTAACTGAATAATAGGTACAGTACCTTTTACTAATCAACTGTTCCAATATAGCAACATCCCATAAACACACCCCTTGGCAAAAAGGCAAATTCAGACACAGATTCTGACATGTAGTTTTCCAATTCAAAAGGAAGAAACATCAAGAGAAAGTTCAGAGAGTATAGCAGCCAAGAGATAGTTACTGAAGCTCCAATTCTTTTGTGATCCCAAACAGCTTCTGCTGCTAAAGCTAAATAAAACTAGAAAGCCTGATCTGAGAGAGCTGGCCACATCCAGGCTGCTTCCAAAAAAAAGCTGTCAAGGCCTCACAATTTGCTTACTTAAGTCATTTTCAGTAACCAGTTCAACACCTCTGCCTTACAATCTCTCTTCAAAAAAAAGACAAGGACAAAATAACCATTTAAAGTGACAACATATCACAGCAGACTTGGACAATTTTCCACTTTCCCAGGTAGTTACCATTGTAATGGAATACCTTTTCGACAGACACTCTATGGTTACATCTGGAACACAAGCCTTCAGTATTGTTATTGGAAAGATATCAGAGCCCATAGTCTTTCAACTATCCAGTGCCTTTTGGCATTTCTTTTAATTCATACGGAGTAAATTTCGTATCTTTGAAATATTTTCATTATTTCTCCTTTATGATCAACATTCCAGCATTCTCTTGGCTTATTTTAGGTTAATGATATACTTTTTCATAACTTTGAGGCAACTATGTCTGACTTATCCTCGAATACCCACAAGTGTAATCATTTTGATTGTTTATTTTGCTTAAACCAGGCATATTCTTTTGCATACCTTCTCACATGCAATGGTTTGGAAACATTTTTGTTTACTCTCTGCTTTTCACGACCATTGAATGCTGTATGTAGCTGTTTTCCACAGAATATGATGATTTGCAATTCCTTAATAAAGGCTATAAAAACAGCACAGCTCTGTCTCAGTCTCCTTTGCTGCACTCTGATTGATTTCCCTGGTTATGTTTAGTTGGACTTCAAATAAAGTGTATTAAGAATATTACAAGCAAATTTAGTCTTTGATAAAAAGAAGAAAATCTCCTTCCTCTGTGACAGACGGACAGAGATGTTCAGCTTTATGGGGCACAATTCGGAAAGCAAGCTTTACCTCAGTGTGATCTAATGTCGTTATGTGTTAAATTTGACAATCTAATTAAAGCGATGAGTAAGCCAATGGAAATTATTTGTGGGCATCAGAAGTAATCAGTTCAAATGCAAAACTGATGAGTATGAAAACAACATAATCCCTCAATGCGGCTTTTGTGTTAGCCATTCATCTACTATTCCCATTTTGTGGAAACGGATCTTAATTAAAGCTGAATGGCGATTTATTGCTGTCATTCATCCCTCTGAGAAAACTATTAAATATGGGGCTCATAGCTCTGTTCAAATCCAAAAACATAATAATCAAGTTCCCTGGGTGTTAGCAAACCAACAACATATTAGAATAACATGAGAATTGCACGCTTTGACAAGTATATGAACGATTTTGCACACGATGCTGAATCTGAGCAGAACAAATATACTCCAGCAAGCTGCTGCTGACTAAGTCCATAAGAGGTAAGATTTTATAAATAACTACTACAATGTTTCTATCACTGGATCGAAAACTAGAGAAAGTGAGACACATACAGTCCTTTGTGATTTAACCATTCTATTCAAAAGTGCTCCAGTATAAAACAAATTGAATGATCATGGATGTTTTTCTGCTGAATATTTGGCAGGTAGGCCTTGTCATGATGTTACCTCTCTCTCAATAAATATGGTAATTCTGTTTTCTTTTCATGATTTCTAGCTGGTACTGGAAATATACAACTATTAAATCTTTACAACTGAGTGATAATTTTTGTGATTATTCAGCAAACACCTTCAAGAGTTGAATTTATACCTCAGGATTGAGTTTGTCTTTAATATATTAGCACTTCTGGCATATCATAACACATTTGAACCTATAGTATACACAGATCACCTCCTTCCTAGATTAATCCAAAGAGGAAAAACACTTTTATAGTATGAACTGACTTCAGTTGTTTAGTTAAAACCTAGTGATAGGAGGCCATTGGAATTGGTGAACTTGCTTCTTCCAACTGAATGAGCACTGTTATGAATGTTAAATTATTTAACTTTCTAAGAAGAATCTTCAAATTTAATGTGAATTACTCTGTGGCACCCAAATATACAACATAGAACAATGCAGTGCAGAACAGGCCCTTCGGCCCCCGACCTGTGAACTCATCTAAGCTCATCCCACTACACTATCCCATCATCATCCATGTGCTTATCCAAGGATTGGTTAAATCTCCCTAATGTGGCTGAGAAGTTGGTGAAAGTTCCAAAGTTGGAAGTTTTAACTCAATTTTTCAAAAATATATTAAACATTGATCAATTTGATAAGTACTTTCATATGAAATAGGAGCAGGAAAAATCCATTGAGCCCACCCAGCAATTCCATAAGGTTATGGCTGAATGTCTACATCAATTCCATTTTACAGCCCAATCGCAAAATCTCTCATTCATTTAGTGACTACAAAGCTATTGATTTCAGCCTTGAAAATGCTCAACAACTAGCCAGCCATGATAAAAGATTTCAAAGATTCAAAACCCGCTGAGAGAAAAGAAATTCTCATCTTAGTCCAAAATGGTTCTGATCATGAGACCATGTACCCTAATTCTAGGTTCATCAGGCTGAATTTTATCTTGCCAGTGAAGGCCAGAAAGCAGGAGTTAACTCTACTTCAACAGTCAGCAATGCATGGGGCCACATGTTATCAGCAGCAGCCAATTAAGCTTTTTAAAGATGGCTCCTATTCACATGAGTAGCTGGCCAATCAAAGAACCAGCAGCTCTGTTGCCTTAGCAACACCAGTGAGAGCCGTGACCACTGCTGGGGTTGTGTATGGAGGATGTGTACAGTGAGGATGACTGTAGTGATTAGAAGCAGGTTGACCTCGTTGACCAGGGAGTCATTGATTGGGGTTGTTAACCTGAGCCAATTAGGAAAGCCATGGCTTACCAATGTAACCAGGAGATTCCCCTTCACTTTTTCTTTTGCGAAGGCTTAGTCCCTACTGGACACTGATTCCCTGACCACATAGGTGTTTTTCCTGGTGGTGGAAAATATTGAATAAAATTATCATGCACATTGTGTTTTTATTTACTCCTGCAATTACACACAAACACAATATAGGTACTGTGGGGAAAAATGAGCAACTACTGCTCTATGTAAAATAAAATAACCAGGAGATTAGAATCTCCTCAGAAAAAAGAAAAAAAATAAGCAAATACAAGTAAAAACAGGGACTGCCTGAAGAACATTCATTTGTTACAGTCATCTTGGAGCTGGGGGTAAGCATTTCTGGCATGATGCCTTTATTTGAGAAGATTGATTCATTTGATCCTGCTGTCAAAGACTGGGCCCAGTATGTGGAAAGAATGCAACACTTTTTCTGGGCAAATGACACTGGGGCAAATAAAAAGCAATGAGTAATCCTTCTGACTGCTTTCAGACCTGCAGCATTCTCAGTTATAAGAGGCTTAACACTCCCAGAGGCACCAGATGCTAAAACCTTCCAAGAGTTGAGAGTTGGTTAAGGAATATTACGACCCCAAACCCCCTCTAATTGTGAGATGATATCTGTTTTATTTGGCTGTTGGAATACCAGGGGAATCAGTATTGGGATGTTTGTTGAGGTTATGACGACTGGCATGTGATTTTGAGTTAACCCTGAATGAGATGCTGAGACACCATTTGGTATGTGGGATTAATGATGTAACCATGCAGAAGCACCTACTAGCGGAAGTCCAACTGGACTTCAAACAGTCAAAAGCTGTGGTGCTGGAAAAATACAGCCGGTCAGGCAGAATCCTAGGAGCAAGAGAGTCAACGTTTTGAGCATAAGCTCCTCATCAGGACTTCAAACAGGCAATACGCAGCTAGCCTTGTCATTAGCAAATGTAGCAAGTGGAGCATGGGAACAACAGGGCATCCCAACTCCCTTACGTCCCCAACTGAGCTAGGGGAACACCATATTGGTGTAGGCAATGGCAGGGCATGTCCTGAGCAGAGTGACTCTAGGCCAACCCACAGCAGAACCCCACAATAAAGCTGAGACTCCACTAAGTGGCTAAAAAGTTCTTGAGGATCTGGGCTGGCATGCCATTGTAGTTGCTGCTGGTACTCGGACACGAGACAGCAAAGGAGTCCTACAAGGCCTGACTCGAGTAGGAAAACTCAGGAGCCAGTACCCAGGAGAGTGCACACCCTGGAAAGTTCTCCGAGGTGTGGGTTGGAACAAATAAATTGCTTAGTGACACCCAAATCGGAGCTAATTAAAATTAATGTTTGGTTAAATGGTCACCCAAGTGAGGTCGAAAGCAGCACAGCTGTATCTGTGGTTGCAGAATCTATCTTTAACAAGATTCACTCAGGACTCACCCTTTAAGCTTGTGCAAGACCTCAGCGAGACTGAGAACATACACTGGGGGACCATTGCAAATTAAGTGTACAACTTTAATACCTTTACGGATGGGGATGTGTCATAGTAACAGTTCACAAACTCCTACTAGGATTGCTGAAGGAAGATAAAAAGTTGCCGCCCAAAACTTCCAGTAGAATTCAGCATTGGGCCCTTATTCTCAGTGTGTACCAGTTAGAACACTATCCAGAAAGCCAAGTGGCTAATGCGGATGCCTTGAGCCACCTCCTCCTGACCACTTCCACCGGTGGTGCTTCCCTGGAAGTGTCTGTTTTGGTTTTGAACTTCCTGAGCATCTTGCCAGTCACTACTGACAATATCCAAAAGTGGACACAAGAAGATCCTGTCCTAGTGAACCTGAAACAACTGGTAAAGGGGAGAACAGAAGGGCCGTCGCAACCCGGATCAAAATGTTTCTGGACCTGGCGAGACCGGTTTACCGTAGGGGATGGCATATTACTGTGGGAGAGCAAGGGCGATTGTCCCAAGTAAAGGTCATCACTAGATTCTGGCCAAACTCTACAAGAGTCATCCAGGGGTTTCCAAGATGAAGATGCTAACAAGAAGCTATGTCTAGTGGCCTGGATTGGATGCCACCATAGCTGCATTGGTTGGGCAGTGTCCAGAGTACCAACAAGGACAAGAATTGCCACCAGCAGTGCCCCACGTTTGTGGGAATGGCTGGGAAAATCCTGGACTTGGTCGGCTGAATTGGTCCTTTTAAAGGCTCAAATGTTCCTGGTCATTGTGGATGCCAATTCAAAGCAGTTGGACTTGTGTAAGGTTCGTTCAGTAACTCAAGGATGACAATTGAGAAGCCGTGATCATTGTTCATCATATACAAACCCCCGGAAACATTGGTAACAGACAATTATTTACCAGCACGTTATTTTTTTAAAGTCCTTTGATGTGAAGGGCAGTGTTTGTCACTGGCCACTCGGGTGTTTTCCTGTCTTCCTGGTGGTGGCATTTGAATAAAGATTCGTAAAAAAAAAATATATATAACCAGAAATCTGCTCAATTCAGGTGACTGACTTTGAGCTGACAGGCCACAGTATATAAAGTTAAAAATCACACAACACCAGATTGGGTTTATTTGGAAGCACTAGCTTTCAGACCACTGCTCCTTCATCAGGTAGCTACCTGATTCTTAACATTGTCCACACCAGTCCAACACCGGCACCTCCACATCAAATATATAAAGAGTGACTTGGTGATGAGATACTGGCCTCTGTGCAGTTATTTCATTGATGTCTACACAAACAGGTAAGCAGTGTTTTTGTGGTTGGATTGGCATCACCAGGGGTAATCAGGCAGGCCTCTGCAAGAACAGACAAGTGGTTGGTGAAGGCTGTTGCTATGGGAGGA
>NC_057715.1:75288001-75288517 GCF_004010195.1 Chiloscyllium plagiosum
GAATCTATTGAACTCTGGAAAATAATCACCAACGCATCCATGATTTCTCGAGCCACCTCCTTCAGTACCCTGGGATGTAGACCATCAGGCCCAGGGACTTATTAACCTTCAGACCTAACAGTCTCTCCAACACCAATTCCTGGCAAATGTAAATTGCCTTAAGTTCAAGTACTTCAGCCACTGTTACCTCTGGGAGATTGCTTGTGTCTTCCCCAGTGAACACAGATCTGAAGTACCAATTCAATTCTTCTGCCATTTCTTTGTTCCCCGTAATATGTTCCCCTGTTTCTGTCTTCAAGGGCCCAATTTTAGTCTTAACCATTTTTTTGCCTTTCACATACCTAAAAAGCTTTTATTATCCTCCTTTATATTTTTGGCCAGTTTACCTTCTTACCTCATTTTTTTCTCTGCGTATTTCCTTCTTAGTAATCCTCTGTTGTTCTTTAAAAGCTTCCCAGTCCTCCGTTTTCCCACTTATCTTTGCTATGTTATACTTTTTCTCTTTTAACTTGATAT
>NC_057715.1:75288972-75308146 GCF_004010195.1 Chiloscyllium plagiosum
CTCCCTTACCAACAAGGCCACCCCACCCCCTCTGCCCGTCAGTCTGTCCTTACGATAGCACGTGTAGCCTTGAATATTCATTTCCCAGGCCCTGTCCACTTGAAGCCACGTCTCAGTTATCCCACAATATCGTATCTGCCAATTTCCAAAAGAGCCTCAAGCTCATCCATCTTATTTCTGATGCTACATGCATTCATATATAGTATTTTTAATTTGTTATTGCCCTCACCCTTCCCATCAACTCCTATTTCACTCAACCTTACTCACCCTTCCCATCAACTCCTATTTCACTCAACCTTACAGCATGATCCCAGATGGTCATTGAGTTACACTAGTGCGGCACAAATGTAATTTGGTAATTGTCAGCCTAAACTAGATACTGCCCAGATTTTGCTGCATTTGGAAATAGGCTGCTTCAATATCTGAAATTTACAGTGTTATGTAACGCTCTGAAAGCTAGTGTGCTTCCAATCAAACCAGCTGTTGTGTGATTTTTAATTTTGTACACCCCAGTTCAACACCGACATCTCCAAATCATCAAGAAACATCCCACTTTGCACTTATGATGAAGAGAAGGTAATTGGTGAAGAAGCTGAAGATGGTTGGGCCAAGGACCCTCCCCTGAGGAACACCTGCAGACATGTCCTGGACCTGGAAAAACTGACCTCCAACAACCACAACCATCTTCCTTTGTGCCAGATTTGACACTTACCAGTGCAGAGTTTCCCCTGATTCCCAGAGACTCCCATTTTGCAAGGGCTCCTTGATGTCACACACAATAAAATGTGACTAAAAGAGCAATCACTCTCTCCTTCCTTCTGGAGTTCAGCGCTTTTATCTATGCTTTAAACAAGGTGGTAATAAGGTTAGGTTATGAGTAGACCAGGCTGAATCCAAACGGGGCATCTGTGATCAAGTTATTGCTCAGGAGAGCTCATTTGAAAGCACTGTTGATGACCCCTTCTGTCACTTAACAGATAATCAAGAGTGGACTGTTGAAGTGGCAATTGGCCAGGTTGGAATTGTCCTGCTTTATGTATACATTACATACCTGGGCAATTTTCCATATTGATGGGTAGATACCATTTATAATCTTACCATCTTCAGTTGCTTCATCAATGACCTTCTGATCATTATTGGGTTTGAAGTGGTAATGTTCACTGATTCCATAATCCTCAGTTAAAAATCACACAATGCCTGATTATAGTCCAACAGGTTTATTTGGAAGCACTAGCTTTTGGAGTGCTGCTCCTTCATCAGATGGTTGTGGTGTATAAGATCGTAAGACACATTCATTATAGTAAAAGTTTACAGTGTGATGTAACTGAAATTATATATTGGAAAATACCTGGATTGTTTATTGAGTCTCTCATCTTTTAGAATGACCATGTTGGTTTTAGTTCTGTTTTTTTCAAGTTACATTCTCAAGAGAACTTTAACAATAGGTGCTATGTCGGCCCAGATAATGCATTGAAGGTGTGAAGCTGTCTGTGCCCCAATGTTCAGACTGATTCCACTTCTAAAAAAGGAATTTACAGAACTTTACATGGATTCATGCAGTTTTTGAGCAAAATAAAACGTAATTGTGCCAGTAAAAATTCACCCCACAAACTTATATGCATGTGTGCATGTGTGTGTGTGCGCACGTGTGTGTGTATGTGGGGGGGGGGTATGAGTATCTGTGAGAGACTGTGTGAGTGTAAAGGCATATAAGTCTGTCAGAGGGTGTATGTGTGAGTGTGTACATGAGAGAGGGTCTGCATGCATGTATGGGTCTGTAGGTGTGTGCGTGTGTAATGCAGTGCGGTCACTATAGTGTGACATGAATCTGTGTGTGTCTCTGTCTCTCTCTCTCTCACCTACAGACCCATACACCCATGCAGACCCTCTTTCATACGCTCATACATACACACCCACACATGCACCCTATCACAGTCTTATATCCCTTTACACACATACACACACTCTCACCACCTGCCCCCTCAATGCACACACATACATTTGTGAGGTGAATTTGTACTTGCAGATTTACATTTTATTTTGCTCAAAAACTGCATGAGTCCATGTAAAATTCCATAAATCCTTTTTTTTTAGAAATCGAACCAGTTTGAACATTGGGACTTAGACAGCCTCACACTGGGCACCTCACTCACATCTGAGCCGACATGGCATCTATTGTTAAAGTTCATTTGAGAATATAACTTTGAAAAAGAATTCTCGGATTTATACATAAAAGAACTGAAACCAACATGGTCATTATAATAGATGAGAGACTTAACAAACAACCCAGGTCTTTTTCAGTGTATCATTTCAGTTGCATCACACTGTAACTTTTTCTATAAATTCTGTGTCTTACAATCTTATACTCCACAGCCACCTGATAAAGGAGCAGCACTCCGAAAACTAGTGCTTCCAAATAAACCTATTGGACTATGATCTGGTGTTGTGTGATTTTTAACTTTGAGAAAGTGAGGACTGCAGATGCTGGAGATCAGAACTTAAAAATGTGTTGCTGGAAAAGCGCAGCAGGTCAGGCAGCACCAAAGGAGCAGGAGAATCGACATTTTGGGCATAAACGTCAATTTTCCTGCTCCTTTGATTTTTAACTTTGTCTACCACAGTCCAACACAGGCTCCTCCAAATCATACCTAACCCTCAGTTTGCGATATATTAGCAGCAAGGCTAGATAGCATTCAGGCTCAGATTGATTAGTGACATGTAACATTCATGCCTCACAAATGCCAGGTAATGACCGTCTCCATCAAAAGAGAAGTTAACCACCTCTCTTTGCATTCAATGGCATTATCATTATTGAATTCCCCACTCTGCTGGAGATTATCATTGAACAGCAGCTTAACGAGAGCAACCATACAAACACTCTAGTGATCAAAGGAGATTAGATGAGAACTTTCCAGCCTAACTCTCTCCGGAGCTCATTTGCCGTCAATAACCAAGAAATTGATGAAATGCTGCCCACTTTCCTGGACAGGTTCACCTGCAACAAAACTCAACAAGCTTGATGCCAACTTAAACAAAGCAACCCACTTAAGAGGCACCCCAGCCTCAACCTTAAACATTCACTCCCACTATTAGTAACATGAGGTGACAGCAGGCAGCATACACATTGCAGCAACTCTCCAAGGCGGCTTCAGCAGCAGCTCACAAGCTTATGATTACTACCACCTGGAAGATCAAAATCCACAGCCAGGTGGGAATAGTAACACATGCAACTATGCTCCAAGTCACGTCACAATCTGACAGTGCATGCAGCCCC
Organism: Chiloscyllium plagiosum; assembly: GCF_004010195.1. Lineage (NCBI taxonomy): Eukaryota > Metazoa > Chordata > Chondrichthyes > Orectolobiformes > Hemiscylliidae > Chiloscyllium > Chiloscyllium plagiosum. Next base: position 75,292,247 of record NC_057715.1, read on the forward strand.
ATGAAAATCTCAACAGACACCACTCATAAGCTGCTCAAATACCTCCTTTGGCCTATTCAGGGATTGTGCAAGATTGTGACCTTGCTCATCCTAGCCCTAGTGAACATAACCAGCACTGAGAATGCTTGCTGGGAACTGACATGCAAGGTAGCAGCAATACTTCTATTCATCATAAGGTCAGAAGTGTAGATGTTTGCTGATTACATAAAGTTCAGAGCCAAGTGGTACCGAAGCAGTCTACATCCAAGTGCAGCAAGACCTGGACAATATCCAGCTTTGGGATGACAAGTAGCAAGTAAAATTCACACTATACAAGAACCACAACCTCCAATTATCATCTCCAAAAACCAAAATATCTAGCCATTGCTGAATACCTTACTTGTGAAATTCTGGTGTTTTCCATTGACAGGAACTGAACTGGATCAGCCTTATAAATGCTGTGACTATAAGAGCAGGTCAGAGCCGAGGAATCCTAAGCAAATAACTCACTTCCTGTCTTCTCGGTATGGGTCCATCATCTACTAGGCTCAAGTGAGGAGTGTGATGCAATCCTCCCCACTTGCTGGATGGGTGCAGCTCCAACAACACCAAAGAAGCCTGTTACTATCCAGGACAAAGTAGCCAGTTTGATTAGCACCAAATCCACAAACCCTCACTACCTCCACCAATGCTCAGTAGTAGTGTTGTATACTGTCTACAAGATGCATGAAATTCACCAAAGTTTCTTAGACAGCACCTTCTAAACCCACAACCACGTCTATCTAGAAGTACAAATGAAGTAGATACATGGGAGCACTATGACCTGCAACTTCCCCTCCAAGCCCCACTCACTATACTGACTTGGAAATTTATTGCCAACCTTTCAGTGTCACGGGAAAGCTCTCCCTTACAGCATTGTCAGTACACCTACAGCACATGGTCTGTAGTTGTTGAAGATAGTAGCTCATCACCACCTTCTCAAGGGCAACTAGGCATAGACAATAAACGATAACCAAGTCAGCACCACCCACATCCCATGGAAGAATTAAAAAACAATGTTGGGGTGCTTGAACCATTCATGCCCAGACTAGATCCAACAATGAGCCTTTGAACCTGCCTTGAATTACTGTGAAATATTCGGTTTTGATGTTATGCTGTCGTTTTATTTTGTTTCAAAACAAACTGCATATCTGATTGACGGAAACCCAAACCATGGTTATACTTTGGTGTGTCTTTTTCTTAAACTTGAAAAAGATAACATATCTATCGAAGTTGCAAGTTAAATGTTCTTTGCCTTCACGCAAAAAAATACAAGCTTAAAGGTATCACTATTTCATAAGGGAAATCAATCATGATGCTCTCCAGAGGTTGTAACAACATTTGCTAGACGTTTTCTGTAGTTCATAACTGATCTGAAGTCAAACTCCGTGCTCTTCTGGGTAACCTCAGATGTAAACTTCTAAAATCACTTTCCTTAATACCCCTGTGAATGTCAACAAAGCTCAAGACAAACATTTCACCATTAAATGCATAATAATAAAGAGATCACAAAACAGCTTGTACTTCTCAAATACCATTAATATGAAATGCAATTCAAGCAATAAGCCCTAACTAGAGCATTTTCTCATACTGGGTAGAATTTCCATGGTTCTCTCAATTGTCTGCTGTAATTGTTTATCTAGAATTTCATCTAACGTTTCAGTGGGAGAACACACACTGACTTTTCAGAAAAGCTCTTTTTTTTTTGAAGTTATAATTGATGTAAATACAATTCCATTCAGCCTGCATAGACTAGAATTTGAATAATAGAGCACAGTGCCTGTCATTTGCAGTATTGGTGCCAATTGGGTTACATTCTGTAGAACACTAAAGACTTGACTGAGGACTGAAAAACTATGGCAAGTATCTGACTGAAAACGCTTGGATTTATTTGTGGCCTTCTGGATTTAAACCCATTTAATTAGCTACCAGGTCATAGAGTCATAGAAATACACTTCACGGAAACGGTCCAACTCGTCCCTGCTGACCAGATATCCCAACCTAATCTAGTCCCATTTGCCAATACTTGACCCATATCCCTGTAAGCCCTTACTATTCGTATACCCATCCAGATGCCCTTTAAATGTTGCAATTGTACCAGCCTCCAATACTTCCTTTGGCAGCCCGTTCCTTACACGTTACACATTCTGCATGAAAATGTTTCCGTTCGGTCCCTTTTATATATTTTCCCCTCACCCTAAACCTATGCCCTCTAGTTCTGGATTCCCCCACCCCAGGGAAAAGACTTTGTTTATTTATCCTATCCATGCCCCTCATGATTTTATAAACCTCTATGAGGTCACCCCTTAATCCTAAACACTCCAGGGAAAAAAGCCCCTCCCTATAGTCTCTCCCTATAGCTCAAATCCTGCAATCCTGCTAACATTCTTGTAAATCTTTTCTGAACCTTTCCAAGTTTCACAACATCCTTTCAATAGGAAGGTGACCAGAATTGCACGCAATATTCCAAAAGTGGCCTAAAAAACGTCTTGGACAGCTGCAACATGACCTCCCAACTTCTATCCTCAATGCTCTGACCAATAAAAGAAAGCATATCAAACACCTTCTTTACTATCCTATCTACCTGTGACTCCACTTTTAAGGAGCTATGAACCTGCACTCCAAGGTCTGTTGGGTTCAGCAACACTCCCTAGGACCTTACCATTAAGTGTATAAGATTTGCTTTCCCAAAATGCAGCACTTTGTATTTATCTAAATTAAACTCCCTCTGCCACTCCTCAGCCCATTGGCCCATCTGATCAAGATCCTGTTGTAATCTGAGGTAACCTTCTTCGCTGTTCATACACCTCCAATTTTGGTGTCATCTGCAAACTTACTAACTATATCTCCCATGTTCATATCCAAATCATTTATATAAATGATGAAAGGTAGCGGCAGCACCGATCCTTGTGGGATTCCACTGGCCACAGGCCTCCAGTCTGAAAAACAATCCTCCACTGCTACCCTCTGTCTTCTTACTTTTGAGCCAGTTCTGTACACAAATGGCTAGTTCTCCCTGTATTCCATGATCTCTAACCTTGCTAGCCAGTCTCCCATGGGGAACCTAGTGGAATGCCTTACTGAAATCCATACAGATCACTTCTACCACACTGCCCTCATCAATCCTTCTTGTTAATTTTTCAAAAGACTCAATCAAGTTCAGGTGATCTTAAAATAAATTGAATCCTGTATCTGGACTGGTGTTTTATGTCATAGAATCCCTACAGTGTGAAAACAGGTCATTTGGCTCAGTAGGTCCACACCAAACAGTGTCCCATCCAGACTCATCCCCCTACCCCTGCATTTCCCATATCTTACCCACCTAGTCTGCACATCCCTGAACACTATGGGCACTTTAGCACAGCCAATCTGCCTAACTTGCATATCTTTGGACTGTGGGAGGAAACCGGAGCACCCGGCAGTTACCCATTCAGACATGGGGAGAATATTCAAACACCACGCAGATAGTCGCCCAAGGGTAGAATCGAATCTGGGTCCTTGGTGCTGTGAAGCAGCAGTGCTAACCACTGAACCACCATGTTGCCCATTTGGATAAGCTTTAAAGATAACTTGTCAGAGTGAAAGGTTGTGGATATACTAGATTTTGTATATATAAAAACTTGTATGTATCATCTTTTATTCAAAGTTAGTTCAATCCTGAATTGAATCTTTAGTTGAGAGATCGTCCCTTTAAAAACAAGCCCAGGATATCTGCATAATGCCCAAAGCAAATGATGCCGGTTTTTAATGAGTCCCATAGAATGGATTCTGAGGGTTGATTTCCAGATTTCCACCACACTTTATGTGAAGAAATGCTTCCCAACATGACTTCTAAACAGCCTAAAGATGAGTACAAGCATTTAGCCCCAGTACTAACTTGAAAGATCTGCGTTGAAGCTCTGCATGACCAATTCCTGTTACATGGTGCGTCAGAGTTTAGTTGACCACCATTACATGCAGCATCCAACAGCTGACTCAGTAAAGGTCCTGTGTGGAAGGAGGGAAGCCTGGTGTGCCAGTGCTGGTCCCACAGCAGACCCTGGATGGCACCGCCAATTGTGACAGGAATGGCAGACTCATCTCTATGATGTGGCTACCAGGCTGAGCTGACCAGTGACTGCACTGGAAGCACAGGGCCTGACTAATTATGCAGTGGGAGTGGATTGGAGGCTGGGGGTGGGGATGAAGGTGTGGAGGATGGTGGGGCTGAAAGAAGTCTGATAACCCACTGACAGCTGTTGATGTCAGAGGTCTGCACATCATTTTTAAGGAGCACCTAGACATGTCTGTGGTAACTACAAGTACAGCTGTAATGTTGTAGGAGCAAATAGGAACCTTTTTTAAATAGCGCATTTAACATATCTTTGATCCAGCGATGTGATAACCTACTTTTCTCCGAGGCAATGTGAGAAAACAGCAAGCTTTAAGGAATCTAGCCAATTAATGTTATCCTACCATACCACATAGATGGTCTGGTCTTCCTTGCTACAATGTATTGCCTGTCAACCTGTTCTACTTTTACATAGATTTCTTTCATTGTAGCTCATCAATATCTCAGCAGGAGACAATCAAGATACAACCCGCCACGCACTCATATTTATACATTTTATTGTCTTTCTTGAAATTCACTGTGGGTACAATTACTGTGCATAATTAAAAATAAGAAGACAGAATTACAACAATATTACTGTAATTCCTGTTTCTACAGAGGTACAGCCCTGGTACAGGTATTACCAATCAAAGTAAATGTAGCTACGTCCTTTACAATGTCTCCAGTATTGACTGAAAACTTCTAAAGTCTTCACACATCACAAATGCAGTGACTTACTGACACTTGGGAATAGATCAAGTTAGTTTTGTGATTATCATTTTTTTTTGTTTTATTTAATCTCAGGGAGCCTAGCTGGTATAGCCAGCGTTCATGCCCCTTCCATAATTACCCTTGAGCTGGTGGCAGTGAGTCACTTTTTAGAGCTATTACAGAGATTCTGGTGCACAGTAAATTCAACCACAGTGATGTGAGGGAAGTATTTTATCCTCGAAATGATGATATGACAACATAGTTTCAAGTCAGGACAATGACTCGATTAAAGGAAGACTGTAGGTGGCAGTGTTTCCATGTCTTCTGCCCTTGTTTGTCTAAGTGGTAGAGGTCATGGGTCTGGAAGTCTGAAGTATTGCTGATTTGCTGCAGTGTTTTATCGATGGCATGCATTGGTGCCCCTGTGAGGTGGGAGTGAAGGACATGAATGTTTACAGCAGTAGATGAGGTGCTGATTAAGTGGTCTGCTTTGTCTTGGATGGTGCTGAACTTCTTGAGTGGAGCCACAGTCATTCAGGAAATGGAGATTAAACCATCACACTCCGGTTTTGTGCTGTACAGATGGTTGATACACTTTCAGGAGGCAGCAGGTGAAGTTATTTGCCATAGGATTCCCAGCCTTTGACTGGCTCTTGTAGCCACTCTATTTAATATAGATATGCCAGTTCATTTTCTGCTCAATACTAACAACCATTGATGGTAGTGGTGGAGTCAGTGATGGTAATGCCATTGATTATGAATGTGAGATGATTAGAGATGGAGATGGTCATTGACTGAAACTTGTACGGCGTGAATAAAAGTTGCCAATTATCAGCTCAACCTTGATTCTTATCCAGGACTTGTTGAATGTGGGACAGACTGCTTCAGTGTTTGAGCAGTAGTAAATAATGCTGAACATTGTGCAATCATCAGTGAATTTCTGTATTTCCAACTTTATCATGGAGGGAAGGTCATTGAAACAGCTGAACATACTTGGGTCAAGGACACCACCCTGAGGAACCCCTGCAGAGTTTATCTGAAGCTGAGATGGTGGTCCTCCATCTTCCTCTGTGCCAGGTGGAAATCCAACCAGCAGAGAGTTTTCCCCCGATTCCCTTTGGATCCAATTTTGCTCAGGCTCTTTAATGCCACATTCAGTCAATTGCAGCCTTGATGTTAAGGGCAGTAACTCTCACCTCACCTCTAGAATTAAGCTTTGTTGTCTATCTTTGGACCAAGTTGGCAATGAGGTCAGGATATGAGTGATCCAGGGAGAACCCAAACGGTATATCATTAAATTGATTGTTGTCTTAATCATTGCCTCTTGTCAGCTCTTGCCTTCCATCTGTTTGCTTACTTTGAGAGTGGACTGAAAAGCAATAATTAGTTGGAGAGGATTAGTCCAGCCTATTTTGAATAGATCCTACCAAGACAATATTCTGCTTTTTTTGGATAAATGCTAATTTTATAGCTGTACCAGAACAGTTTGGTGATGGCAGTGTCCAGTTCTGAAGCTTTAGTACTTCATGGATGTTGTTATGCCTTTGTGGCATCACAACCTACAGTGATTTCTTGATATTATATGGTGTGAATTAACTTTGCTGAAATTGGCACTTATGATGGTGCAGCCTTCATCTGGAGGCTAGGATGGATCACCTACTCGACATGTCTGGCTGAAGGCATTTGCAAATGCTTTGAGCTGGGCTCTTCTATCATTGAGGATAGGGATATACCTAGAGCCTTCTCCTCAGTGATGGTGTTTGATTGTTCATCATCACTCAGGACTGGATGTAACAGCACTGCAGAGCTTAGATCTGATTCATTGGTTAACATTTACAGTTTTGTCATGATATTCAGTGCGAAAGAAAATAAAAATACTGGCCATACTGACTAATACAGCAATCGTGTCAGCAGCACATTAGATGATATTGCTGTGCTGGTGGAGAATGAATCAGAGGCATAATAGCTGTGGGAACTGGGGCCCTTGCCAAGCACTGACTGTGCTGTCTCTATGTTACAAATTGACTGGTGGAATATATGGCTATTTCTTCTTTCATGTATAAGCCTACTGCAAAAGAACTGTGCCAGACAAGCATTTAAATATTTTTGCATCAAACTTTAATGTGTTCAAAGCCTGAAATGGATACACAACATAGCTGACTAAATTCTACACCTTAAGAAATGAATACAGGGATATTGTCCCAATTCTGTGACCCTGTTTTGCATTGCTACGCATTGGGGAATTCATTCCCTACATTTTTAAAAAGTCATACTACTGAGTAGGATTATTACTTGTTTAAATTTCAATATTTATCCTTTAGGGTGATGACATCACTTGCAAGGCATTTATTGCTCAGTCTGAGTTACTGTATAAGCTGGCAGTGTGATGTCCCCTTCCAGCATTAAATTCCACATGAGGAGAATGCTCCTACGTGTTCTTTTCAGTATAGAGTTCCAGGACTTGTACCTAGCAATGATTAAGGAATTGTCTTGAATGTCAAAGGCAGCATCATGTCTGATTTAGTGAGGAATGTAGGGATAATGGTGCTTCCATGCAACTACTGCCAATGTTTTTCTGGGTGGTCAGTGTTGGGAGGTCATAAAGAAGAAGGACATAGCAAGATGCTGTTGAGGCTCCCATAAATAATCCACAATGTAACTGCAAGACTTGACTGTGGAGGGAATGGATGTTTAAGCTAATGGTTTGGGTCTTTGTCCAAGATGCTGTTGAGTTTCGTGAGTGCTGCTGCAGCTACAAGTATTCAGACAAATGGAGAATATTCTGTTACACCTTGACTTGTGCCTTAAAAAGGTAGTGCTCTGGAGGTCAAGAGGTTAATTATTCACCGTAGAATATCCAACTGCTAAAATGTTATAGTAACCACAATGTTTTTCTGGTCAGTCCAGTTGAGTTTCCAGTCTGTGATGACCATGGAATGTCACAATGGGTGACTCAGTGATACTAATGCACTGAATCTCATGGGGAGACAATTAAATTCTTTCCTCAGTGACATAGTCACTGCATGGCCCTTGTTTGATACCAAAGGTGAAATCTTCTCTGGCCCTGAATGATGTGGGCTATAGCATCGTGTGAGAAATCCAGCAAGGCCCATCTTGACATCAAGACCATCAAGTCCAGAACGTTTTTGGACTTTAGAGTGACTGGTGAAAAAACTATTCATAGGGATTATTACCCTCATTATTAGTTGGTCTCATCTCCCCCACTCCCCTCCTCCCCAACATGCACTCTCCTATTCTACCACCCACAGGATAAAAACTGCACATTAAGAATCCTTGACCTGAAAGTTTGAGCAGGTACCTGGTGTCTTCATCTTGTCACTTGTTCCTCCAAATCTTGGTCTCCTGGCACCATTTCAGGGCACACTGCACGAGCCTTGGCATCTCATACATTGTATAGGATGGGCTGAAGGGCTAAAATTGTTGATGATATATGGCAGCTGTGTAACCTTGAATGAGCCCTATGAACATTCCTGTAGGTACTGCAGACCGTGCAACAAAACTTGCTTACTGTACTTGCAAGCAACTTGTTTTCTATATTTGCTTTTCTGTGCTGGCTGTTTGTTACACTGTATAAGAGAGAGTTTTGTTCCAAGTCGTCAGACTTCGCCTTGGACAGGGATCGCAAAGGGTGCCAGGGGCAAATCTAATCCTCCAGGCCAGCCATTGATCGAGGGGTCCCCAATGTGCAGGAGAGTGTGAGGCTCACTGCTTTCTTTGACTTCCTTTTTCATCTTTTTATTATTTAATAGATGGTCATGTTTCAGTCTTCTTTCCCCCTTTCATTTCCATTTTTTATTATTACTCAAACATTGATATTTAAGGGAAATGCTCTTGTTATTGAGTCTTCTCTTAACTACAATTAACCGAATCCAAACAGAACCACTTGGATACACTCTATGATCCAAGACATACATATAAGTCTCAGCGCATCATCATGGCACATCTCTGTTGCACTTACAGTGCACTGCAGTACTTTCATTCTGCACTTTGAAGTTCACTGGCACCTATCATTGCAATGTAATACAAGGATACTGTGCCCAGTCATGGATGGATGAGGCTGCAACTTAGAGCAGCTCACCCACTCTCTTCGCACTCTCTCACTTTACAGCTATCTGGATGCTTACGGCATTGCTGCCTTGCTTTGCCCCTCAGCCAGAGCTAACAGGCTGGCAGTAATCTGTACAGCACCAAGCTACACCAATAGTTCACTTGCACATGTGCCAACAGTACACACGGCGAATACATTGCATGTCCCTGAAAGTCCAAGAGGAGTAGAATCTAAGGAAGGTATCCTTCAGTCAGGGAGTCTGAGCACAGTAAGTCAAGGAGAACATCCAACATCAGTCTAAGGCCTTGGCACAGTCATTGGGCCTTCCAAGGTGGTCAGGGTCAGGAACATCTCCTCCTCTGAGGGAGTAAGGAGATGAATGCTGGGCACCCACCACATGTCTTGGCTTTCTCTGGTCTATTTTAGGCTTTTTACTCCTGGAATGAGAGGAGGATTAATTGAGATGAAAGTGGGTGGCCCAGCTGTGTGTTTTTAAAAAATGTATTCATGGGGGTATGGATGTTACTGGCTGGCCCAGCATTTATTGCTGTTCCTAATTGCCCAGAGGGCGGTTAAGAGCCAATCACATCACTGTGGGTCTGGAGTCACATGTAGGCCAACACGGCATTAGGATGGCAGGTTTCCTTCCCTCAAAAACATTAGTGAACCAGCTAGATGTTTTCTGACAATCAGCAATGATTTCATGGTCACCATTAAACTCCTATTTCCAGATTATTATTGAATTCAAATTCTATCATCTGCCTTGGCGGGATTTAACCCAGGCCCCAAGAACAACCCCTCAGTCTCTAGATCAATAGTCTAGCCATTAACACTACTAGGCCATCACCAGTTAGTGCTGGTACAAGTGGGGAGAAGATGAGGAGGGGTCCCAAGTGAGTGTCTAGGCAGCATATCGGTCACGCAGGCTTCATGGATGGGGGATTTGGCGAGGTAAGAGTGACTGAAGCAGGCAGCAATGAGAGTCGTGGAGCTTGAGTTTTAGTGGGGATTGTGTGCAATTGTGGACAGAGTGTGAGCGTGAGGCAGCAAAGGCAAGATGGTGGCCCTCAGCCTGTTGAAGTGAACAAGGCCATTGAACTTCTTTCTACATTGATGTACATTCCTCCAAACAGCTGAGACTGCATTAACCGGAATTGTAACCTTGGACAGGGTCTGATGTCGTGGCTTCCTCTGTTGCTCCTTTGGGAAGAGGATAGCCCTCCTCTGCATCATCCCATCCATCCCATTCAGATCCCTGTCCAAATGTCAGGGCCTGTATCCGGGGAAAACGTTACAAACCATGCAGGGAAGCGCACTGGCAAACATTGCCTGACCAGGTGCACAACAGCCTTTTAAAGATGGCACCGATGCCAGGGATCCTGAGATAGCCTGGCAGTGGTGAATATTTCAGGCAATGGTGAACAGGGGATTAGACTAACATCAGGCAAGAAACACACATCGTAGGAGTATTGTAGATAGTTAATAAAGCGAGTTTGGAATGATAGCATGAGAGAATTTGCTCGGCCATGCTGGGAGAAACTCTCCATGAAATTCAAGGAAAAATCTGGTAAGATTCAGCCCAAATCTATGGAAGCATAGATTTTATTGTCATCTGAGGAATTACAAATGAAGCCAATAAAACAGCCTCACTTCTGATCTTACAATGGAACAAAGATCATTTATGAAGAAGCTCAAGGTGTTTGAATCAATATGAAATTGTCCTAAAGACATATGCAGGGATATTTTAGGGATGAGAAGATTGGCTTTTAACAACCACGACCAGTTAATTTTCTGTTGCATCTTTTTCCATTCAGAGAATGGAGAGTGTTTTCACTCGATTCGGTTTTATTTTCAATTTTACTGGAGCTCCTTACGGACACCCAGTCACATCAGGCCTCAGTGTGAAGTAGTCACTTTACATTTCATCTCTCTTTTTTCTTCACAGAAGTTGAATGTAAAAATCTTTAATAAAGGGATTCAAGACATCCTTAACAGTAGCATGTATCATCATAGCACATACTTCCAATATAACTTAATAGCACGAGAGCTCATCTGAGTGCACAACCAGTTTAAAAATCCAATCAAACTTCTTAATTGGGCCATCTCTTAACTAATTTTAAATAATCTTTCTGTGAGGACCTGGCTTGACATGTTGGGATGTGAGTAACTGTCTCCAAATGAAAGCACAAGGGGTCCAGGGTAACTTGGCAAAATGAATCCAAAATTGGTTTAGTGATAGGAGACAGAGGGTGGTGGTAGAAGGCTGTTTGCCTGAGTGGAGGCCAGTGTCCAGTGGTAAACCACAAGGATCAATTGCTCATGATATATATATAAACAATATAAAAGATAAGGTGGGGGAGGGGATGGGGTGGGGTGCAGTGGTGGTGCAATAAAAATGTTTACATTTCACACAAAGATTCACTGGGTAGTAACAAAGAGGAAGAGGGTCTTAGGTTACAGGAAGATATTAACCAGTTGGTCAGATGGGTAGATCAGTGGCTGATAATATTTAGCACAGAAAAATGGGAGGTGATGAATATTAGAAGAACTAACAAGACAAGTGAGTATTCAATAAATGACAGGACACTAGGAAGCTCAGAGGAATACAGGGATCTTGGGCTGCTTGCCCACAGATCCCTGAAGGCAGCAAGACAATTTATTAGGGCAGGTTAAAAAGACACACAGAACACTTGACTTTATCAGTTATGGCATAGGTTATATGAGCAGGGAGGTCATGTTGGACCTGTAAAGAATGTTGGTTAGGTCACAGCTGGAGTACTGTGCAGTTCTGGTTGCCAGGGAGGATGTGATTGCACTGGAGATGGTACAGAGGAGATTCACCAGGATGTTGCCTGGGTTGGAACATTTTAGCCGTGAAGAGAGGCTAGATAAGATGGATTGTTTTGTTTCGAGCAGAGAAGGCTGAGGTGGGTTATGATTGAGATGTATAAAACAATAAGGGGCATGAACAAAGGTGATGAAGAAGCAGTTGTTCCCCTTAGTTAAAGGCTGAATTACAAGAGAGCAAAATTTTAAGGTGATTTGAATTGATATGGTTTATTGTCACCTGTACCTAAGTACAGTCAGAAGCTGTATTTGTGAGCAGTACAGGCAGATCATAGTAAGCAAGGACACACAGATCATAGGATGCTAGACAGAGTGAGGCACACAGGTTACACTGCACAGGAGGTGAATGAAGCAAGATCAACAATAATAAGATTAACATCAGATTAGATTACATTACAGATTAGATTAGATTAGATTAGATTAGATTACATTACATTACAGTGTGGAAACAGGCCCTTCGGCCCAACAAGTCCACACCGACCCGCCGAAGCGAAACCCACCCATACCCCTACATTTACCCCTTACCTAACACTACGGGCAATTTAGCATGGCCAATTCACCTGACCCTGCACATCTTTTGGACTGTGGGAGGAAACCGGAGCACCCGGAGGAAACCCACGCAGACACGGGGAGAACGTGCAAACTCCACACAGTCAGTCGCCTGAGGCAGGAATTGAACCTGGGTCTCAAGCGCTGTGAGGCAGCAGTGCTAACCACTGTGCCACCGTGCCGCCCACAAATTAGAGTCCATTCAGCAGTCTAATAATGGCAGGGAAGAAGCTGTTCTTGAACCTGTTGGTACATCCGTTCAAACTTCTGTATCTTCTGCCTGATGGGATAGGTTGTCATGGAGCATTACTGGGGTTGGAGGGATCTTTGATGTTGGCAGCCTTTCCACGAAAAAAAGCAATGAGACATTTAAATGAAGTCCATGGATAGGAGATTGACTTCTGTGATGGTCTGGCCTGCACACCTGACCTTCTGTCTTCTCTTACGGTCCTGGGCAGAGCAGTTGCTGTACCAGAACTGTTAGGCATCTGGATAGTATGCTTTCTACGGTGCATCTGAAAATGTTGGTGAGGGTCCTTATGGACATGCTGAATTTTCTAAGCTACCTGAAGGGCATGAGGATTTGAGGGAAAATGTTTTCACCCAGAGAGTGAAATACCTGGGATGGCAGTAAAGGTCGGAAACCTCACAACTCTTAAAAAGTACATGAATGAAATTTCATGCCAAGTCCTGGAAAACCGGACTAACAGTAGTTTTAATTGGTGCAGATGTGATGGGCTTAAGGACCTCCTCTGTGCTGTATGACTACATGATTCTAAGATTTTTTATTCAATGTCATTCCTGACATGTTCTGCTTAATATCTAATTCTATGTATTTGCAGGCATCTTCCAATCTTAATTAGATTAGATTAGATTACTTACAGTGTGGAAACAGGCCCTTCGGCCCAACAAGTCCACACCGACCCGCCGAAGCGCACCCACCCATATCCATTCCCCTACATTTACCCCTACATCTGACACTATGGCAATTTAGCATGGCCAATTCACCTAACCTGCATATTTTTGGACTGTGGGAGGAAACCGGAGCACCCGGAGGAAACCCACACAGACACGGGGAGAATGTGCAAACACCACACAGTCAGTCACCTGAGGCGGGAATTGAACCCGGGTCTCTGGCGCTGTGAGGCAGCAGTGCTAACCACTGTGCCACCGTGCCACCCACAACCAGACACCCCAGATGTTATCAATTTAGTTATCACATGTTACTCAAATTCCATAGATCTTCCCCACAGAAAATCATCATAAAGGTCCCTGCCAGTTTCTCTTTATGATACTAGTAGAACATTGCTGGCTCTAATTGAGAAGTACCATACCCTCGGTCCATCACTCAAATTTTATATTTAATTTCCAAAGCTTCTCTTCTAATCACCTGTTGCTTCTGATGATTTCAAAGCTGCTTCCCTTTAAAATTTTTCACCTCGCCAAAATGCAGCTTTTCTGCTGCTTGACTTGTATTCCAAGAAATGTTGCTGCAAGGTAAAATCTTCAACATTATTTTTCTTGCGTATTGACCACTGAGTTTGTCTTCAGAACCCTGAGTCTGACTTTAGCCTTTAATATCCCATTACAGAGCACCTTTTCTGCACATATCTATTTCCATGGCAAAACTGTTTCTTATCTGGTGCATACATTAAATTCTTTCCAGGTCTATTGGTCTTTTGTTTGGCATTCTTAATCAATTTATCTTCCAATTTGTTTGTGACCACTAGGAATTCTCAATCATAAGAGATTCCAATTCTTGTAGTTTTCCCAATTTTTCACAACACAATGAAATTAAAACATTCCATAGCCCCTTACTCTTGTCAAACTATGACCTCAAATAAATCTGCTGCCCTATGATCAGAATCCTTTTCAGAGATTCCTGACCTGTTCCTGGGGCCATGTTCATTTGTGGTACATTTTCAGAACTCGTCCTCTGTTTTCTGGTTTTCTACATCTTTACCTCTCTTTGCCTCCTGTCCTTCAAATTGTAAATTTAGCCAAGTTTTGGATTTTTCATCACTGCCTATAACCTTCATTGAATCTTACATAGGAATATGGGAACAAAGAAATAGGAGTAGACTAATCATCCCATCAATCCTATTACACCATTTAATATCATCATGAATGATGATACCTTTTTCCTACACTATCCCCATTACCCTTCATGCTGTTGATAATTTAAAACTGATCAAACTCTACTTTAAACATACTGAGTGCCTGAACTTCCTCAACCCCCTGGGCTACAGAATTCCAAAAGTTTGCAAGTCTCTGATTAAACAACAGATTCTCCTCATCTTGGACCCAAAGGATATTCCCTTAGTTTTTAAATTGTGGCCCTGGTTCTAGATTCCACAACCAGATACAAAAGTAGTGTCTGTAAATTAATTATTCACAAAGTCTAGAATTGGTTATTCAAAAGTCGTCAGGAACCATTGCAGTGACTACTTGGCGGTTTTCAATGGTTTAATTTTACTATGTTGTGAATACAGAAGTAGAAAGACTGCTTTGGTTTGGCTCTCTGCTTCTGTGTCAAAATAATATCCTTAAATTCATCATTGGCAAACTCCAGCCATGGGCACCTCCACCCTAGTTGTCATTTAGAATTTTAGCCAGTGCCCTGACCAGTTCCAATCCATTTAGCTGTGATCTTGTCCACTATTGCTCCTTTCTCTTTATATGTTTTTATAGACTGACCAAATTTAGTTGCCACCTCTTAAAGGGCAAGATAAAAATGTCCTTTTCTCATTCCATACCCTCAAATTCATTGCTATAACTTTGTTAAAGACTTTTGCTAATGGAAGACTCAACATGGGTTGTGATAGTACTTTTGTTCTTTAGCTTTCATTTATAGCAAATTATCACTCAGGTCACTTTGATAAGCTCAGTGTTCTCAGTATCCCTTATTTATACTTCCTTAAGTAGGAGTTTTAACCTGTGAGAATATGGATAGGCAAATTGCTGATGTAGCTTTAAAATCATTTGTTTTTTCTTCCTTTAAACTTCCATATCCTGATGTCAATATTTTATCATATTTTGATTGAGAAGTTATGTCTTATTAAAGGAATACAGTATACCTGACTTGTGTGTGCTGTATATCCACGGATTTGCCAAAACCAATTGCATTATCATGTTCCAGGTCCAGCTTCATTTGCATCTGTTTCACAGTCTGCTCAACAGAAATCTTCGACCTAAAAAGAAATCTTAGTTTCTAAACTTCACATTGAGGCTACCATTCTCTCTATCAAATATTAAACTAGAGCCAAGTCAGTCAGTGCGATAGAAACCAGAATATCTTCCTTTTTTAAAAATCAATCAGGTACACCCCTGGAGCAGGTGAGAACTACATTTGAATATTCTAGCCCAATAGTGTACTACCACTGCATCACAAGACCCTTTTAGATATTTTCCTTTATGGATAGATTTTATTAATTATTTAATCTTACTATTTTCTGATCAACATGGTCAGTGATAGAACATGGAACAATACAGCACAGAACAGGCCCTTCGGCCCACGATGTTGTGCCGAACATTTGTCCTAGCTTAAGCACCTATCCAATTGCCGCTTAAAGGTCACCAATGATTCTGACTCTGCCACTCCCACAGGCAGCGCATT
>NC_057715.1:75311663-75321447 GCF_004010195.1 Chiloscyllium plagiosum
CACACCCTCCCCCTTAAGGATTCTGAAGACACGGTCTGAGACGTCTCGGACCCTGGCATCCGGGAGGCAACAAACCATCCGAGAGTCTCGCCCATGTCCACAGAACCGCCTGTCCATCCCTCTAACTATAGAGTCTCCTATATCTAGCACTCTCCTCCTCTCCCCCTTTCCCTTCTGAGCCTCAGAGCCAGACCTCGTGCCAGAGACCCAGTCACTGCAACTTACCCCTGCTAGGTCGTGATGTTATTATAATTTCTGGAGCAAGTGGGACCTTCTAGCTTAGAGATAGGAATACTACCACTATGCAACAACAGTTCTATCAGTTTTCAAACATCTAGTTTTTTTTCTACTCAACCTGTTCAGAGATGTCATTATACATCTCTGGAGCCTTTAGGATTTGAACACAGACCTTCTGGCTCAGAAGTAGGGATACTACAAATGTGCTACAACAATCCTACTTTCAATCTTACATTTTTTATACTCAGAATTGTTATGACACACAACTGAACAGTTGTTTTCCTCATCACCAAATCGCCCATGGTGCTTTTTTATACTGCTTGACTTGTAATCAATGATGGTATACATTACAGAACATCTTTACTCTAATCTATTTCCTGACAAAACTGGCTGTTTCCTATACATTAAATTCTTTCCAGATCTATTAATCTTTTGTTTGGCATTCTTAATCAACTTATCTTCTAATTTTTTTGTGGCCACTAGGAATTCTCTATCATAAGAGTTTCCAATTAATTCAATTATGTGCACTGTCCGGCAAAGGCAATACAGACTATCAAAGGTGATGGAGAGAGGGATACGGGTAAATCAAATTGGATACGGAAACTATTCAGTCTTACAGCTCCTTCCACACAATAGTGTCACCTGCCCCTCGTTTTTTTTTTGTTTCTTTTCTTTATATCCAGAAGTGCTCTTACACACATCTCAACTTATTCTTCCTATCACCAAATCTACCCAGAAGTGTTATCATACAACTGAGTGACCTTCCCACTATCAAAATCACTGTGACCTTCTTTTTGTATTTTTATTTACACTACTATCCACCAGCAGTGAAAACATCAATTCAATATTTACATGCAAAGCCCATTAAATGCAAAGCAAACCATCAAAAGTGAGGGGCAAGTAGGGAGAGAGGGAAGGGGCTAAATCAACATGGTATTGGCAGGAAACCTGTCCCTCCTTTTTTTTTTATCTTACACTACCACCTAAGTGCGGTAGTGCTTATTTTATCCCCAGCATCCATGGTGTGTGTGTGTGTGTGTGCAGGTGTGAGACACAGTGAAACACACAAAGTGCACAAATCTTTATTCAAATTCCACCACCAGGAAGATAGGAAAACACCCGGGTGGCCAGTGACAAACACTGCCCTTCACATCAAAGGGCAGTGCTGTGTGATCAAAACAGTGAAGGGGAGGGTAGGGACTAAATCAAAATAGAATTGGAGGGAGAAATGGTGCACTCCACTCCCTGCGGCGCCCACCTCTCCCTGAACAACTCCAGGGTGTTGGTGGACACCGCGTGCTCCTTCTCCAAGGACACCCGGGCCCTAACGTAACCGCGGAAGAGGGGCAGGCAGTCGGCCCTAACGACCCCCTCCACGGCCCGCTGCCTGGACCTGTTGATTGCCAGTTTGGCCAGGCCCAGGAGCAGAGTCCCTCCTTTATTTTTTTTTAATTTTTTTTTTCCTGTTTATATTTTATTTTATTAAACAAATTACAAAAACAGTTTACAACAAACAGTTACATTTACAGCTACATACAAGAGACAGCAATTTTACAAGGGAGAGGAGCAGCAAAGCCAGGCCCCAAACCCTACCATTCAAACAGTTTACAGGGACATGAGGACAAACCTCAAATCCCAGTTTCACAAAGATATAAGGAAGTCCCTCCTTTATATATCAATCCAGTCAATTAATTAATCAATTAACCCCAGTTGCCTGCTGAACTCTTTGCAATATCAGCCTGAGACACCTCACAGATGACTGATTTTTAAGTTGTCAGATACAGGTAATTCTTCTATAACGCAATGGAATCATTTTTGCGCAACCCCACGTTATAGAAAAATCGCATTTTAGAAACAGTGTTTGTATTGGTGATGTAATTGTGTTACAGTCAACACACATTTTAAAAGTTCGTGCTTTAGAAACAGTGTTCCCAATTCGCAATCCCATTACAGCGAATTCGCGTTAACGGAACCCGCATTGTAGCAGAACGACCTAAATTTTAATCTTAACAAAGTAGCAGAGCCACAAAATATAATGGAGGTGAAACTCTGCCTCCACAATTAAGCAATAGTTAACTGTATTGCTGTTATGGAGAGATGGAGCAAATAGACTGTTGAGGAAGAGAATATTAGATTAGATTCCCTACAATGTGGAAACAGGCCGTTCAGTCCAACAAGTCCACACTGGCCCTTCGAAGAGTAACCCATCTTGACCTATTCCCCTACCTTATATTTACCCCTGACTAACGCACCTAACAGTCGAGATTGTAGTGCTGGAAAAGCGCAGCAGGTCAGACAGCTTATGCCAGAAGCGTCAATTCTCCTGCTCCTCGGATGCTGCCTGACTTGCTGCGCTTTTCCAGCACTACACTCTCGACTCTGAGCTCCAGCATCTGCAGTTCTCATTTCCTCCTAATGCACCTAACACTATGAGCAATTTGGCATCGTCAATTCACCTAATCTGCACATCTTTGGATTGTGGGAGGAAACCAGAGCACCTGGAAGAAACCCACACAGACATGGGGAGAATGTGCAAACTCCACACAGATAGTCACCCAAGGTGGGAATAAAACCTGGGTCCCTGGCACTGTGAGGCAGCAGTGTTAACCACTGAGCCATCGTGCCACCCTGTTTCCCTGCATTAGTTATTTCTAACCAGATGCTGCAATCTGAGTCTCAGTGATCGTCTTTAGAACTCAGTGGACTGGGTCAGTGGTGATGATTCTTTGGACATTGAAGCTGCACACCCATTCGATCGCCTCCTATCCAAGTGTGCCTCTGCTACACTCTGTGATAATCAGCTAGAGAAGGACCAATTCAGCTGCTGAGGAAGGGTTACAGATGGTCACCAGCAGGTTCTCTTCACCAGGCATGATTTGAAGGCATGAGGATTCAGACTGACCGAAAGACTTCCAAGGGCAGTGATTACAGCTCAGTGTCCCACCCCGACATCTCATTTTCTCCAACTGTGCCTTCAGCCACTCCTACCTGCCCCAAAGTAAGAGTCTTCACATCGGAATCATCAGGGGTCAGATGTAGGCCAGACTAGATAAGAATGCCTGTTTTCCCTCCTAAAGGACATTAGTGAATCCATTGAGTTTTAACAAAAATAAAGGTCACTTTCATTTGTAACAGCTTTTTGTTTGCAGAAATTTTAACAATGGTAATGTATTCTTTAATCTATTGTGGCAGTATTTGAATTCAATTTTGCCGGATTATGAGTCCAATCTTCTACATTGCTAGACCAGTAACGTACTTAGTGCCTTACTGTATCCTTAGAATGTTGAATTTTATGAGATATCCCTTGATCCCACAACCACAAGGAGCACTGTTCAGAGGGAAATCTAAAACATTACATCCTGCATTCTCTGATCTGCACTTGTAACTGTGGTCTCCTCTGGAAGGATGGGGTTGTGGAATTGCCTCTTTAATCTCTCTAGGTTACTGTAATTAGTAGAGAGAACTATGCCTATTTTAAACAAAAATTACTTTTTATTTGCAAAATACACATTATTGAATGTAAATGTTCTATTACTCTGCTTTATTTATCTTTCTTGTCAGGTATTTCTCCTTGTCTGTTATACAATAAAGCACAGAGTATGGAACATTTGCTTGAAAATTTCAGCGAAGAGTTAAGGCTGCAAAAGTAAATATGAAACTGACCTTTAGCAGACTAAAATGGCTTCTCATTTTCTCAGCTGCTTTGCCAGTGCATGGTGTGATGCACTTTGTCATTCTGTTGTTTGAGAATCACTGCAGCCTTTCAATCAGAACCTTTTTTTTATTTCTGCTGTGGCCACATAATTCCCAAATAACTTTCATTATTGTTTCCATATTGAGACTGTCTAAGATTAGCTCACTGCATATTGGTCAAAATAATAGAAATTAACATTTTAAGTCACCTCTGGGCATTTTAGTCCGAGGATGCTGATGGTCTGTTTGCTGGCAAAGAAAGTGAAAGACAACTGAATCCTTTAGTGTCAACCTGTGGTGCTGAATAGCTGTCATTAGAAAGATAATAATGACAGTTTTCAACAGAAATTATTGAAACCTTTGACCGGCTTTTGAGATACACTTTAGCTGTTATTAGAGATAGTCTGATGACTTTTAAACCAATGAACCTCTTTTAATGCTTACAAAAATACATTTTCTTGCTACTTCACATCAACGACTGCTGTCTATAATTTAAAAATCATGTGATGGAGCTTGATAATTTGTTAGTTGCATTTCTATGGTTTTAAAAGAGAACAATAATACAATTGATTCATTTTCATGAAGGAAGAAAAAAGCTTCAATGTAATCAGTTATGAATATTTATCAGATGACGATAATCAATAAATAATAACTCATTGTTTTATGATGGACCAATAATTCATGAGATTAAAAATTGAAGTACAAATTGATTTGTGGATCTAAAGTAAATGGATTTTTTTTTCAGCTATTCAAATCATTTGTGTTTTTCTACCATTTGAACTGAAGTGACATATTGTGACTTTCCTTTCAGTTGCATGTTTACATCTTCTAAGTACAGTAGCGCCTCAACTTATGAACTTAATCCGTTCCGGGACCCGGTTCGCGAACCGAAAAGTTTGCGGACTGAATCAATTTTTCCCATTGTTCGGATAGCGTAAGAATGCTTGGACGTAGCAGCGAACGCTGTTCACAGCGCATGCGCCAAAGACGAACTGAATGAGATCATGCGGGGCCCGAGAGCTTTTGCATTCAACAAGTGCGTAGCAAAGCAGAACAATGAAACCACGTGGTCGCACATGGGCTTTTTGCGTTCGTACCTTCGTTCGTACCTTGAATTTCGTACATATGTTGAAGCAAAATTTTATGTACAATCCTGTTCGTATACCGATTTGTTCGTGAACGGAGTCGTTCGTATGTCGAGGCGTTACTGTATTATACATTAAGTTTGGTGCTGCTGATTGCTGTTCACCTGATTTTTGGCTTTTTTTCCTTTCATTCACTGGCTGAGGAAGTTGCTGGCTAAGGCAACATTTATTGTCCAACCTACATACTGGAGAATGTTGGGGAATAGCTGTATATGGCACATTTTGCTAAAATGTGTATCGATGTGAAGGGAGTGAATGTTGAAGGAGGTGGATATGAAGCCAATTAAGCTAGCTGCTTTGTCCTGGATAGCATTGAGCTTCTTGAATGTTTTGGAGCCAAATTCACCCATGCAAGTGGATCTCACTCTTGATGTTCTTTGTCGATTGTTGACAGATATTGGACAGACAGGAAGTGAGTTACTTACTGCAAAATTCATTGCTTCCAACCTGTAGCCATAGTATTAGTATGCCTGGTCCTAATCAGCTTCTGGTCAATGACAACCCCAGAATGTCAGATTCCCATTTGTTGGAGATACTCATTGGCTAGCAGTTAAGTGGCATTAGTATTACTTGTTATGTATCATCTTAAGTCTGCATATTGTTCAAGTCTCCCTGCTTATGGGCACAGACTGCTTCAGAATCTGAAGAGTGGTGAATGGTGCTGAACATTGTGCAATCATCAGCGAACATCCTTCCATAATTTCCTGGGAATGAGATGATTGACAACAGGCACAACATTTGTGCTAAGTATGACTCCAACCACAAGAATTTTTCCACTGATTCCTGTCGACTCCAGGTTTTTTATTTCATAGTGTACTGGGGTAGGTGATTGCCGAGTAGTATTATTGCTAAACCATTAATCCAGAAATCCAGGTAATGTTCTCGGGACCTCAGTTCAAATCCTGCCAAGACAGATAGTGGAATTTGAATTCAATAAAAAATGTGGAATTCAGAATCTCATGATGATTGTCAGGAAAACCCCATATGGTTCAAGAATACCCCTTCGGGAAAGAAACTGTCTGGCTTCCATGTGACTCCAGACCCACAGCAATGTGGTTGACTCTCTGGGCAATTAAAGATGGACAATAAATGCTGGCCCAGCAGTGATATCCACATTCTGTGAATGAATGAAAAGAATTCAGTCAAATCCCGGCATGTCTTGATGTTAAAGGCCTCAGTTTCACCTCATCTGGAATTCAGCTCTTTTGCCCTTGTTTGGCCCAAAGCTGTAATAATGACAGAAACCATGGCCCTGGTGGAACCTGAATTGAGAATCAGTGAGCAGGATATTGCGGAGCAAGTGCCATTTGAAACTAATGCTGACAACCCCTTTGATTGCTTCATACTGATCAAGAACAGATGACCAGGTAGTATTTGTCTGGATTAGATTTGTTCTGCGTTTTGTTGAACGAGGTGGATATGGAACCAATTAGCTAGCTACTTTGCCCTGAATAGTATTAAGCTTCTTGAATGTTTTGGAGCTACACTCATCCAAGCAAGTGGATGGGTAATTTTCCACATTTCTAGGCAATGCTCATGTTGTAATGATACTGGAAGAGTATGGCTTGGTGTGCAGCTCACTTTGGAGCACAGGTCTTCAGCACTACTGCCAAAACGTTGTCAAGGCCCATAGCCTTTGCTGTACCCAATGCCTTCAGCCATTTCTTGATATCACATGGAAATTATTGAATTGGTAAAATATCGGCATCTGTGATGTTGGGGGCCTCAGAGGAGGCCAAGATAGATCATCCACTTGCTCCTTCTGGCTGAAATTGGACACAGCCTTGACTTTTACATTTGATTTGATGGTCTTTCACATCATTGGAAATGAAAATATTTGTGGAACCTCTTCCTCCTGTTAGTTTTTTAATTGTCCACCACCAGTCAAAACTGGACTTTACAGGACAACAGAGCATAGATCCAATCTATTAGCTGTATGTATTGCATGCTGCTTCTGTTCCTTGTGTCGTAGACAGCTAGCTTTTTGATATACCTGGTGCTGTTCCTGGCATGCCTTCCTGCACTTTTCATTGAAACAAGGTTGGTCCTCTGGCTTGATAGTAGTTGTGGAATGGGATTTATGCCAGGGCATGTGGTTACAAATTGTGGTTTAAAAGAATTCTGGTGCTGCTGATGGCTCTCAGTGTCTTCTGGATGCCCAGCTTTGAGTATTCAAACAACATTTGACTGAAAATGTTAAAAACATTGCATGACATGATGTGAGTCTTGTGACATTATTTTTAAATTGGAATAAACAATATATATTTTATCTTTTATTTGTTCTGGCAGGTGTGAGTGATACAATATGCCCATAGTGATTTGCTGCCCGTGCAGTACTCATACATCCTTGTGCATCATTTGATCTCCTTGACTCAGTCACCCCCAACATTTCTTCCCCTCCAATACATTTCCATGCAAGCACTCGAGATGCAATACCTCTTCCCTACTTACTTCCTCCCTTTTCTGAGTACAAGGCCCCAAACATTCCTTCTGGATGCAACAGCGATAAAGTTGTCCTTCTTTCTACTTAGGAACGCTCCAACCACAAGGGATGAACTCGGATTTCACCAGTTTCCTCATTTCCCCTCCCCCCACCCTGTCTCAGTCAAATCCATCAAATTCAGCCAGCAATACATTTCCAGCTCTGATCTCCAGCATCTGCAGACCTCACTTTCTCCTTCTTTCTACTTAGCATTTGCTTTTTGCCATATTTCCTCCTCTCTTGGATGCCTCTGTATAGTCCTCAAGCATAACCTGTGCTTCCAGTTACCCCCTTTATAATTGGCCTTATTTGTATTTCTCCCCCATTCTGACCTTCTGTCTCCAGCCTCTTGCCGTGTTCCTGTGAAGTTCACCACAGGCTTGAGAATCACCTTCTCTACTTTTCACTGAGCAATTTACAGTCTTCTGGACTCAACCATTTTAGACCAAAACCTCAGTTCCCATTTTACCTGTTTTCTTGGCTTGGATGTACGCTTTCTTGTTTTGCTGTTCTCTCCTTTCCTGTGCTTTCAAACAGCAACTTTGTCATTCACACTTCCTCCAGACATATGGTTTCATTTTCCGCGTTGTAATTTCCTTTCATATGAACTTTCATCAATTAATTGGTCCTGCCTTCCACTCTATCTGCCCTTTCTTGTATTTCTCCAACCTCTCACCCCGTCCCCTGACCCTGCCGACAGCCTCCACCTATAATATTTGTAACTATTTCCACTTCTAATGAAAGATAACAAGCCTGTAACATTAACTCTGTTTCTCTCTCCATAGGGGCCGCCAGATCTACCATTTCCAGTCATTTTGTTTTTATTCCAGATTTCTAGCATTTACAGTAAACTGCTCTTGTCCCTGTGAATTATTGGTGGCCCTCACAATTATATACTGGCAAAAAGACAACAAATGGTTACCTTTGTGTTGGAAATTTTGCCTACAAGACAGATCTTCCATTTAAATAACTGCTGGGATAGAAGCAAAGCTGCATAACTTACACTGTGAGAACACTGTTCGGTCTGAACACAGCCACTCTTGGGTTTTAAATATTTACATAAATACCTGATAATTCATTCAGCGATGGTATGGTCATATGAAAGAATAACCATATCTCTTAGATATTAGAGATGCACTTTGGCATCAGTTACAGCAATCTTGTTCAATCTAATTCTCTTAATGGCTTTTGACTCTTATTGAAAAATAAGAATTAGTTTCCTTTCTAGCCTGCCAAACAGGATTGCATTACTGCAATGCAGGATAGATAAAGTTTGTAGAACCATTATAGTAATAAGATTTTAAAATTCTTGGTCCAGATATAAAATCATGCCTGTGTTGTTAATGACTTTGCTTTCTTTAAAGCAGTTGAGCAAATATGGTCATATACTTTGCACAACACTATTATAGTGACTTGTATGACATCAATATGATAGCAAGATTTCAGCTCTGAATGAAATGTCTTGAGGGGTTTCATCCTCACCATAGTGCACATCAGAAAGTGTTCAATATCGCACAGTCAGGGTTGTGATAGCTGCAAATGGTGTTGAGACTACAGTCCAGAATCCATTCTGGTGACGACCGAATGTGATGGTGCCACTGCCCTGATCTTGGACAGCTTCAGGACGCTTGTCATTTACTTGAATAAAGGTGTTAGTTCCATACAGCTCATGTTTGCAGCAAAGAACAAGTAGTTCATTCTCTTCTGTTCATCCACTTTACCAACACCTTCCACCCCGACCTCAAATTCATCTGGACCGTCTCAGACTCCTCCCTCCCCTTCCTAGACCTTTCCATTTCTATCTCGGGTGACCGAATCAACACAGACATCTACTATAAACCGACCGACTCCCACAGCTACCTAGACTACACCTCCTCCCACCCTGCCCCCTGTAAAAACGCCATCCCATATTCCCAATTCCTTCGTCTCCGCCGCATCTGCTCCCAGGAGGACCAGTTCCAAAACCGTACAACCCAGATGGCCTCCTTCTTCAAGGACCGCAATTTCGCCCCAGACGTGGTCGACGATGCCCTCCACCGCATCTCTTCCACTTCCCGCTCCTCCGCCCTTGAACCCCGCCCCTCCAACCGCCACCAGGACAAAACCCCACTGTTCCTACCTTCCACCCCACCAACCTCCAAATACATCGTATCATCCGTTGTCATTTCCGCCACCTCCAAACGGACCCCACCACCAAGGATATATTTCCCTCCCCTCCCCTATCAGC
>NC_057715.1:75321832-75330859 GCF_004010195.1 Chiloscyllium plagiosum
CTATCACCCTCACCTTGACCTCCCTCCACCTATCGCAATTCCAACGCCCCTCCCCCAAGTCCCTCCTCCCTACCTTTTATCTTAGCCTGCTGGACACACTTTCCTCATTCCTGAGGAAGGGCTTATGCCCGAAACGTCGATTCTCCTGTTCCCTGGATGCTGCCTGACCTGCTGCGCTTTTCCAGCAACACATTTTCAGTTTAGGCAAATTATTGACCAGCTGCAATCCCATGCCCAGGGCTCTGACTGGCTAACTAAATTTTCATTTGTTTTTGTTTGTTTGCCTGATGTAAAGAAGTCCATCCATTTGATGAGTACAGCCTCTAAGCTGCAGATCCTGGTTGAACACATCAACCCCAAATCCCAGCGCAGTTTCAGAAGATCTAGAATTGATCTCATCCTCTTCATCTAACAGCTGCTCAAGAAATGCCAGGGACAAAGGAGATCACTACATAAGGCCTTCATTGACCTCACCTGTCCTCTGACCATTTGTGTTTTGTAGCTGCTGGAAATAAAGTTGCCTGCTCACCAAAGCTGCTCAACGTGATCCCCTCTTTCCATGACAACATACTGGGAAGATCACTTATGATTAGGCAACATTAGAGCACTTTGAGATCCACCGTGTAGTCAAACAGGATTGTGTTCGGTCTTAACTGTATTGCAACAACCCCCAAGACATGATCTGTATGGGAACCTGATATGGAGGAGACATCTTACAGCCCTCACTGGCCCCAGGGGAAGAAGGTGTTTCATTGCAGATACAAGAAGCATCACGACGTAGCATTCTGACCACCACCTCTAAATAGAGTTCAGTGCCACTGCCCCTCTCTCATCTGCACTGCATTCCATGGAAGATGTGCACCTACAGGTCTCCAGCACTTTTGCCGCATAATGAGTATCATGATCAAGGGAACCGTTTTAGTAGGAAACTCCACAACAGGAGGCTGCACCACATTGGCTGGGCATTGTACTAGCCTTGTGCTTCTCAACTTAAGTGTTCCCCATTCACTCCTGTGGAGCTGACACAGAGGCAACAGCATCTTCTATGCCTGGAGTCAGTGGTGACAATTTCCATAAGTCTCTATGTGGGCAATATCTGAAACAAAACAACTCTTCAATGTAATCATTCAATAATTGCACCACATGCAAATGACACTTAAACAGTATCCTCTAAACATTGGGACATGAGACATCTGACAAGGAAGGGAAAGAGGTGCCTCCATAAAGACCTTTTTACATCATTGCCCTGGTTCAGATGTACATTGTTCAAACCATTTGACACACACACAAAGAATAAGAGATTAGTAGCAATAATGAGGACCTCTAGCTGCAAACCCAACCTGCTGGTTATCTGAAAAAGGCAGCATAACACATAGATTATTGAGTGGACATTTCATAGTTCAAGGCATAAAATGAGCAGCTCCTGGGCCTTGTGCAGGCTATGAAACCTTAGAAGGTGATTGTGATTTGTGGAACTTAGGTGAAACTTTACAGTTCACCCAATACTACTTGTGCTGCAAAGCCATTACTAGAATTAATTTACAATGTTGAATGAGATTGTCAAGACTGTTTAATTGAGACAGTTGAGGCTCCCATCCTGAATCATGTGCTAACAGGTATCTTTGATCTTTACTGTGTAATTGCCTGTTCAATGCTATTGACCCTTGAAAGGTCTCACAGCATGGGATCTACTTGTGAACGATCTCACAAAGAAAAACCCTTGCTGTGGCCACACTGGATGTGGTAGCAGCCATTTTCCATTTTGATAGTGCGCCTCAGTGGAGTCAGATTAAATAATAATGAGATGTTAATGTGTACACAGAGGCCTCTCACTGTTTACTAGTAGGATTTGCATCTTGCTGTTAAAGCTTTTGTGGAAAATCTGATTTTAGATTCTGATGTCAGGAAGTATGTTCCATCTTCATGTTGTACCAGTAGCAATTGCAGGAGTGTACCATTTAATATGGGTGCTGCACTTTCTATGATTTCCATTGTGTAGTTCCCCTTTAAATGTTCTGAGGTTTGATTATGCCATTGTGCATCCTTTCCACAGCTGAGATATCCAAATTCCCAACGTCAGATTGTATTTTCAAAGCAATCGTGCCAGACTCTTACCCATTTGTTTACTGCTGGATTTTGTCTGTGCAATTGTAACAACACCACTCCAATACTGCAATCTTCCTCCACCCACCAGTTTAGAATGCACTTTCATGTTAATATCTGGGGCTAGAGTGTGCTGGTGATATTGAAGTTCCATGAGATTCGAGCAATTATTTCATTTTAAAAGCTCTTGCCTTGACATTCCTGTTTCTCTTGCAGTCAGTGCAGGTCTTCCATCCGCCAGATTGAGACCATCAAGTATTCATGGTAGCCTGGCCTCACGAGGAGTGCTAGATGGGGAGGAATAGCCATAGCTGCTGTAGGAGCTGAAAAGTTTAAAGCTGCTAGTTTGGTCTGTATTGTGGCTGAATGCAATGACCGAGATTAATACTCCTTGAGAAGACAAAACAAAGAACTACGGATATTGGAGATCTGAAACGAAAACCAAAATTGTTGGTGAAACTCAGCAGGTCTGGCAGCATCTGTAGGAAGACAGCAGATGTAATGTTTCATCAGCAATTTCTGTTTTTGATTCACTTCTTGAGAAGACTTCAATTGATATAGTAAAGATGATGTAATCAGCAATCCAGCATAGGATGAATCAAGTTTAGCTCCCAGAAAAGAGACCCACAGTGAATCTGTGGACGAAGGTAACCTTAACAGTGAGTGGCATGTTAAAACATCCCTTCTAGGGACCTGTTTGTATTTCACAAGACACCATGAGAAAGGTCTTAGCATATTCTACTTCTCAAATAAGAAACGGTACCTACTGCAAATGAGGAGTTATAACCTCAAATCCACAAAACTTCTGTTGCTTATCATCAGTCTGCTATCACAAAGGTTTATTTCTGAAGTAGAAGGTTAAGATTGAAAGTGCATGTAAGACTACAAACTAATGTGAGCCTTGATGTCTTTAAATAGTCAGGACTCATCAGATTTGTAGTGTCAAATAAATGTTTATTTTATTGCTGACGGATTATGCATAGAATGCTATGGAGCAAGATAGGGGAATGGCCAAGTGAGGGATATTATAATCCCACCTGATAGTAATATTGGATCGGTTGGATCCCAGAGTGAAATCTGGCTTGATAGATCAGAGATCTTATTTTTCCAACTTGGCTACTGTGATGATTTGTCATTGATCATATTCACGTAAGACTGTCAATGTTCTTTTAATAAAACAACACAAAGGTATTACACAAAAGAAGGAAAAAGCAATGCCATAATTTAGAAAGACATTAAAATACACAGCAAAAGAGAAAAACAATGAGGACCAATTCCTGTCATAACCTTAGATTTCTAACTCAACTGACTCTTTCCAGTTTTGATGAGCTAGAAACCACTTTCCAACTCTTGAGGCCGAGAACCTTCTTTCTAGTCCTGACTGGATTTTTAAAAATTCTCACATCCTGAAGGCTTTAATAAAGTTCTTATAATGTGCAATTTTCTACCAATTAAAATCTCTCAGTCTGAAGGTTTCTAGCAACTAACCTGCTCTTCTGACAATCTGATTCTGACCTCTGATTATTTGTTTTTTTACTGTTGTTGTAAGATTCAACTTTCTAAACATTCTAACAATGAGCAATCCATCCATCTTAATAAGGCATTTAACATAACTCACATGCTGCCTTGGAAGTGCTGTTTCAGTTCAAATTACTTTCTGACCTATTTTTCTTTTTTAAAAAAAGGTAATAAACTTCACAGAACTAAAGGCAAAATCTGTTTATCTCTATTATAAAATTCAAATTCCCAAGTGATAATATTCTATATATCTTTATTATATAATAACAGAATGGTCTCCAATTACAACCATGAAAGCTGTGGTGGAGAGTTACATGTTACATAACAAATAGTTGATAAATTACCTCAGAGGATGATAATAATGGCAGGACTCAATTGACAGTGCCAATAGATCTTAATCAGCTGGAAGTCTCCAGTATTGTTAGGGACCAGACCAGCTTCCTCCAAAGTGTATTATGGAGATAGCCTGTGTTTCAGATATGATTCAATTGGTCCATTTCTCAGCTTTAATCAAGCTACACTTTATTCTGGCAATGCAATCAAAACAAAATGAAGAATTCGTATAACTTTATGCTATCGACATACTTGACAATGTATTATTTAACCACTAATCATAACTTGTTCCAATAGAGGCAGCATCCCATGAACACACTCTTTGGTAAAAATACAATGCAGCAAAAGAATGATTACTCTCATATGCTGTCTCTCTCCAGTCCAGTAGAAAGAAATGCTACTGGAAACAACCTGCCCCTTGGATTTTTAAAGGGAAGATTCTCTGTTTGTCAATGTTCCAGTATTGTCACTGTATATAATGTGTTATTCTTATTCTGATACCCACTTAAATCTGCAGACAGTGAAGTGTGAATACCAGTAGACAACTGCTTACAGTATCTATCCATTCTGGCATCTGTGCAACTAGCCTTTAGATTCTCCTTCTCCTCATTGTCAAGCTAAAATAACATAAACTCGCATCTGTCTGTTCTCCTTCATTTATATCAGTGTCTCTCAAGTTTCCAAAGACTTTCATTAACTTGCTTCTTGATATGTCTATCACCTTGAGGTCATTCCTACTCAGGGTAGCTGTTGTCTCAGACAGATAAGCTTCCTGCAGCCTTCCTGTTGCAATTGCTGTGCTGTGTCCATATATCGAGCTCTCTCAGGTGAAAGAATTCGATAGGGTCTAAAGGTAGCACAGGCTGGTGCTATTCTCCAGAAAAATAGCAATATCTGTACCCAATTCTTGCAGTACTTAGATGTTTTTCCAACTGCATTAATAACAGATTGATCAATCCCAGTGACACTTTTTCCTGTTGAAGAAATAGATGAAATGATGGAGTTTGTATCTCTTGAAGCCATCGATGTTCTTAAAAGCATTCTCCGCTTGATATTGCAGTAATCTTCCATGCTGTCCCAGTCTCAGGACTACTTAGTAGGTCATGTAATTATTGTTATGTGATGCAGAGTCCCACTTGTCCACATCTCACCCATATGCATGGTAATCACCATCACTAACTCCACATGAAATTAATGCTTCTATACTATTGCTTTTTTAATAGACTGAGTTCCTGGAGTCTCCAACAGAGTTGGTGAGAATGTCACAGAAATAGCAGACTTGGAACTGGCAATTGTTGTTTCTCCACAAGTGCTGAGCTGGTCATCTAAGTGATCTATCACTTCCTGCAAGGCACGTCCTTTGAAATTCTGGACAATTAAGTTGTTTAGGTATGTAACACCATTCCTACCTTTCATAACAATGTGTTAAAAAGACGTGCTCAACATATTTCTACCTAATTAAACTATTCTAATCTATTTCAGCACCTCCATAATAAAACTAACAAGTCTTATTTTCTTCATCATTATATTTCTTTTGTTCCTTTTACAGATTCCATAAACGTTGTTTAAAAAATCCTTTTTGATTAAATATTGTTAAATATTCCATTATCTCGAACTAATAACATTTTTGACAACTACAATTTGTTTCTTCTTTGCATAATTGTATCAAAACAATCTTAAAATAATTGGGTGAGAGCTTAATTTCATTACAGACAGTTTCTCTTCTGGAGGTGGTCATTGCCTAGCACTTGTGTAGTATGAATGTTACCTGCCACTCATCAGCCCAAGTCTGGATATTGTCTTGCTCTTCCTGTGTGCAGCCACGGGCTGTACCAGTATCTGAGGAGGTGCAAATGCACTGAATACTATGTATATATCAATTTCTGACTTTATGATGGCCAAATATTGCATTTATATTGATGGCAGTATATTCATTGTATCTCTGAAATTCAGTTATTTTACCCATTTTTAGATTCAGGCTTTAATGATGTCTGTGGGTGGCACGGTGGCACAGTGGTTAGCACTGCTGCCTCACAGCGCCTGAGACCCGGGTTCATTTCCCGCCTCAGGCGACTGACTGTGTGGAGTTTGCACGTTCTCCCCGTGTCTGCGTGGGTTTCCTCCGGGTGCTCCGGTTTCCTCCCACAGTCCAAAGATGTGCAGGGTCAGGTGAATTGGCCATACTAAATTGCCCATAGTGTTAGGTAAGGGGTAAATGTAGGGGTATGGGTGGGTTTCGCTTCGGCGGGTCGGTGTGGACTTGTTGGGCCGAAGGGCCTGTTTCCACACTGTAATCTAATCTAATCTAATCTAATCTAAATGGACCTGATAAATATATCTTATTTATTAAACTATATATCTGGGGAGATCCAAGATGGTGACAGTCTGAGTGGTCTGCTGTGCCATACCCCCTGGCAAGATGGACCTTTATCCCCACCTCGTTAACCACTCCTAGAAGAAAAATCAACAATATAAAGTTAATGAACATCTGGAGCAGCTAAAATTGTAGTTTGACAGCTCTAAGATCAAGATGAAGGTGAATAAAGGAAAAAGGCAAAAGAAGTACAGAAAGCAGGGCTGTAATGGGAGTGCCTGTAGCCATTGCTCAGACTCCCGGGGCACCCCCTTTGGATTTAATGGGGCAGCAGCATTTACTCTCGGAGTTTGGCAAACTCCGAGAAACGATTGAAGCAGCGATGGAACCAATATCTGCCATGCTGAAAAAGCATGAGCTGAAGATTCAAATACTGCACCAAAGAGTAGAAACAGTGGGGCAGAGGACCGCGGCATCGAAGACTGTAGCAGAGCTCGTGGGAGGAAGGATCCGAACACTGGAAGACCAGTTTCAGGCCCTTCAGGAAAACAAAAGTAGAAGAAAAAACATACGGCTCGTGGGTCTCCTGGAGCGTGAGGAAGACAAGAACCTCGTTGGATTCCTGGAGATGTGGCTCCCGAAGTTCCTGGGGCTGGAGTTGGAGTCGGGCCTGGTGAGTGTGGAACAGGCCCACCGGATCACAATGTGTAGGTCTGGGCCGGATTCACGCCCCCAACCGGTCCTAGTGTGACTCCAGCACTATGAAGAAAAATATTTTGTGATTGATACAGCAAGTAGGCTGGGAAGAGATCCACAGGCTTTAACATACAAAGGTTCAAGAATAATGTTTTTTCAAGACTTTTCAGAAGCCATAGTTAAGAAGAGAAAGGCAT
This sequence comes from Chiloscyllium plagiosum, assembly GCF_004010195.1. Lineage (NCBI taxonomy): Eukaryota > Metazoa > Chordata > Chondrichthyes > Orectolobiformes > Hemiscylliidae > Chiloscyllium > Chiloscyllium plagiosum. The sequence continues at coordinate 75,328,994 of NC_057715.1, forward strand.
TTGATGAAGTTAAGAGAAAATTAAGGGATCTGAACATTCAATATTCCTTGAGGTACCCGGCAGTGTTGCGTTTCGCTCACAGAGGGACGGTCAGACTGTCACCATCTTGGATCTCCCCAGATATATAGTTTTTGATTCAACAGAAAATGCAAAGGACTTTGTGAACTCTTTATTGTGAAATAAAGGATTGGGTCAGGGGTGGGGGTGAAGGGGCACCATTACGGACAATCCTACAGTTTCTCTTTACTTTTACTGCTCCCTTTTTTCTCCTCTCTCCCCTTTTTGTGGTTACCGGTTTTATAGATTTTGTACTGGCTTGGTGTAAAACCTGATTTATTTATCATTTCGGTCAGCTGGTTATTGACTGGGTTTTTTTTTTGCTGCTGTCCTTTTATTTGGACTGGGATGGCAATGCCAGTGATTACAATGTATGGAGAAGAGGTGTCGAGAGGGGAGGGAAGTGTGGGCGTCCATTGTTAATTTTCACAATGTAAATAGCATGTTCTCTTTATCTGTGCATTGCCTGGGACTAGGGCGTGGCCTCAGCTAGAAGGAGCCAGGATGGTAGCAAAGATTGGGAGAATTGCCCCCTATGGGCAAGGGGGGAGGGGATATCTAGTGAATTTGGGTTTATTTGGGTGTTTATTTAAGTTAAATGTCATAGTTAATTTTTTAGTTGTAGTAGTTTTTAAAGGAGTAGTTTTTAGACTTTATAGAATTAATGTATTTTTCGCTTACCGCACCTCAGATAAGTTTCCTCCTCTGAGGACACCATAGGCTGCCCTGGATGACCATGGCTAGTGATTTGTTCAGGTGGTGCATCTGAAATGTAAAAAGGAGCCATTCCCACATTAAAAGGAAAGGAGATGCTGTCAAGCCTGAGGTAGGAAAGGGTTGACATCGCCCTGCTACAGGAAATGGATTTAACTGATAAGGAACATCTAAAACTGTAGCAGGGGGGTTATGACAGGGTATTCTTTTCCTCCTTTAGCTCCAAGAGTAGAGGAGTGGCTATACTGGTGAGAAAGAACCTCCCATCCCAGGTAACTGAGCAATTTAAGAACGAACAATGATGGTTTAATCATCTTAAAGCTGTAATAGATGGGGAAGAGTATGGTGTCCTGAATGTTTATTGACCCCTAGTGCACCCTCTTAAATTTCTAATTGATGCAGTTGTTAAATTAATGAATCTTGGGGTGCACAGTATGATCCGAGGAAGGGATTTTAACCGCCCAATGGATCCTGCCGTAGACAGGATGCCAAGGGGTCTGGCAGATACTCACGCGCAATCTAGACAGTTGGTGGACTTGTATGAGGAGCGGGGATTAGTGGATGTGTGGAGGCATCTCCACCCTCATGGAAGACACTTCAGTTCTTAATCCAACCCACACAAGTGCCACATGCAAATTGACATGTTCTTTATGCCGTTGGTCTGTTTGGACAGATCATTGGCTTGCAAAATTGGGAATACAGGGAACCGCGATTATCCAAATATCAATTATCCGAATATCGGATTATCTGAAGGAGATCTCGAGGTCCCGATAGAAACATTACATCAAAGATGTGTTTCCAACACTGACCTCATCTTTTGTTTACAATGATTAAAAGTAAACCCGGCTTACTTAAAATGTTGCCGAGGACAGTCCTGGACATCGATGGGAGCCCAAGGCACCGTCTCCAAATGACTGACCACCCCTCCGCTATCTTGCTTCCCACATACTTACCCTGGAGTTCAACACAGTAACCCTAAACCACGCTTCCCCCAGATAATCTCTCCAACACCCCCAAAAGGCAGCAGCAGCAGTCTTGTTGTTGGTGTCCAGTCCAGGTGCCCCAGAGAGGGGGCAGGGACACATCGGGGGGGTG
>NC_057715.1:75331064-75370657 GCF_004010195.1 Chiloscyllium plagiosum
CAGGGTTGGGGGGCGGGCGGAGGGCAGGTTGGGGAAAGCAGGGGGTTTGGGTCGGGTGGGGCGGTGTTATACAGCGTAGGGGGCAGGCGAGTGGGGGTGGAGGCGGACGGGGGGTGTGTTGGACAGGTTGCAGGGTGGATGGGGAGGCAGGGCTCGCACACAGTGTGCTGCTGCCTCATCTCCTGAACGGGGAGCAGACTTAACAAAAAACTCCGAGCTCCAGAGGAAAGGCATTGAAGCAATTAACCGAATAATCAATTATCCAAACAAAATGGTGCCCGCCCATATCATTCGGATAATCGAGGTTCCTCTGTATAACTACCTCAGATCATGCGGCAGTGTATTTAGATGTTAAAATCAAGGGTGGTGGAATAGATGCACGGCACTGGCACATTGACCCATTTCTGTTAAGGGGTAGCAAATTTGTTGAGTGCATTACAAGAGAGATCGGGGCCTTCTTGGATATCAACTCGGATACGGCCAGTAATCCAGTAATACTTTGGGAGGCCACTAAGGCATATTTACGAGGCCTGATCATTTCGTTTTCAATGACTAGAAAAAGGCAGAGAGGGGAGCAACAATGTACGCTGGAGACACAGGTGAAAGTAGCTGAGGGAGCATATTATAATAGGCCTTCATTGGTCAAGCTGCAGCCGGTCACAGCTCTCCGGGCTGCTCTCAACTCAATGCACACACAGGTGTCAAGAAAAAGGTCTCCTTTGCTAAACAAAGATTGTTTGAATCTGGAGATAAGCCAGGTAGATATCTGGCTAGAAAGAAAAGTGCTTCCCAGTCCATTATGTCTGTAAGAGAGAGGGCTGGCACAGTTACCTGTGAGTTGAGGAAGATCAGTGCTAGATTTGGGGAATACTTTGCAGAGTTATACTGGTTGGAGGGTGACGAAGATGGTGCAGTGAGAATGCAGTCCTTTTCTGAGAATCTGGACCTCCCCAGTATAAACACGGAACAGGCCTCCCTGTTAAATGCGCCAATGACAATACAAGAGGTGCAGGAAGCAAAAAAGCATCTCCACGGTGGTAAAGCACCGAGGCCAGATGGATTCCCAAGTGAGTTAAATAAGGAATTCATAGCTTATTCCTTTTGGGGATGTATAGCTGTTCATATACACAGGATTGTCTTCCACCCCCTCTTAGGGAGGCTAATATCCCCCTCTTTTTAAAGAAGGGGAAAGATCCTGAAGAATGTGCTTCATACAGACCAGTTTATTGTTGAATGGAGACTTTAAAATTTTGTCAAAGGTACTGGTCCTGAGGTTGGAAAAATATTGCCTGATATTATAAAAGAAGATCAAACAGGTTTTATTAAGGGCTGTAGCTCCTCCAACAATATCAGGAGTGTACTGAACATAGTGCAGGTATGTCAGCAAAGATTGAAATCGAGTTTGGTGGTCTCCCTAGACACGGAAAAGGCATTTGACTGGATAGAATGGCCGTACCTGTTTGGGGTCCAAGAGTGTTTTGGTCTGGGAGGAGCCTTTGCTAGGTGGGTGGCGGTGTTGTATAATGATCCTAAGGTGGCAGTCATCACAAATGGCACTAAGTTAGATAACTTTAGTATTGGGAGAGGTAGCTGATAGGGATGTCCTGTCTCACTGCTGTTATTTACCTTGGCAAATGAGCCATTCGCCAAGGCTATCAGGAGGGAAAAAACGAGGTAAAAACAATGACTGCAGATGCTGGAAACCAGATTCTGGATTAGTGGTGCTGGAAGAGCACAGCAGTTCAGGCAGCATCCAAGGAGCTTCGAAATCGACGTTTCGGGCAAAAGCCGGACCCTGAAATAGTGGCGCCAAGGGTGGGAATGGGTGAGCATAAGATCACTGTCTATGCTAATGATGTCCTTTTGTTCTTGGCCAATCTGGAGGAGTCTGTTCCTTGATTGATTCAAACAATTAATTTATTTGGCAGCTTTTCAGGATATAGGATCAACTTCACAAAAGCGAAAGCCATGCCGGTGGGGTGATTACTGGAGGTGCCTGATCTGAAGGATAGAATGCACTTCCCATTTAGATGGTTGTCAAAAGGGTTTTTGTATTGGCAATTTTTATTATCCCTGCCTTCCACCAGCTATATGAAGCTAACTATGCGCAATTACTGGAGAGGATAAGACAGGATTTGCAGCGGTGGGAGGGATTACTGTTATTATGGTTGGGCCAAATAGCCCTGATTAAAATGAATGTTCTTCCTCACCTGTTGTATCCCATGAGAATACTCCCGTTGTTGCTACCCAGCCAAATGTTATGGAGGCTCAATGGTTGGCTAGGGTCCGTTATGCGGTGTCGCAGGCGCCCCCTAATTAAATGTCCAAAATTGCAGCTCCCACAGGGTGAGGGGGGTTTGTTGGTGGACGTTTCAGACTTGAAGAGATATCAAATAAGCTCCCTGTTAGCGTATGTGGGTGACCAGGTACGGGGGGATTTGGGGTCGATTTGGCTTGATGTGGCAGTTGCACTGTCCCCTAGTTAATCTATTATTCATGGATAAGGTGAAATCCATCACTGAGCAGTGTAAGAATCCAATCATTTTAAATATGGTGAAAGCTTGGAGGATGATGAGGCAAGATAGTGGGTGGCACGGTGGCACAGTGGTTAGCACTGCTGCCTCACAGCGCCAGAGACCCGGGTTCAATTCCCGCCTCAGGCGACTGACTGTGTGGAGTTTGCACGTTCTCCCCGTGTCTGCGTGGGTTTCTTCCGGGTGCTCCGGTTTCCTCCCACAGTCCAAAAATGTGCAGGGGTCAGGTGAATTGGCCATGCTAAATTGCCCGTAGTGTTAGGTAAGGGGTAAATGTATGGGTGGGTTGCGCTTCGGCGGGGCGGTATGGACTTGTTGGGCCGAAGGGCCTGTTTCCACACTGTAAGTAATCTAATCTAATCTAATCTAATCTAATCTAATCTAAGATGGGTCAATTGGCTTAAGACTTCGCCGTTTACCTCGTTGGCAGGAGCCCAAGGATTTAAACCTGGGTCAATGGATTCTGGCTTTAAGGAATGGGAGAAAAAGGGAATCTCTTATTCGGGAGATTTATTCGAGGGGAGGTCTCGATGTAATTAGCCAACTAAGTCAGAAAAATGGATTGTCTAATAGGGACCTTTCTGATAGTTTCAGATAAGGGATTACATACAGAGCTCAGCCGTATAAGTCAGACGTGGAGAAAAGAATGCTCCAGTGCACGGGCGCTCTTTCAGTTAGTACTTTGTATCATTTACGGAAAGGGCATGCCTTGGGAGATATGGAGAGACTCCGTAAGACTTGGAATCGGGAACTAGGAGAGGATATTTCATTGAAAACAAGGGAAGATATATGGGGAAAACGTGAAGAAAATCTCAATATCTAACAAAACGCAGGCTATGCAATTGAAGATCTTACACAAGGCTCATATGGTGCCAGAGAGGTTGGCTAAGTTCAAGAGAGGAGCATCCACTCTTAGTATAAGCACTCTTACACACTGCTATTGCTCATGTTACAAGATCCGGAGATACTGCAGTGCCATAGAAAGGGAGCTGAAGGAAATCCTTGGAATTGAAGTCAAAGTGGACCCGGTATTTCTTCTTCTGGGGTTGCCAAACATGCCCTCTCTGGGGGAACATGGGAAGAGATTGTGTAACATTTTTGCCTATTGTGTGAGGAAAAACACTGGACATTGGAAAAAACCCCAGGTCTTATGGGGTGGAGCAGGCTGGTGAGGGATCATCTCCCCCAAGACTACCTCACAAATATGGTGCAGCACAAAATGGATCAGTTTTCTAAGACATGGCGGTCCTTCATAAATTATATTGATGCAGACTTATTGGCAATATTAATTAGGGCTGTGATATAGCTGTGGGAATCAGTTTGACATCCGTGGGGCCCTGGGAGGGGGAAGCTGGGAAAAAAGAAATACTGGTACAAAGACTGGTGCCTCCAGGGATGGGAGCCTTAGTGGAGGTGTGGTGAGTAAAATACAATAAAATAATGTGACATAATTTAATTTAAGTTAATTAGAATTCAACTTAATTTAATTTTTATTTAATTTGCTTGTAGTCTAGTTTAAGTTATGTAGATACGTTGGTTCTGGTAGAATAATAGGTAGTTTATCATTAATAGCATTGTGATATGACAGTGTTGTACTATCTCTATCTTTTTGTACTTTGGCTTTGTTTTTTATATATAGTTGCTTTGTAAAATATTTGGAAAAGATTTTAATAAACACATTTATTAAAAAAGATAGAAAACAAAAAACTATATATCTAACTTATATATCATATATATGAGTGGACTTGGGTATGCAGGGCATCGTTTCAAAGTTTACAGATGTGGTAATACTTGGAATTGTGTGAAAGATAAAGAGGACACAATCAATATGCTACAATAGACACACACCTGGCTATGTTAATGCAAAGAAGTGTAAAATGATAAAGTTTGTTTGGAAGAATGAGGAGAAACAAAACAAAATAAATTATATAATTTTGAAAAGGGTGCAGGAACAGAGAGAACTGGAGATTGGCATGCATAAATCTCTGAAGGGGAAAGACTCTATTGAGCTTTTTGCTTCATTAATTGAGGGATGAACCTCAAAAGGAGGTGAAATTTTTGGAAACAATTCTCAGGGACAAGATCTATACTCATTTAGAAGTAAATGGAGTTATTAGCGATAGACATAGTGATGGAATGTTGGGCTGAATAATGTTTTGAGCTGTACCACTCTCTCAGATTACATGACGGATATGAAAATTCTTCATTTACAGCTTCAAGAAACACAGAATTCAATCTTTAAAAAATCATTAAATATCTGAGAATGCTGTTAAAAAGTGGAAATTGATTTATTCGACGAATGTAAAATAAAAGACTTGATGTTGTGCACTTATTATTTTAAAACACTATGAGTAATTTTAATCCAAGCCATTCAGTGAGAAAATATAGGCCTGATTCAAACTATTCATTTTGAACTATGTTAAATTCACTTTTCTTTGAAAAGACTTCAATGAAAATTTAACTTAGAGTATAAAACAAATGGCTGAGTCAAACATACCAGTTTTCCACTGGACCAGTTGGGTGAAATGATCTTCAGTCTATTCTCTAGAAGAGGACTTCCCAAAGAAGTCTGAGAGAGCATTGGCCACCATGAAGCTCTGACTGAGTTCTAACTGTGCTCTCTCTATAACAGGCCCCTGTCCCAAGCCACTTTCACAGCTCTCAATGAGAGGTCTCAACAATTTTCAAACCTTGATATGGGGTCACAACAGGAAAGGATTTGGGAAGCACTACTCTAGAAGTGTAATGTCACAAGATTATCTGCAGGAAGTATGATGCATGCACCATATTGTGGGCAGTACCACACAAGCGTAAATTGAAGTTGACAAGCAGTCTACAACCTTCCAGGGAGCAATTTTCTTTAGAGTCATAGAGATGTACAGCATGGAAACAGACCAGTCCAACTCATCCATGCCGACCAGATATCCTATATAAAGCTAGTCTCATTTGCCAGCATTTGCCCCATATCCCTGTAAACTCTTCCTATTCATTTACCCATCCAGACGCCTTTTAAGTGTTGGAGCTTAAAAATGTGTTGCTGGAAAAGCGCAGCAGGTCAGGCAGCATCAAAAGAACAGGAGAATTGACGTTTCGGGCATAAGCCCTTCTTCAGAAAGGGCTTATGCCCGAAACGTCGATTCTCCTGTTCCTTTGATGCTGCCTGACCTGCTGCGCTTTCCCAGCAACACATTTTTAAGCTCTGATTTCCAGCATCTGCTGTCCTCACTTTCTCCTAGCCTTTTAAATGTTGTAATCATACCAGCCTCCACTACTTCCTCTGGCAGCTCATTCCATACATGCACCACTCTCTGTGTGAAAGAATTGCCCTTTAGGTCCCTTTTATATCTTTCCCTTCGCACTCTAAACCTACACCCTCTAGCTTTAGACTCCCCCACCCCAGGATAAAGATGTTGCCTATTTACCCTATCTGTGCCCTTCATGATTTTTATAAACCTCTTTAAGGTCACCCTTCAAGCTCTGAAGCTCCAGGGAAAACAGCCGCAGCCTATTCAGTCTCTCCCTATGGCGCAAATCGTCCAACCCTGGCAACATCCTTGTAAATCTTTTCTGAATCCTTTCAAGTTTCACAACATCCTTCATTGCACACAGTACTCCAAAAGTGTCCAAGCTAATGTCCTGTACAACCGCAACATGACCTCCCAACTCAATACTCTGACTATAAAGGAAAGCATACCAAACGCCTTTTCCACTATCCTATTCTACCTGTGACTACACTTTCAAGAAACTATGAACCTGCACTCCAAGGTCTCTTTGTTCAGCAACACTCCCCAGCACCTTACCATTAAGTGTATGAGTCCTACCCTGACTTGCTTTTCAAAAATGCAGCACCTCACATTTATCTAAATTAAACTCCATCTGCCGCTCTTCAGCCCATTGGCCCATCTGATCAAAATCCCATTGTACTCTAAGGTAACCTTCTTTACTGTCCACTACACCTCCAATTTTGGTGCCGTGTGGAAACTTACTAACTTTACCATTTAAAAAAACTGATTAGTGGGATGTGAATATCACTGACTGGGTCAACATTTATTGCCCTTCCCTAATTGTCCTTGAACTGATTGCTTGCTGGGCAATTTCAGAAGTCAGTTAGTGGGTCACATGTAGGTCAGATCAGGTAAAGATGGCAGATTTTCTTCTCTAAAGGATATTAGTGAACTAGATGGGTTTTTAACCACAATTGACAATGGTTTCATGGTTATCATTAGACCCTTAATTCCAGATGTTTATTGAATTAAAATTCAATATTCAAGATTCAAAGCCAGATTGACAGAAAAATTCCTGGTTTCTTGATTCCAGCATTCCACCATCACCACCTCAACTGCAGATCAGTATAAAAAAACTAAATTTAAACATCATGATAAAGTGATATTGCTTACATTGCTTAATAATAAGGAATCAGTCAAGAATTCTAATGTAGTATGTTATTCAAGTAGCAATCTAATACTATACTAGTGATTTATAATTTTCCCGGTGATCTATTATTCAGGATGTAATATTAAAGTTTTACTTGTTCAGTATTATTATATTTGTTCTTTGACGCGACTGTTGAATTTGTGCATCATTTTTAATCCTGGGGAAACAGACTATAACTTACAAAACATTGAAAAAAAATCTGGTAATTTCTTTTAGTTCTTATCAAAACTGAAGAAGACATTTGGAAATATTGCTTTGTTTTATATATTCATGAGTTCAACTGAGAAAATAAAATAACTGGATTTGAGTACCTGCTGAAAGTTGACTGACAGTCTTCCTCACCTCCTCCTAACAAAAGACAATCTTTTCTATAAAAGATTAAATCACAATCATTGCTGCCCTGGAGGCTACCCAATAGCTTCTATAAATATTAACTTCTGGAAGTCACTGAACTCAGCAAAATAAAATCTATTAATATTATCTTCAAAGTTACCATAGCCAGCAAAACAAAATTCCATATCTCAGTTAAATAGGATTCTCAGCTATAATGTCACATATATTATGTTTAGAAAAAACAAGTCTGGAGGGCTTTTATCCCCTGGAGCTTTGGAGGCTGACGGGTGAACTTATAGAGATTTGTAAAATCATGAGAGGCATAGTTAAGGTGAATAGTCAAGATCTTTGTCCCAGGGTAGGCAAGTCCAAAACTAGAGGGCATAGGTTTAAGATAAAAGGGGAAAGATTTAGAAGGGACCTGAGGGGCAACATTTTCATGCAGGGGATGGTGTGTATGGAACAAGCCGCAGAAGAATCGGTGGAGACTGGTATAATTACGACATTTAAAAGGCATCTGAATGGTTACGTAAATAGGAAGGATTTAGAGAGATATGGGCCAAATGCTGGCAAATGGGACTAGGTCAGTTTAGGATATCTGACTGATATGGATGAGTTGGACCAAAGGGTCTGTTTCCATACTCTATAACTCTACAGCCCTATGTTAGAAAGGCTAGTAATGGGTTCAGTATAATCAATGTCCAAATGAGCAAAAAATCATCATGATTTAATCATGTGTCAGTCATAGCTTGGATCATAGAAATCAACTCTGAGCATTGAAGGGAGATTACAGAGAGTTAGGCAAGAATTTAAAAAAGGAGGTCCTCAACAGTAGTAATATCTGGATTACTCCCGGTGCTGCGAGCTAGTGAGGGCAGGAATATGGGGATAGAGCAGATGAATGCATGGCGGAGAAGCTGTTTTGAGGGAGAAGTGACCTGTGCAAGAAGGACGGATTCCACCTAAATTGGAAGGTGACTAATGTACTGGCAGGGAGATGTGCTAGAGCTGCTTGAGAGGATTTAAACTAATAAGGTGGGGGAAGGGTGGTGGTGGTGCTGGAGAGTATACCCAGGGAGATAGTGAGGAAAGAGATCAATCTGAGACTGGTACAATTGAGAACAAAGGTGAGTCAAACAGTCAGGGCAAGCAGGGACAAAGCAGAGATTAAGGTAGGACTAATAAATTAAACTGCATTTATTTCAATGCAAGAAGCCTAACAGGGAAGGCAGATGAACTCAAGGCATGGTTAGGAACATGGGACTGGGACATAGCAATTACAGAAACATGGCTCAGGGATGGACAGGACTGGCAGCTTAATGTTCGAGGATACAAATGCTACAGGAAGGACAGAAAGGGAGGCAAGAGAGGAAGGGGAGTGGCGTTTTTGATAAGGGATAGCATTACAGCTGTACTGAGGGAGGATATTCATGGAAATACATCCAGGCAAGTTATTTGGGTGGAACTGAGAAATAAGAAAGGGATGATCACCTTATTGGGATTGTATTATAGGCCCCCTAATAGTCAGAGGGAAATTGAAACAAATTTGTAAGGAGATCTCAGTTATCTGTAAGAATAATAGGGTGGTGGATGTTGATTGGTCCGCTGAGCTGGAAGGTTCATTTCCAGACGTTTCACCACCCTATTAGGTAACATCTTCAGTGAGCCTCAGGCGAAGAACTGCTGATAATTCCTACTTTCTATTTATATGCTTGGGTTTCTTTAGGTTGGTGATGTCATTTCCTGTGGTGAAGTCACTTCTTGCCCTTTTTCTCAGGGGGTGGTAGATGAGATCTAACTCGATATATTTGTTGATAGAGTTCCAGTTGGAATGCCATGCTTATAGGAATTCTCATGCATGTCTTTGTTTAGCTTGTCCTAGGATGGATGTGTTGTCCTTCCTCATCCATATATAAGGATACTACTGAGAGAGGGTCATGTCTTTTTGTGGCTAGTTGGTGTTCATGTATCTTGGTGGCTAGTATACTGCCTGTTTGTCCGATGTAGTGTTTGTTACAGTCCTTGCACGGTATTTTGTAAATGACATTAGTTCTGTTTGTTGTCTGTATAGGGTCTTTAAAGTTCATTAGCTGCTGTTTTAGTGTGTTGGTGGGTTTGTGGGCTACCATGATGCCAAGGGGTCTTAGTAGTCTGGCAGTCATTTCTGAGATGTTTTTGATGTAGGGGAGAGTGGCTAGGGTTTCTAGACATGTTTTGTCTGCTTGTTTGGGTATGTTGCTGAGAAATTGGCGGACTGTGTTCATTGGGGACCAATTCTTTTTGAATACACAGTATAGGTGATTTTCCTCTGCTCTGCGTAATTCCTCTGTGCTGCAGTGTGTGTTGGCTCATTGAAATAATGTTCAGATGCAGCTTCGTTTGTGGATGTTGGGATGATTGCTTCTGTAGTTCAATATTTGGTCCGTATGTGTTGTTTTCCTGTAGACGCTGGTTTGACATTCGCCATTGGGCTGTTAGCTCTACTGCGACATCTGGGAATGGCAGTTTGTTGTTATTTTCCTCCTCTTTGGTGAATTTTATGGCAGTAAGGGTATTACTGATGGCGTTGAAGGTTTCCTCTAATTTGTTTCGTTTAGTGATGACAAAGGTGTCATCCACATAGTGGACCCAACATTTGGGTTGGATGGTTGGCAGAGCTGTTTGTTCAAATCTCTGCATTACTGCCTCTGCTAAGAATTTACAAACTACTGTGCAAGGACTATAACAAACAAATTGTGATTGCAGGGCCTCTTGCTGAGATATTTGCATCATCGATAGTCACAGGTGAGGTGCCGGAAGACTGGAGGTTGGCTAACGTGGTGCCACTGTTTAAGGAAGATGGTAAGGACAAGCCATGGAACTATGGACCAGTGAGCCTGACGTCGGTGGTGGGCAAGTTGTTGGAGGGGATTCTGATGGACAGGATGAACATGTATTTGGAAAGGCAGGGACTGATTAGGGATAGTCAACATGGCTTTGTGCATGGGAAATCATGTCTCACAAACTTGATTGAGTTTTTTGAAGAAGTAACAAAGATGATTGATGAGGGCAGAGTGGTAGATGTGAGCTATATGGATTTCAGTAAGGCATTCGACCAGGTTCCCCATGGGAGACTGATTAGCAAGGTTAGATCTCACGGAATACAGGGAGAACTAGCCATTTGGATACAGAACTGGCTCAAAGGTAGAAGACAGAGGGTCATGGTGGAGGATTGTTTTTCAGACTGGAGGCCTGTGACCAGTGGAGTGCCACAAGGATCGGTGCTGGGTCCACTGCTTTTCATCATTTATATAAATGATTTGGATGTGAGCCTAAGAGGTGTAGTTAGTAAGTTTGCAGATGACACCAAAACTGGAGGTATAGTGGACAGCGAAGAAGGTTACCTCAGATTACAACGGGATCTTGATGAGATAGGCCAATGGACTGAGAAGTGGCAGATGGAGTTTAATTTAGATAAATGTGAGGTGCTGCATTTTGGGAAAGCAAATCTTAGCAGGACTTATTATCTTAATGGTAAGGTCCTAGGGAGTGTTGCTGAACAAAGAGACCTTGGAGTGCAGGTTCATAGCTCCTTGAAAGTGGAATTGCATGTAGATAGGATCGTGAAGAAGGCGTTTGGTATGCTTTCCTTTATTGGTCAGAGTATTGAGTACAGGAGTTGGGAGGTCATGTTGCAGCTGTACAGGACATTGGTCAGGCCACTGTTGGAATATTGTGTGCAATTCTGGTCTCCTTCCTATCGGAAAGATATTAATTATGAAAGATATTAACTTGAAAGGGTTCGGAAAAGATTTACAAGGATGTTGCCAGGGTTGGTGGATTTGAGCAATAAGGAGAGGTTGAATAGGCTAGTGCTGTTTTTCATGGAGCGTCAGAGGCTGAGGGATGACCTTACAGAGATTTATAAAATCATGATGGGCATGGATAGGTTAAATAGACAAAGTCTTTTCCCTGGGGTGTGAGAGTCCAGAACTAGAGGGCATAGGTTTAGGGTGAGAGGGGAAAGATATAAAAGAGACCTACGGGGCAACTTTTTCACGCAGAGGGTGGTACGTGTATGGAATGAGCTGCTAGAGGAAGTGGTGGAGGCTGGTACAGTTGCAACATTTAAAAGGCACCTGGATGGGTTATATGATTAGAAAGGGTTTGGAGGGATATGGGCCTGATGCTGGCAGGTGGGACTAGATTGGGTTGGGATATCTGGTCGGCATGAACAAGTTGGACCGAAGGGTCTGTTTCCACGCTGTACATCTCTATGACTATATGACTTGGGCACAAAAATCAAGGCTGACACAGCAGTGTAGCACTAAGGGAAGATTGGTATGAGTTTGTCTCCGACAAGGACATGGCTATCATGGTATTGAAGAATTCAACACATTTATTACAGCTGATCATTACATACAAACGCAGTCATGTAAGTGTCTTAATAAAACTATAGCTTATTTAAGTATTATTAATTATGGTGCTCTCTTCCCTGTACACTGAATAAGTCTGTGCTGCTTTTACTCAATGTGCCCAGATGCACTATTTGATCAGGTATGTTTAGCTAGAGCCAGTGTAAAAAGTTGCCATTAGCATTTGTTGAAAATGAGGAACGACAAGTGTTGTAAAAGGTTATTATCCAGGGATGGGCACATTAGTTCATTTTGGCTATACAGAATGAACTTGGTTTGTCATGGCTAAGTCATTTTCAAGGGCAAACAAGTCCTAATGACAAAAATATTATGTCAAGATATCTTGTCAATGTGACACCAGCAACACATTGTTGTTGAACATGCACAATGGCTGGCATGTGAATCTGTGCACTGGCCAGGAATGAAGCAGGATAGTCATTACTTTCGAATGAATGTCAGGCATGCCAAACACATCAACTCCAGAAGCAGAAGAAATGTCTACATCCAAGTAACTTTTCATCACTCATAGAGTCATAGAGATGTACAGCACGGAAACAGGCCCTTCGATCTACCTCGTCCACCTGCCAGCACCTGGCCCATATCTTTTATTTCTTTCCCCTCTCACCCTAAACCTATGCCCTCTAGTTCTGGACTCCCCCACACCCTTACCCCACTCCATGGATAAAAGTAGCACAGACCTATTCACAGTGTACAGGGAAGAAAGCAACATAATTAATAATACTTACATAAGCTATAGCTTTAGTACAGACACTTACATGCCTGTATTTGCATGTAATCTTCAACTTTGTAGTCAAAAACATCAATGTTGATAGATTGCAATATCCTGATGTTTGTGTGAGTTGGATAATTTGTTCGGTAGTGTAATCATCCTGGTACCCTGCTTATATCTCACTTCAACATCATATCCATGCAGATAGCTGACTGATTCAATTGAGTCATGCGTGATCTGTTTCAACATAATGGGTGCATGGTTTGAATCTTGTGAGTTATGACTATGCCAAGATCTGTGCATATTGGTCATACAGTCATTATTGGAGTGTTGGTGTCTGCTACGTAAAAGACTTTGAGAAGCTAAAACGAGCCTGCATATTGGCATGACAATGTGATTCTGCCAATGCTTGGAATTGGTGATCTATTGTAGGGTGAGACAGTCCCTTGGAGATTATACGATGGAGTGTAATTACTGAAGTAAACATTTTTCAGGATGCATTGTTATATTATGATGGTCTGAGCTCCTGTGTCAATGACATGCCCTGAGGGCTAAAAATCTGCCTTTTCAGGACATGTAATATTAATAATTATAGAAAGCTTCTGATCACCTCATACTGTTGACATGATGTATTAACAATATTGGAAATCTTGGAATTCCTCTGAAACTTGCCTTTTACTTGGTTGACTCTGAACCTCCGAGATGTGTTTGCATCTTTGCACCTAGTTAACACTTGCTACTGGTGTTGTGGTGTTGTTGGTCCATCTTCTTGGTCACCTTCCTTTTTTCTGGCTTGGCCTTTCTTCTACATGGCTGACAATGCCCCTTGTTGCCACATGCTTTATCAATATCAAGGAAAGCCTTGAGTAGATGTGACAAACTGCATTTGTTACAGATCTTGTCATTTAGTGTCATGCCTGTGGTGTCACAAACAATGTGGAAATAGTGAATTTAAATTATAATTGCTTTTACCTTCTTGAACCTAAGATCGCAAGGTAATATTTGATTTACTTCTCTTCCTTTTTACTCCTGTCTCTTCCTGAGGTAAACTGACAGGTATTCCCAAACCCTGGATTTCAGATTCCAAATTCCACAGCAAAAACCTTTAAGATAACGTCAATGGTAGGGTTTATTGACAAAATTTTCAAGATCAGGAAGGGAATTGCTTTACTTTAGTATTCACAAGAATTCAGGAAATCAAGGAGGCCAGAACAGGGAGGGAAGATGTAAATGTTATAAATTGTAAATTTGGTAAATGCACAGATGCTAAAAAAAATCAGTTCACATGAGTTACAACTCCCTAGAGGTGCATGTTGAATAATGGTGTCTTTGATAAGCTTGGCCCAGTATTTGCAAACAAAGTATGAGCTTCTTTCCAGCCAGCAACTTGGAGACAGAGAAGGAGGGTCTGAGGCAACCCACCAACTCAACCCGGAACCTTCATCTCCCTCTGGAGGTCAAACAGCAACTGATTTAAAATTCCAGTCTCATAAACTTAAGCAATTTAAACAGTCATGTGACAAGGACATACATTTCTCTGCTAACATAATGGTAAGGTTCTGGGGAGTGCTGCTAAACAAAAAGACCTTGGAGTGAAGATTCATAGTTCCTTGAAAGTAAAGTTGCAGGTAGATAGTATATGAAAAGGCATTTGGTATGCTTTCCTTTATTGGTCACAGCATTGAGTATAGGAGTTGGGAGGTCATGTTGCGACTGTACATGACTTTGGTTGGGCCACTTTTGGAATTTTGCATACAGTTCTGGTCTCCCTCCTATTGGAAGGATGTTGTGAAACTTGAAAGGGTTCAGAAAAGATTTACAAGGATGTTGCTGAGGTTGGAGGATTTGAGTGAGACGGAGAGGCTGACGAGGGTGTGGCTGTTTTCTCTGGAACTTCGGAGGCTGAGGGGGTGACCATATAGAAGTTTATAAAATCATGAGGAGCAGGGATAGGATAAAAAAACAAGGTATTTTCCCAGGGGTGGGGGAGTCCAGAACTAGAGGTTTAGGGTGAGAAGGGAAAAATATAAAAGGGACCTAAGGGGCAACTTTTTCACGTAGAGGGTGGTGCGTGTATGGAATGAGCTGCCAGAGGAAGTAATGGACGCTGGTACAATCACAGCATTTAAAAGGCATTTGGATGGGTATATGAATAGGAAGGGTTTAGAGGAATATGGGCCAAGTGCTGGCAAATGGGACTAGATTAGGTTAGGATATCTGATTGGCATGGAGGAGTTGGACCAAAGGGTCTGTTTCTGTGCTGTACATCTCTATGACTCTAATGGCCACTCTCAGTGAGCTAATTGGAAGGTCATGAAGTTAACAGCAAAACTTTACTTCCCCATCAGAATTCCCATTTTGAGGTGATAGGCGAACTGTAAAAGCATTAGCGCTCATTTTAGCACAACTGTTAAATTAACATTTTCCTTTTTCTAGAGCCAGCTGGAGACAGCTAGCTCATCTATGACATTTTTAGCTGGAATGTCTGTATGATGCAAGGGTTACAGAGGCTTCTGAAAATATGAAAGTGTAATCAGCCTTGGCCATTTTGAGTCCCGCAAGGTTGTCTGTTTTCAAAATAATTTAAAAACAAAAATTTAGAAGAGAACACTGTTGTTTTTGGGATCTCTCTTCATGCCCTCTGGCTAAGACAGTAGAAATACTGTAGATTGGAGTTAAAGCATGTAATTGCTGCTGGCCTGCCGCTATGGCTTCATGCTTGAGTTGATCCTCAATTAATGTGTCAATAGTTTGGCCCATTTTTTCTTGACCAAAAGATCCTTCCTCAAGGTCTTCATTGGTTTTGAGTTAATGACAAACTCAATGAGTTTCTCTGACATTCCAGTCACCATTTGCTGCACCATTGTCTGACAAATAAGACTCTTGTGATTGCTGTCTATATGACGTGAGTTACAGGCTGATAATCTTGAAGTTAATTCTTATCTTGAGCTGGACATCAGGGATTTAATTATTTTTCTTGATCTATCTGATTATCCATGGAAAGAGTGGATATGTTAAGTCCACAAAGCCTCTGCAAAGTCAAGCAAGAATTTTAGAACTGCATATACTATTTGCACAGTTATAATTCAATAACGCTATCACTGCAAGTGGTCAAATCCATAATTGTTTTGTGGCTTTTGCTATCCATGAATCAACCTTAAAAACATTGAATTGTACCACCTTAACTCTTGTGTCCCTGCATTTGTGTTAGTGTAAATTTAAACTGGTCTATCACTTGTCTTGATCCTTTTAAGGCTGCTCTGCCACTCACCTTAGAGACAAAAAAAACTGCAGAAGCTGGAATCCAAAGTATAGAAGCAGTAGGCTGAAAGAATACAGCTAGCCAGGCAGCATCAAGAGGTAAAGAAGTCAACGTTTCGGGTGTAACCCTTTTTCAGGACTGGGGGTGGGTGTAGGGCAGCTGCAGGTAAAGGAGCTGGGGGGGGGGGGCGGCAGGGTGGTGAGGTGGGAATAGGCAGAGACAGGCAGAGAGTGTGACCTGGTTGGTCAGTGGGAGGGATGAATCTGGTTGGTGGAAGGGAGGAGTGTAAGGGAGGGGAAAGGGCTGAAAAGGGAGTCTGGCGTTGGGAAGGGAGGTTATTTGAAATTGGAGAATTTAATGTTGAGTCCTCTGGGCTGTAAGCTGCCCAAGTGGAAGATGAAGTGTTGTTCCTCCAATTTGCAGTTTGATTCGTTGTTGCAATGAGGAGGCCAAGGATGGTCATGTCGGAATGAGAGTGGGAAGGGGAATTAAAGTAGGGTGGTGACTGGGAAGTCCGGTTGGCCCCTGCGGGCCTGGCTGGGATGCGTGGAGAAAGGTTCCCTTAGTTTACTTTTGGTCTCCCCAATGTAGAGAAGACCACATCGGGAGCACCGGATACAGTAAACTAGGTTGGAGGAGCAAGATGCAAAACCTGCTGACACACCAGCCTCTCACCTCCATCTAGTCTGTTCAGGTGAGACAAAAGTTCATTTGCCTCTCCTCCAACCTAGTTTACTTTAGATTAGATTACTTTACAGTGTGGAAACAGGCCCTTCGGCCCAACAAGTCCACACCAACCCGCCGAAGCGCACCCACCCAGACCCATTCCCCTACATTTACCCCTGCACCTAACACTACAGGCAATTTAGCGTGGCCAATTCACCTAATCTGCACATTTTTGGAGTGTGAGAGGAAACCGGAGCACCCGGAGGAAACCCACGCAGACACGGGGAGAATGTGCAAACTCCACACAGTCAGTCGCCTGAGGCGGGAATTGAACCCGGGTCTCTGGCGCTGTGAGGCAACAGTGCCACCGTGGTTTGTTTTACTGAAACACTATGCTTCACATTAATCCAAATTAAACTTCATCTGCCACTCCTTAGTCCATTGACCTAATTAATCAAGATCCCTTTGTAATCTTAGATAACCTTTTTCACTGTCCGCTATACCACCTATTTTGGTGTCATCTATAAACTTACTAACCATGCCTCTTAAAGATTCTTGGCTGACACAATAAGTGCTGCCCTGCCTGAAGTGCTGACTTTTAAATGAGATATTAAACTGTTTGCCTTTTGGTGGATATGAATGTATTCTTGACACTATTTTGAAGAAAAGCAAAGGACCTTTCCACTTGGTTTTAACCAATATTTATCCTTCAATTAGCATCAATATCTCCCCATCATCACATTACTCTTCATGGGTGTTTGTTTTGCACAAATTGGTCACCATATTTCCTAAATTAAAAGTGACTGACAGCATTTCAAATGTTTTCTTTGGTGTAAACTGTTTTCTAGTATCCTGCAATTGGAATGGCAATATATAAACACATGTTTTTTGAATTAGAAAGTATGATGAAGAAAATGTGCTCTACAGTAGTGTTACTAGTTCAATGTTTTTCTTTCCTCTGTTTTCCTGTCAGCAGTTTAAAACACCTCGTAAAAATATCTTTTGCCCTTTGGGGCCTGGAAGCTTTTAACTTTTCTATAATTTATCAATACAGAGATGAATGTCTAAAAGGCTGACAATTACCTGACTTGCAATAAACTTACTAGACTGCTTGTAGTCTCTCCAAAATGAGAATTAATACCAGCATTCAGTAGTTTCTGACTAAACCAATTAATTTGTTTACAAACAAGTTTAAATATGAAGCTCAAAAATCAATAGATACTATAGATCTCTAATGTTGACACTATTAGACAATCTATAATCGATCAATTTAATCTTCATAGAAATGGATTGAATTTAATAAACTTTGAGGTTTTCATCAACGTACGCATGCCATGAGTAATCTGCTATCTTAAAGATAGCTGTAAAACTTAGTCTGTAAAATGTAACTTTGCAGCAGATTCTCTACAAAAACAGAAAAGCTAGCAAAACAGTCATGATGAGCATGGCATTCCTTTTGTTTTTCAGCAGAACTTATCTGGCATGATTTTGTGGGATTGGCCCTAATTATGTAGTCATGACCCAGATCAAGGCTGTTATTGTAGGCTCAGAATTGTGTGAGGGCGTAGAATTGCAGCAGCAATTCTCACAAGGCTGCTTGACTGAAACAATGTGAGCATCTAAATTGAGTTGGCAACGTGGAGACAGCAAAATGCTTTTAAAATTATATAAATTATTTCACTATAGATTCAACCTTTCCAACAGCCTCATAGCAGAAGATGTTTGTAAAGGGATTTGCAAGCTTATTGAAGAAACAATGTTTGGTGTAACTCCTTATGCAAGTGCCAGGAGAGGTGTGGTGCTGAGCAATTGACAACTTCCAGGTTGATTTGCTCAAAAACACAACAAAATAATATGGCTGGGCTTGTGCAGATGAAGTGTCCTCTTGGTGACCCTGCAAACTTTGGCACCATTACTACCCAATGCTATTCTGGTTCAACAATTTTAAACAGGAGGAATTCTTCAAAACAACTAGTGCTTTATTGTTTTGTTGTGTGTGGAAAGACTGCCCTCTAGCAACATTTTAGTACATGATTCGAATTGACCTAAAGAAAGCTTGTACTCATAGGATACATTATGGTTATTTAATTATAGCTAATACAATTAGCAATCTATTTTAGCTCTAAGGATTATCAGACACTCTGATCTAAATTATTTTAGAGACCTTATATTGACTCACATAGGCTTGAAAGGAAAAGGTTTTTCTGTGGAACTACTAAGTGGTGAGCTGATGGAGGTCTTTAAGATAACAAGAGTGTTTGGTATGGAAGGCTTAAAGAAATGTTTCCATTTGCACAGATAACCAGAACTCAGGGTGGTGATGGCATAGTAGTGTTAGCAATTAGACTCAGAGACTCAGGTAATGTCCTGGGGGTTCAGGTTCAAATCCTGCATTGGCAGATGGTAGAATTTGAATACAACGTAAATTAAGAGACTAATGATGACCATGAATCAATTGTCAGGGGGAAAGAAGCTATCATAAAGGCACTCTCTCCAAATGGATATACTATCGCTTCAAAGACCACCAGCAGCTTTAATCTTTTCCTGATAGGTCTCAAATGTATAAATTGTGTTTTGAATAGCCCACTAGTAAAAATTAGATCTAACATCATACAAACAATCAGACAATTGTCATTGTATTCTATTTTCTTTTTCAAAGCATTATTCATCTATTGATGACTTATACATGACATTAACACACACTTTCAGATGTTTTTCAATAACCACACCATAGAATTTGTTAGCAGGAGGGGTCTTGAGGGAAATTTATACAGGGTATTCAATTATAAATTCATTGACATACTGAAAAAAATGTCAATTCCATTATTACATAACTTTTGAACAATGCAGAAATGGCAAGTTAAAATAGGCATTTTGAAAAGGCAAATTACCAATGACCAGTAGGCAAGTGATTGCAGGCTTTGCCAATGTTGCCCAGGTCAGTGATGTAAGAACTGCTGTATATATTTGTACTAAAATGATCTGATCTTATGCCATGTGAAGGCAGCTTGTTTACAGAATATCACAGCACTTCAGGTATATAACAAATGATGCACTGTTAGTGTAAGCTTGGCGGGCAAGGAAGAATGTTGTAGATTATAGAATTTAGTAGCTCATAAGGAACTGCTACATGTCCTTAAGGTCATCCTGGTGAATATATAGCTTGGGCAATGTATAAATCTTGTAATGAACCTTGTTTAAAGTTGCTGCTACAGAGGGTATAGGAGGAGGAACCTGAGGCTAGTTCATGGCTTGTTCTTCATTTTTAAAAAGTCCTTCATGGGATGAGGGTGTCACTGGCTAGGCCAGTGCAGTGATGCCTATTGGCATTACAAGTTATTATTACAGTTAAGTGTAATAATTAAATGTGAACATTGTAACATTGGAATTCACACAGAAATTATTCCCATCGTAAGTTTCATTGATACAGTAAGTGTAACTATGTTGCTATGTTATAGATATGATCGATGCTAGCATGCATTTAACAGAGGTTGGTTATCAGAGTGTGCACTTTCACATGAGCAAACTTGCCTACTGGTGGCACATATCAAAAACAAAATGAATGGGAGTAAACCTATAGCAGTGCGTGTCCAATGTTCTACCAAGCAGACAAAACCCAACCAGCAGTGCAAAATTACAAAATTATTTTCTAGAGAGTGTTCTGAATATGTTAAACTAAGTGTTATCTGTATTAAGATGATGAATTACATTATGATTTCTGTTATTCTGTGACTTATGAATTTCAATTAAGAAAAAGTTATTTATCATTTTCATCTGCTGCCATTTACCTATGATATAATGAATTGAACAATGAGTCATACAATGTGAAACTTGAAGTGTATTCACTGACCACCCTACAAAAGAACTAATTAAAAAGTCCATTAATTTTATTTTACACTTGAGTTTAGTAATTTAGTTAACATATTAATGGCACAGTCATAAAAGTTACACAAATGAGCATGACTTATTAAAGTCTTTCCAAATTTAACAGCATCAACTCTGGGAATTTCAGCATCAATGATGTCCATTCTGTACCTCTGAAATGTACATTTCTAAACATATATATTACTTATTACAAGTCAACCAATTAATTTATGTTTGATATTATTATGTTAGATAATCATAGATCAATTTTACAAGAAATAAAAAAAACAACAAAATGGGAAATTTGTGTATAATGTTGAAACCTGCTATCTATGAAAATGGGAGTTGGTTAGTTCAGTTGGCTGGACTGCTGGTTTGTGATGTAGAGTGACAACAATAGCATGGGTTCAATTCCCATACCAACTGAGGTTACCATGAAGCACTCTCCTTCTCAACTTCTCCCCTCACCTGGGGTGGGGTGGTTCTCAAGATAAACAACCACCATTTGTGTATTTCTTTAATGAGACAACAGTCCTATGGTCTAGTGAGATCATGGTGACTTTATCTTTACTACGAAAATACAATCATCAGACATGAAATTTTATAGCAGATTTGATGCTAAATTTTAATGAAATGTTAACAAAATCTCAACTTTTTAAAATGAATGAAGGAACTGAGGGCATTGTTGCTAAGTTTGCAGATGAAACAAACTTAGGTGATGGGGCAGGTAGTGTTGAGTAAACAGGGAAGCTGAGGAGAATTTGACAGGCTAGGATATGGGAAAGAAGGGGCAGGTCAAACGTGATGTGGAAAAGTGAGGTTATTCACTTTGATAGAATGTTTAGAAGTGTAGACTGATTTCTAAATGGAGAAAGACTTCAAAAATCTGAAGCACAGAGGGACTTGGGAATCCGAGTTCAGGATTCTTTTAAGGTTAACATGCAAATTCAGTTGGAAGTTAGGAAGGCGAATGCGGTATTAGCATTCATTTCAAGAGGGCTAGAATGTAAGTGCAGAGATATTCTACTGAGACTGTAAAAAGCTCTAATCAGACCACATTTGAAATATTATGAGCAGTTTGGGCCCTGTATCTAAGGAAAGATGTACTGGTGCTCGGGAAAGTGCAGAGGATATGTAAAAGAATGATCCCGGGGATGAAGGACCTGTTTTATGGAGTAGTTGAGGACTCTGGGTCTGTATTCCATGAAGTTTAAAATGATGAGGGAGGATGTCATTGAAGCTTACAGAATACAGGGAGGCCTGGATCGAGTGGAAGTGGAAAAGATGTTTCCATAGGAGAGACTAGGACCCAAGTGCAAGTCTCAGAACGGACACTTTAGAACGGAGGTGAGGGGAAATGTCTTCAGTCAGAGAGTGGTGAATCTATGGAACACATTACCACAGAAGGCTGCGGAGGCCAGGTCATTGAGCATACTTAAGACAGAGATAGCCACCTTCTTGATTAGTAAGGAGATTAAGGTTTACAGAGAGAAGGCAGGAGAATGAGGTTGAGAAACATGTTAGCCATGATCAAATGGTGGAGCAGACCTGGTAGGCTGAATGGTCTAATCCTGTTCCTATATCTTATGATCTCTTTTTTTTCCAGTTTCCTCCCTGTTCCTTCTGAAGCCAGTCATTCTTGCTGTGGTGCATCTGCAAATGACAACAGAAGTTTCCCAGAACCATATCTAAGTGGCCATTTTCATACATGAACCTACAGTAGGATGTAGGTGGTCTTATGAGTTGCTCCCAATCTACATTCCCCAGTTCCTGCCGAATTTTGGTATGATTGGCTTCCCCCGATTTAGCACTCTTCCTTTAGGACCACTCTTGTCTTTGTCCATGAGCATTCTAAAACTTATGGAATTGTGATCACTATCCCCAAAGTAATCCACTATTGGAACATCAACCACCTGACTGGACTCATTTCCCAACACCAGGTCCAGTATGGCTCCTTCCGAAGTTGGACTACTTACATACTGCTCGAGAAAACTCTCCTGGGTGCTCCTTACAAATTCTGCTTCATACAGACTTCTAACACGAAGTGAATCCCAGTCAATGTTGGGAAAATTAAAATCTCTCATCACCACCACCCTGTTGCTCCTACATCTTTCCATGATCTGTTTACATATTTGCACATCTATCTCACACACGATGTTGGGACGCCTGTAGTACAGCCCCAACATTGGTACCGCACCCTTCCTAATTCTGAGCTCTACCCATATTGCCTCACTACTCGAGTCTTCCATAGTGCCCTCCTTCAGCACAACTGTAATATCCTCTTTGACCAGTAATGCAACTCCTCCACCCCTTTTACCTCCCACTCTATCCCGCCTGAAGCATCAATATCCTGGGATGTTTAGTTGCCAGTCATGCCCTTCCCTCAACCAAGTCTAAGTAATAGCAATAACACCATGCTCCTAGGTAGTAATCCAAGCCCTAAGTTCATCCGTCTTACCTACTATACTTCTTGCATTAAAACAAATGCACCTCAGACCACTAGTCCTTTTGCATTTATCATCTGCTCCCTGCCTCCTCTTCCCCTTAGTCACACTGACTTCATTATCTAGTTCCTTATAGGCTTTAGTTGCTGCTTTCGTACTGTCCTCTACGCTCATTTGGTTCCCAACCCCTTGCCACATTAGTTTAAACCCTCCTCAACAGCATTAGTAAAAGCGCCTCCAAGGACATTGGTTCCAGTCTGGCCTAGGTGGAGTATAGGCCACAGAACAGTATAGGACCAATCTGAAATGAGGAATTAAGAGGGCTAAAAGGGATCATGAGATATCTTTAGCAAACAGGGTTAAGGAAAATCCCAAAACCTTTTTTTCATATATAAGGAGCAAGAGGGTAACTAGGGAAAGGGTTGGCCCACTCAAGGACAATTTGTAATAGTCCCACCTTCCCCAGAACCAGGCCCAATATCCCAAAAATCTGAACCCCTCCCTCCTGCAGCATCTCTCAAGCTATGCATTAATCCTGCTTATTCTACATTCCTACTCTGACTAGCATGTAGCACTGGCTGCAATCCTGAGATTACTCCCTCTGAGGTCCTACTTTTTAACTTAGCTCCAACTCCCTACATTCTGCTTGAAGAACCTCATCCCATTTTTTACCTATATCATTGGTGCCTATATGCACCATGACAACTGGCTGTTCACCCTCCCCCTTGAGAATGTTCAGCAGCTGATCCAAAACATCCCTGACTCATGCACCTGGGAGGCAACATACCATTCAGGAGTCTCATTTTCGGCCACAGAACTGCCTATCTACTCCCCTTACAATTGAATCCCCTATGACTATAGCCCTTCCACTCTTTTTCCAGCCCTTCTTTTCAGTAGAGCCAGCCATGGTGCCATGAACCTGGCTACTGCTCCTGATGAAGCGCTTCTGCCCAAAACATTGATTCTCCTGCTTCTCAGATGCAACCTGACCTGCTGTGCTTTTCCAGAACCACACGCTCGACTGAGATGCCTCCTACCTCCCATCCATGACATTCATTCCAGTAAATCCCAGGACTAACTGTGTTCCACACCTGACTGACTTGGACAAACAGTCCAAGGAATGTTTGACCAGATACATTCTTGTTTCTCAGATAACATGATCATTGCTTTTAAATATTTTACTTATGGTAGCCATGAAGGAAATGAAGAATGGACTTAGGAGAACTAGAAGGGGTATGAAAAAGCATTGGCGGTTAGGATGTAGGAAAGTCCCAAGGCATTCTATACTTACGTGAGGAACAAGAGGATGGCCAGACTGAGGATAGGGATAGGGGAGGGAACTTGTGCCTGGAGTCAGAGGTGGGAAGAGAGGTCCTTAATGAATACTTTGCTCCAGTGTTCACTAGCAAGAGGGACCTTGTCGTTTGTGAGGACAATGTGAAACAGCTGATATGCTCAAACATGTTAGGAAGGAGGATGTGTTAGAAATTTTGAAAAACATGAGGGCAGATAAGTTGCCTGAGCCAAATGGGATATACCCAAGGTTACTACGGGAAGCAAGGAAGAGATTGCTGTGTCTTTGGTGATAATCTTTGTGTCCTCACTGTCCACTGGAGTAGTGCCAGATAATTGGAGGGTGGCAAATGTTATTCCCTTCTTCAAGAAAGGGTATAGGGGAATCCTGGGAATTACAGACCAGTCAGTTTTACGTTGGTGGTGAGCAAATTATTGGAGAGGATTCTGAGAGACAGGATTTATGATTATTTGGAAAAGCATAGCTTGATTAGAGATAGTCAGCATGGCTTTGTGAGGGGCAGGTCATGCCTCACAAGCCCTTATTGTATTCTTTGAGGTTGTGATAAAACATATGGATGAAGGTAGAGCAGTGATGTATATGAATTTTAGCAAGGCATTTGATAAGGTTTCCCATGTTAGGCTCATTTGGAAAGTAAGGAGTCATGGGATACAGGGAAATTTGCCTGTCTGGATACATAATTGACTGGCCCATAGAAGACAGAGGATGGTAGTAGATTGAAAGTATTCAGCCTAGAGCTCGATGACCAGTGGTGTTCCGCTGGGATCTGTTCTGGGATCTCCGCTCTTTGTGATTTTTATAAATGACTTGGAAGTGTAAAGTTGAGTTAGTAAGTTTGCCGATGACACTAAGGTTGGTGGAGTTGTGGATAATGTGGAGGGCTGTTGCAATGGGACATTGACAGGATGCAGAGTTGGGCTGAAAAGTGGCAGATGGAGTTCAACCAGGCAAAGTGTGAAGTGATTAATTTTGAAAGGTCAAATTTGAATGCAGATTACAGGATTAAAGGCAGGATTCTTGGCAGTGTGGAGGAACAGAGGGATCTTGGGGTCCACATCCAAAGATCCCTCAAAGTTGCAACCTAAATTGATTGGATTGTTAAGAAGGCATATGGTGTGTTGGCTTTCAGTAGCAGGTGGGATTGGGTTTAAGAGCTGCGAGGTTATGCTGCAGCTCTATAAATTCCTGGTTAGACCACACTTGGAATATTGTGTTCAGTTCTGCTCACCTCATTATTAGGAAACATATGGAAGCTTTAGAGAGGATGCAGAGGAGATTTACCAGGATGCTGCCTGGACTGGAGGGCATGGCTTATGAAGAAAGGTTGAGGGAGATAGGGCTTTTCTCATTGGAGCAAAGAAGGATGAGAGGTGGCTTGATAGAGGTGGACAAGATGATGAGAGGGCATTATAGAATGGATAGCCAGAGACCTTTTTTCACAGGGCAGAAATGGCCATCATGAGGGGCCAGAATTTTAATGTGATTGGAGGAGGGTTTAGGGGAGATGTCAGAGGTTGGTTCTTTACACAGAGAGTGGTGGGTGCATGGAATGCACTGCTAGCAGTAATTGTAGAGTCAGAGACATTAGAGATATTCTCAGTGAATCTTGGATAGGCACATGGATGATAGTAAAATGAAGGGTGTATAGGTTAGTTTGATCTTAGAGTAGGATAAAAGGTCGGCACAACATCGAGGACTGAAGGGCCTGTACTGTGCTGTACTGTTCTATGTTCTTAAATTTACTTCTGCCATAATCTCTGACAGTGCATTCCAAACCTTAAGCACTCACTATATGAAAATTCTCACATCACTTTTTCTTCTTTTCCCGTTATTTTAAATCAATGCCCTTCCATTATCGATCACTTCATGAACAGTTTTT
Source organism: Chiloscyllium plagiosum (assembly GCF_004010195.1). Lineage (NCBI taxonomy): Eukaryota > Metazoa > Chordata > Chondrichthyes > Orectolobiformes > Hemiscylliidae > Chiloscyllium > Chiloscyllium plagiosum. Next base: position 75,356,920 of record NC_057715.1, read on the forward strand.
CTCTATCTACTATATCCAGACCCTACAAGATTCTGTATCCTTCTATCAAATCTCCTTTCAGCCCTCTTTCCTCCAAAGAAAACATTCCTAACTTCTTCTGACTTCTTTCATAACTAGTTCCAAATGAGGAAATTCATTAGTTTCTGCATTCACTCCAATACCTCACATCCCCCCTAAAGCATAGCATCTAGAATTGGATGTCATATTCAAGTTGACCCTAGAACAGTGTTTTATACAAGATCAACATAACCTCCTTAATCCTGATTTGGAGATGCCGGTGTTGGACTGGGGTGTACAAAGTTACAAATCACACAGCACCAGGTTATAGTCCAACAAATTTAATTGGAAGCACTAGCTTTCACAACCAACTGATGAAGGAGCGGCACTCCAAAAGCTAGTGCTTCCAATTAAACCTGTTGGACTATAACCTGGTGTTGTGTAATTTGTAACTTTGTAAATTCTTAATCCTGTATTCTATACTCCATTGCCAAATTATTAGAATACTATATGCTTCATTACTTGGTTTCTCAACTTGTTCTGCCACCTTTAATGGCTTGTGACAGAAGTAATCGTCCATATTGGCACAAATGACACAGGTAGGAAGAGTGACAAGGTCCTCCAATGACAATACGGGGAGTTAAGTAGTAAACTAAAAAAGCAGGACTTCTAAGGTAGTAATCTCAGGATTATTCTCTGTGCCACATGCTACTGAGGCTAGGTACAGAGGTACAGTAAGTTGAAAATGTGGCTAAACAGCTGGTACAGTGGGGAGGGCTTCAGATATTTGGATCATTGGGATATCTTCCAGGGAAGGTTGGACCTGTACAAGAAGATGGGAGTCTTTTAAAAACCAGTTGATTAGAGTGCAGGACAGGCACATTCCTGTGAAAATGAGGGATAGAAATGTCAGGATTCAGGAACCTTAGGTGACAAGGGAAATTATCTACCTAGTCCAAAACAAAAGTTGCATATTTAAGGTCTCGGTAACTAAATACAGATGAAGGCTGAAGAATATAGAGAAAGTAGAATGGAACTCAAATGGGGCATTAGGATGGCTAAAAGGGGATACGAAATGTCCTTGGCCAGCAGGGTTATGGAGAATCCCAAGACATTTTATACATATATTAAGAGCAAGAGGGTGGCTAGGGAAAGAGTAGGCCCACTCAAGGAGAGATAAGGGAGGTTTTTGTGAAGCCAGAGAGTGTGAGATCTTTAATGAATACTTTCCATTGATATTCACAAAAGAGAGGGACATAAGGAATGTGGAAGTTAGGTAATTACAGGTCAGTGAGCCTGACATCAGTGGAGGGGATGCTACTGGAGAAGATACCGAGAGACAGGATCTATTCACATTTGGAAGGGAATGGACTTGTTAGTGATAGGCAGCATGGGTTTGTGCAGGTGAGGTCATGTCTCACCAACTTAATTGAGTTTTTTGAGGAGGTGATGAGAATGATTGAGGGAAGGGCAGTGGATGTTGAGTACATTGATTTTTGTAAGGCATTTGATAAGGTACAGTATGGCTGGTACAAAATGTAGAGTCTCATGGGATCCAAGGCTAAATGGATACACAACTGGCTTGGTCATAAAAGACAATAGCGGTGGAAGGGTGCTTTTAAGAATGGAGATGACTAACTAGTGGTATTCCACAGGGATCAGTGCCAGGACCTTTGTTGTTTGTAATATATATAAATAATCTAGATGAAAATGTAGGTGGTCTGATTAGCAAGTTTGCAGATGCGACCAAAATTGGCAGTTTGCAGTTCGTGAGGAGAATAAAGGATACAGGAGGATGTAGATAGATTACAAATTTGAGCAGAGAAATGGCAGATGGAGTTTAATCCAAACATATACAAGGTGACACATTGGAAGATCAAATTCTAGGGTGAATTATACAATTAATGACAGATCCCTTTGGAGCAGTGACATAGAGGGATCTGGGTGTGCAGGTCCACAGATCTCTGAAAGTGGCAATACAGATGAATAAGATGGTCAAGAAAGCATATAGCATGCTTGCTTTCATTGGCTGGAGCATTGAACATAAAGTTAGCAAGTTATGTTACAGCTGAATAAAACTTTAGTTAGGCCATATTTGGAATATTGCATGTGATTCTGCTCAACACACTGCCAGAAGGATATGGATGCTTTGGAAAGGGTGCAGAGGTTTACCAGGATATCTGGAGGATTTTAGTTATGAGGAGAATTTAGATAAACTCTGATTGTTTTCACTGGAAGGACAGAGACTGAGGGACAACCTGACAGAGGTTTACAAAATTATGAGATGCATACATAGGGTGGATAGTCAGAGGTTTTTTTTCCGAGGATGGAAAAGTCAACTACAAGAGAGCACAGATTCAAGGGGAGGAAGTTTAGGGCAGAAGTGCAGGGAAACCTTTTCACACAGAGGGTGGTGGGTGCCTGTAATGCACTGCCTGTGGAGATGGTGGAAGTAAGCACATTAGCACTGTTTAAGGTGTATCTTGATAGACACATGAACATAAGGCAAACAGAAAGACAGAAACCACGTATGGACAATTAATAGCAGGCCTAATTAAGGATTAGGAATTGGGGCAGGCTTGGTGGGCTAAAGAGCCTGTTCCTGTGCTGTATTATACAATGTACACTTACCTCACTCTACTCCTGCACACCCTTTAGGGTTGGAATACCCTTTATTTTATATAATCTGCCCCTATGATTCTTAATAAAATAAATAATTTCACACTTCTCCATACTGAACTTCATCTGCCACTTGTCTGCTTGACTTGTCAGTATCTTTTTGAAGTTCAATATCATTCTTCTCATGGTTCACAATGCTTCTATGTTTTGTATCCTCTACAACTTTGAAATTGCATTTTGCGCATCAAGGCCTAGATTATTGATTAGTGATATATCAGGAAAAGCTGCTTCATAGGGTTTAATGCAAATACTTTTAATCCACATGTTCAGACATATTATGACTTGTCTGGAGCAAGTGGGGCTTGAAGCTGGACCTCCTGGTCCAAATGCAGGGGCGCTATCAATGGACTATAGAGGCCCCTGGGGGATTTTGCAAGGCAACAAGAACAACCACCTTTTTCCACTTGAGCATCAATCTTCTCACCATCACAAAGTCAGAAGTGGGAATGTTTTTTGATGTCAGCATAATGTTCAGTATAATTCATGTTTCCTCGGAAATGCAGGAAAACTTGGACAGTGTTCAGGTTTGGGCTGACAAGTGGCAAGTAACATTCATGCTACATACATACCAAGCCATAACCATCTCCAGTAAGAAAGAATCTAATCATCATCCTTTAACATTCAATGGTATTACCCTTACTAATCCTTCATTATCAACATCCTGTGGGTTACCATTGATCAGAAACTGAGCAGTGGTTCAAGAAGGCATCATACCTTCTCAAAGGCAGTTAGGGATTGTTAGTGACACCCACATCCCATTAAGGATAAATAAGCAACACAAACAGGACAGAATTTTTTTTAAAATGGCTAACTCTTGATACAAATACCAACGTAACATCCAAAGTAACACAGTACTAGGTGAAAGGATAAATCAAAGCTGTGTAGTTCTACTTGTTCACCAATAGGTGCTACTATTGCTCTTTGATTTAAAATTTACAGGCAGATTTCATTAACATTTTCAGGATTACACATGTTTTCCTTTCCAATTAACAGTGTAACTTGACATACAAGAGAACAGCAGCTTAGGAACCCAACCTAACTTTTCAGAGATCACTCGCCTTTACAGTAACAACTCCGATTGCACCAATTATTACTGTTTACAATGTGAAAGTTAAAGCAACTAACAATAAAAGGGACAGAGGACATGCTGTGTATGTGGAAAAATTCACATATGGAATTGCTAATTAGCAGATTACCTAATGTAGACAATTATTATGCATTTGGTAGGCCCGAGATTAAGTATTGCTGAAAAAAGACACATTTAGTTGAAGCTTTTCATCTTGAAGTTATCAGGACAATTCACAATAAATACCAAAGAGGAAACAACATTTATACTGTATGTAAGGAGAGTGTTGGTTAGTTGCTAAGAGGACTCTTATTAATATGTGTTCCTTGCACACTTCCAATCAGCATAAGGAATGCAATGACTGAAATTAGGCAAGAATGCATGAACTATTAAAAATGATTTTTTGTATTTTAAGTGAGCTGCTGTAAATGCGGCCCTCCCATATTGAACTTGCCCAAGTCAAGCCATCCTATTTTGACCAACACCATGAAGCAGTCAAGAAAAATCAAGAGTGGGGTGTGATTGTGTGGTCACATCCCTTTACTGTTTTGGTGCAATATTCGCTGCACGTGAAACAAATCTAAATGGGTATGTATGTTGCAAGCAAGATGTAAAGCAACTTCAGAAAGACTTGGACAGGTTTAGTGAATGGGCAAGAACATGGCAGATGGAATATAATGTGAAAAATGTGTGGTTATCCACTTTGGTGGGTAGAGCTGAAAAGTATTTCTTAAATGCTAACAAGTTAAAAAGTGTAGATTAACAAAGGGAGCGGGTTTTGAGATTTGTAGCTCAGGTTGATGTTCTGAATGTAGGTTAGATCACTGAGCTGGAAGGTTCGGTTTCAGATATTTTGTCACCATACCAGGTAACATCATCAGTGAGCCTCTGGATGAAGCACTGGTGGTATGGCCTGCTTTTTATTTATGTGTTTAGGTTTCCTTGAATTGGTGATGCCATTTCCTGTGATGATGTCATTTCCTGTTCTTTTCTTCAGGTGATGGTAAATAGGATCCAAATCAATGTGTTTTGTTGATAGAGTTCCTGTTGGAATGCCATGCTTCTAGGAATTCTTGCACATATCTCTGTTTGGCTTGTCTTAGGATGGATGTGTTGTTCCAGTCAAAGTGGTGTCCTTCCTTATCTGTATGTAAAGATTCCAGTGAGAGTGGGTTGTGTCTTTTTGTGGCTAATTGATGTACATGTATCCTGGTGGCTAGTTTTCTGCCTGTTTGTCCAATATAGTGTCATTACAGTTCTTGCAAGGTATTTTGTAAATGACATTAGATTTGCTTGTTGTCTGCGTAGGGTCCTTCAAGTTCATGAGCTGCTGTTTTAGTCTGTTGATGGGTTTGTGGGCTACCATGATGCCAAGGGGTCTGTGTAGTCTGGCAGTCATTTCTGAGATGTCTTTGAGTTAAGAGAGAGTGGCTAAGGTTTCTGGACATGTTTTGTCTACTTGTTTGGGTTTGTTGCTGAGAAATCGGCGGACTGTGTTCGTTGGGTACCCATTCTTTTTGAGTACACTGTATACGTGATTTTCCTCTGCTCTTCATAGTTCCTCTGTGCTGCAGTGTGTGGTGGCTCATTGAAATAATTTTCTAATGCAGCTTTATTTGTGGATGTTGGGATGATTGCTTCTGTAGTTCAATATTTGGTCTGTATGTGTTGTGTTCCTGTAGACACTGAATTGAAGATCCCCATTGGTTGTTTGCTCTACTGCGACATCTAGGAATGGCAGTTTATTGTTGTTTTCCTCCTCTTTGGTGAATTTTATGCCAGTAAGGGTATTATTGATGGTCTTGAAAGATTCCTCTAACTTGTTTTGTTTAGTGATGACAAAGGTGTCACGCACATAGTGGACCCAGAGTTTGGGTTGGATGGTTGGCAGAGCTGTTTGTTCGAGTCTCTGCATTACTGTCTCTGCTAAGAACCCTGATATCGGAGATCCCAAGGGTGTTTCGTTGGTTTGTCTGTAGGTTTTGTTGTTGAAGGTGAAGTGGGTGGTAAGGCATAGGTCCACGTGCTTGATGATACTGTCGTTCATGAAGTTAGTGGTGTTTAGTGCATGTGTCTTTGGGTCTTCTAATAGTGTAGCCAGTGTTTCCTTGGCCAGATTGATGTTGATGGATGTGAACAGGGCTGTTACATCAAAGGAGACCATTATGTCATCCTCTTCTATCTTCGTGTCTTTGATGGTCTTCAGGAATTCCTGGGTAGAGTGGATGGAGTGGCGTGAATCTTCCACTAAGTGTTTTAGTCTTTGATGTAACTCCTTGGCCAGTCTGTAAGTTGGTTTCCAGGTAGCGAGACTATGGGTCTGAGGGAGGCTCCTGGATTGTGAATTTTGGGTAATCCATGGAAGCTTGATGTGTTGGATCCGACTGGTTTCATTTTTATTTGTTTCTCCAGATTTCTGAAGTTTTTTGAGTAGGGATGTGATTAACAAAGGGATCCAGATGTCCATGTCAATAAGGCCCTAAAGGCTAACATACAGATGCAGCAAGATATTAGGAAGGCTAATTGAATGTTTATTGTAAGAAGAGTTGAGTACAGGATTAATGAAGTTTTTCTTTAATTTTATTGGAGCTTGGTTATACCTCACCTGGAGTACTATGTACGATTTTGGTTGCTTTACTTCAAGTAAAATGCTATTGAATTAGAGGGAGTGCAATGAAAGGACACAAGCCTTGTTTCTGGGATGGCAGGACTGTCCTAGGAAATGATTGGGAAATTTGGCATGCATTCTCCTGAGCCTTGAAGAATGAAAGGTGGTCTCATTGAAATTTACAAAATATTTAACAGGGTAGAAAAGGTTAATGCAGATATTTTCCTTGCTTGGGGAATGTAGAACCAGAGTGCACAATTTAAAAATAAGGGATGCCACTTAGGTCTAACAAGAGGAGTTTTTTTTTTCACTCTGAAGTTCTTTTAGGCAAATATCTGCGGAGAGGCAAGTTGTTGTGGGAACAGATTGCAGTAAACTGGAGTTAGAATTGAAAATGAGGGACACCATTGGAGCAGAGTAGATAATTAATCAGCATGTTTGGTAAAATATTTCTCTCTGTACTTCTGTTCTTTTTTACTCAGGCACGGGATGTGGATGTCACTAGCCAGGCAAGTACTACTTGTGCACCCCTGGTAACCCAGAGGGCAACTGAGAGTCAACCACATATCTGTGCGTCTCCAGTTACATATAGGCCAAACTGGGTAAGAATGGCAGATTTCCTTCCCACAAAGACAGTAATGAACAAGTGGATTTTTCTTTCTGACAATTGACAACAGTTCCATGGTTATCATTAGACTCTTAATCCCATTTTAAAAAAATTATTGAATTTAAATCCCACCATCTGCGATGTCAGATCCCCAGAACATAACCTGCATCTCTTGATTAATAGTCCAGTGAATAATACACTAGGCAATCATCTTCCCTATAACTCATTTCTAACGCTACATTCTGGTGTTTCTCCCTGTCAAATTAACGTTATTCTTCTCCATCAGCCTCTTCAGCTAGAAGTGACAAGTGCATGATCCATCTCAGCCTCCTCCAGTAGTCCCCAGCATTACCTATACCAGTCTTCAGCCAATTCAACTCACTCCACATGATATAAAGGAAAGTTTCAAAGCACTGAACACTGCAAAAGCTATGGGTCCTGACAACATTCCAGCAATAGAACATAGAACAAATAACATTACAGCACAGTACAGGCCCTTCGGCCCTCCATGTTGCACCGACCTGTGGAACCAATCTGAAACCCATCTATCCTACACTATTCCATTCTCATCCATATGCCTATATAATGACCATTTAAATGCCCTTAAAGGTGGCAAGTCTGCTACTGTTGCAGGCAGTGCATTCCATGCCCCTACTACTCTGAGTAAAGAAACTAGCTCTGACATTTGTCCTATTTCTATCACCCCTCAATTTAAAGCTATGTCCCCTCGTGCTAGCCACCACCATCTGAGGAAAAAAGCTCTCACTGTCCAACCCTATCTAACCCTCTGATTATTTTATATATCTCAATTAAGTCACTTCTCAACCTTCTTCTCTCTAACGAAAACAGCCTCAAGTCCCTCAGCCTTTCCTCATAAGACCTTCCCTCCAACCAGGCAACATCCAAATAAATCTCCTCCAAACCCTTTCCAAAGCTTCCACATCTTTCCTATAATACGGTGACCAGAACTATACACAATATTCCAAATGTGATCGCACCAGAGTTTTGTACAACTGCAGCATGATCTCATGGTTCTGAAACTCAATCCCTCTACCAATAAAAGCTAACACATCGTATGCCTTCTAAACAACCCTATCAACCTAGGTGACAAATTTCAAGGACCTGTGTACCTGGACACGGAGATCTCTTTGCTCATCGACATGACCAAAGATCTTACCATTGGCCTAGTGCTCTGCATTCCCATTACTCCTTCCAAAGTGAATCATCTCACACTTTTCTGCATTAAATTCCATTTGCCACCTTTCGTCCCAGCTCTGATGCTTATCTATGACTCTCTGTAACCTGCAACATTCTTCGTCACTTTCCACAACTCTACCAACCTTAGTGTCATCTGCAAGTTTACTGACCCATCCTTCTATGCCCTCATCCAGGTCATTTTTATAAATGACAAACAACAGTGGACCCCAAAACAGATCTTTGCGGTACCCCACTAGTAACAGTAACGCTGAAGACTTGTGTTCCAGAATCTGCCGCTATCCTAGCCAATCTTTTCCGTACAGTTACAGTACTGGCATCTATCCGTGTTATGGACCAGGCCAAACCCCCTCAAAGCACTTCAAGTAGCTCAGACCCTAACTTTGCTTGTTGTTTTAAGAACTGTAGAGCGGAAATTCCAGAAGCAATGCAGCTGGGCCTACCACTTAGTTTTAAACGAATCAACTTATTTGCAAGATTACTGAATGAAATACCAACAAAAGAGAACGAATATGGAATAACTTAATCTCTGAAAACCCAGCAGACTATCCCAACTTAATGATGCTGTTTGAAATTCTTGCAACAATCCCCATAAATACCCCTTGCCAAAAAGGGTAAAAATCAAACCCAGGGTCTTACAAAAGAGAGAGGTGGCAGAGATGTTCAGCATGGAACACCTTCTTCCATGTAGCTGTTTCTTTTGGATTCCCAGCTAACAACTGACCAGCAGCTCTGAACAGTCAGACTTCTAAAAACTAAACCACACCGAAGAAAAGCTGAGCTGGGACAACTGGCCACTCCCCTTTCATTGGGCAAGTTTTTTTTTTAATCTTGAAAGATAGATCCAAATGTCCTGGTAATTCTGCCTTGGACACCACTTTTTGAAAACAACCAAGGACAACACAACTTTGTTAAAGGAGTAGCATCGTCACATCTGATAGTGTGGAAAATAGCCCAGGCATGTCCTGTTTACGAATGCAGGTCAAATCCAACCCAGTCAATTCCCACCCCTTCGGAATACTTTCAATCATCAGTAAAGTGATGGAACTGTTATCGACAGTGCTATCAAGCAGCACCTGCCCAGCAATAACCTGCTTAGTGATACCCAGTTTGGGTTCTGCCAGGGCCACTCAGCTCCTAGCCTCATTACAACCTTGGGTCAAACATGATCAAAAGAGCTGAATTCCAGAGGAGAAGTAAAAGTGGCAGCCCTCGACATCAATGCCACATTTGACCGAGTGTGGCATCAAGAAGCCCAAGCAAAATTGGAATCATTGGCAACTCTCCAGTCATAGGAAGATAGTGTGGTTTTTGGAGGTCAGTCATCTCAGCTCCAGTACATCTCTGCAGGAGTTCTTCAAGGTAATGTCTGAGGCCCAACCACCTTCAACTGCTTTACTAATGACCTTCCCTCCATCATAAGGTCAGAAGTGGGAATGTTGGCCAATGATTGCACAATGTTCTGCACCATTTGTGACTCTGCAAATACTGAAGCAGTCCATGTTCAAATGCAACAAGATCTGGACAGTATCCAGGCTTAGGCTGAAAGTGGCAAGTAACATTTGCGCCACACAAATGCCAGACAATGACCATCACCAATAATAGACAATCCAAATGACACCTTGACAGTCAATGGTATTATCATCACTGAAATTTGACTATCAACATCCTGGAGGTTACCATTGATCAGAAACTCAACTGGATTCACCAGATAAACACATTGGCTACAAGAGCAGGTCAGAGGCTAGGAGTACTACAGCAAAAACCTCACCTCCTGACTCCCAAAAGCCTGTCCATCATCTACTAGGCGTAAGTCAGGAGTGTGATGGAATACTCACCACTTACCTGAATATGTGCAGCTCCAACAGCACTCAAGAAGCTTGACTCTATCCAGGACAAAGCAGTCCTCTTGATTGACACCACATCGACCATCTCCACCACAGCAGTGTGTACCATCTATAAGACAACCTGCAGATATTGTTAGACAACACCACTCAAACTCATAACCACTTCCATTTGGAAGGACATGGACGGACATGGACAACATAGAAACACTGCCACCTGTAAATTGCCATCCAAGCCACTCACCATCCTCATTTGGAATTATGTTGCGGTACCTTCACTATCGCTGGGTCAAACTTCTGGAATTCCCTCCCTAAGGGTACTGTGGATCTACCTATAGCATATGGACTGCAGCGATTCAAAATGGCAGCTTGCCACCATCTTTGCAAGTGCAATTAGGGGCAGGTAATAAATGTTGCCCATATCTCACAAATGAATAAAAAATAACTAGGTAACTACAAGGACTTCAGTCAAACTCCTGTCAAGGTGAAACTGGCCCATCTTATACAGGTCCTTCACAATGTCTCCAGAATCTGAAGTCCTCTCTCCTCAACATTTCTCCAACCACACCTCAGCCTGTTTTATTATTCTATTTGGTTGCACATTGGACTCGTTGTAATTCAGAGATTACTACCATTGAGGTACTGGCTTTTAACTTTCTTCCTACCTTGTGAAATTCTGTCAGCAGGTAAGGGTTCAGCCACTGTGTAACAAATGCCAAAATGGACCTTATCTTCTGGCTTTTCCCTTTAGCCATACAAATATTTAGTGTTTGTTCAAATATTCATTTAACTTGCCCTCTCTCTCAGTGGACAGGTACTTAACCTCCATCTGACAAAATGCAAACAGTATACCAGAATTTCCTTATTTGGCACTGATAGATGGCATTCTGGCAAGATTAAAGTGGTAGAAATTAATTAATTACAAGCTTCTCAATATCCCAAAGGCGTGAAGATAAAATTCTAATCCAGTATAATTCACTGGAATGTAATTATGCTAAATAATGCTAAGCATCAAAAGTAAAGCATTCAGTGGTTAGAGGCAGAAATATTGCCAGGAATTATTTAAAGACAGTGGGTAAAAGGCATGTAAATTATTTGAATTCCATTTATTCTTACTCATCATTGTCAAATAATTTTGACCCACATCCCCAGATGTAACAATTTGGAACACCCAACATGTTTACATCAGGTTCTGTTTATCATTTTAACGTTTTTAATTTTTATTTAATGTTTGTATTTCCATTTTTCCATCATTATTTCTATGTTACAACTCTTTGTTTCATGGCCTCCAACTGTTGGTGAATTCAGACAATTTGTGAACCAGCTGTTCTTTGCAGAATATGCTACAGGTCATTCTGCTATAACACAACAGTTGCATTCCTCTGCAACCTCATGCTATAGAAAATTGCACTATGAAAAACCACTGAAGAAAATCACACTGTAGAAGATTGTTATAGAAAATCGCTATACCTGATCAGTAAAACGTTTGCGCTATCCAAACAGTGTCCATAATTCGTCATTCATGTTGTAGCCAATTCGCAGTGACGAAACACGCGTTATTACGAGAACAACCTGTAGTCATTAACAAATCCAATTGGACTGCCACTTAGACGGCAGATAAAGCAGATAAAATTGATGTATTTGGGCAAGACATAGTGCATTCATGGAGAAATAAGGAATGCACAAAATTCCTATTTGATGCTACATCTTTCAGTTTCATTATATCGAATGAAGAGACTGGCATGTGTACGCAGCATTGGGACTTCTGCTTTTGTGTTGTTTAATGCTGGGGCTATGTAGCATTGCATGACCTGATTAGCATCATCTTGGAATAAAAGTGAGTAGAAACCTCTTCTTGCACTCAAAGCAAAAAGACTTTAAAAAAATCTCTGCAGTACAGTTATGCATCAAGAATATCTAGGCCAATGGTATTTTTTTTTCCTTTATCCCTTCATGAGATGTGGGCTTCACTGGCAAGGCCAGTATTTGTTTTCCATTGCTTGTCCTAATTGAATGACTTGTTAGGCCATTTCAGAGGGTAGTCAAAAGATAATCGCATTGCTACAGAACCAAGATTTAATGAATACATAAATGAGCCTCTGAGATAAGCTATTGTTTAAATCATCTCAGTAGTTATGTGTTATCTTTGAGAAGGTTGGAGCATGTACAGTACCATCACTTACAATCTACTAATCAATTGTAAAATAACCTAGACATTTGGCCAGAGAACACATGCTAGAACAATTACTGTAGATCCGGAGCCACATGTAGGCCAAAAGATTTCCTAAAGGATATTAGTGAACCAGTTATGGACCAGACCAATCCCCCTCAAAATATATTAAGAAGATAGCCTAGACCCTAATTTTTCTTATTTTAAAGACAAGTGTGAGGTGTTGTGTTCTGGTTATAATTCAATTGGTCAAACTACCAGTCTTGAAGCACAACACACTTTATTCATACACTATAGTTAAAAGACAACAAAAGAAAGAAGCAATTGGCATAACTTAATTCTACTGTAAAACTTAACAAAACAATAGATTAGTTAACCACTGAACAGTAACTGTTCCAATATAATAGCATCCCATGCATACACCCTTGGCAAATGCATATTTAATAAAATAGATTGTCTCACATGCAATTCTCCAGTCCAGGAGAAAAACATCATGAGAAAACTCAGCGAGAGAGAGAGAGCGTAGTAGGAAGAGGTGTACGCACCCCTCAACTCACTGCTATCCATGTGCATGTCCAGCAGTCGCTTAAATATCCCCAATGACTGTGCTTCCACCACCAGAGCTGGCAACGCATTCCATGCATTCACAACTCTGCGTAAAGAACCTACCTCTGAAGTTGAGGTTCAAATGGTTTTAAATTTGAGAAGCTGGGAAGCAGACATCTTAGATTGTAGTTAGACACATGTTGAGTAAACCAGGAAGTCACAATGGAATATTTTAATATGTGACTGATAGCTTAATGGGACAGTTAGGATCACCCATAGCAGGAGCTGTACTGGAAATTGTAGAAATTTCATGTGTCCCTGACAGACTTACAAAGTAGGTCATGAAATGAACAATTGAGGTAGAGAAAAGTCTGGAATTAGTTAACCTGTGTGCAGATCAATGTGCTTGACAGATGGATAAGGAAAATAAGGAGCTGTAAGAATTGCTATAAAAAGTTTCAGGATAAAACTGGCAACAGGAAAGCAATGTCTCACACATTGCAATGCATAGCACAAGGAAAAGGCTGTGGGTAGACCAATGTTATGACTGGATTAATTGGATATTGATTTTGAGACAGATCGTGAAAAGGACTTCTCCCCTGATTTAGCCAAAATCAAAACACGTCAAGCAGAAAAGACTGCAATCTCGCAAAACAAGGCAGGTAATCTTCAAAACTTAGTTGAGAGCATTTCCTTCATTTTTCTATGTTGTAAGACAAAGTCCACAATGCAATATGACCCAGGACATGGAATACAGCTGGGACAAAGTGTCAGACAGGATAGACAATAGACAATAGACAATAGGTGCAGGAGTAGGCCATTCTGCCCTTCGAGCCTGCACCACCATTCATTATGATCATGGCTGATCATCCTCAATCAGTATCCTGTTCCTGCCTTATCTCCATAACCCTTGATTCCACCATCCTTGAGAGCTCTATCCAACTCTTTCTTAAATGAATCCAGAGACTGGGCCTCCACTGCCTTCTGTGGCAGAGCATTCCACACA
>NC_057715.1:75371934-75373078 GCF_004010195.1 Chiloscyllium plagiosum
TATCCTCCTTTATATTATTGGCCAGTTTACCTTTGTACCTCATTTTTTTCTCTGCGTATTTCCTTCTTAGTAATCCTCTGTTGTTCTTTAAAAGCTTCCCAGTCCTCCGTTTTCCCACTCATCTTTGCTATGTTATACTTTTTCTCTTTTGACTTAATATGTTTCTTAACTTCCCTCGTCAGCCACGGCCACCCTTGCCTCCTCATAGGATGCTGTTTAGTCAGTCCAAGACTTCAATTAAACGTGACGTTAACCTGCATATCTGAGTCCTCCTGTGTGTTGTGTTGGAGAGAAAACCGTAGCACAACCATTTATAAGGTGGAAGTTTGTTCAGTGCTTGCAACTAGCCAAGAACCCAACCAGCAGAACCTAGCTACGTAATACAGAATGATTCTTACATACCCTTTTCCCCAACCCTGTTACTAAGACAAAGCAAATATGAGTAGACTCTAAAAATATCTTTCACTCTTTAAAAGAAAAATAAGAGAAAAATCATAGTCCACTCTCTTTAACACTAAATTTAAAAGGATAATGCAAATATTTTGAAAATTTCTGCTGACAGTGAAGTAATTTCAAATTTACATTTGTTTTCATCATTTAAGAAAGTATTAATAGAACGTAGAATGTCGTACATGAAGACAGAAAGAGGATTGTACAGATCAACTCTGTTAGCAAAATAATTCTAAAAATAATCTGTATGAACAAGCTGTCAAATCCATTGAGATCTCTTTATTTGTTTGTAAAATCCATCAGGTAGTAACTTGTACTAATTTGGACCATCTTTGAATAAAAGACAGAGGAATTGCATTGCCTTAGCATTTTTTTCCAAACTGCCCAAATCACATCACAATAATCTACAGCTCACTTAACAAGTTTTACTTGACACAGAATAATGCACTAGGAATACTAAATGACAAAGCATGTGTATTCCTTGCATATATCATATTAGTTTCAAAACTGTCTGCAATCTGTGCAGAAATGGTATACAATATACTTCATTTTGTAAATATATCTGAATCTAACAGAAGACTAGAGGGTTAACTATTCCATTTCTGGAGTAGGTCAGCAGCATATATTGAGAAATATATGCATGATATTAGCATCAGTACCACCACAGGTCCCGCTGGTGCCCAAAATAGCATCC
>NC_057715.1:75373578-75425763 GCF_004010195.1 Chiloscyllium plagiosum
TGCTGTTATTTCAGCTTTTCACATTCTGTGCTGGAAAGGTTCAGTAGCATTACAGGAAAATAAATTTCATTTTTAATAAGGACTTAATACCGTTAAGAACAAACCCCATCTTTAATATAGACATTCAATAATTACTCAAAATTCACAAGCAAGTTGAGGGTGAGCTGCCATTTTGATTAAGTTACTAGCAGAATAGTGCAAATCATTCAGCAATTTATGTTGATTTGCATTTATGGACAAATCTCTCCTTTGTCACACTTTAAATGATTTACATACTGATTGCGATATACATGTTAAACTAGCTATTATTTTGCCAGCAAGTTTTGACACATTGCTTTTATGTTGCTCTACAATGTTCACACTGAAGTGAAATGAAGAGAAGGAATACATTAAGTATATTTTATTTTTCCACGACACCCTTGTTTTACCTTGCAATTTAAAGGTATGTGCTCCCCAAGTGGTGACAGTCTGTGATGTCAGATCATTGTTGAATTTTATTATTTTATTGGTTTCGCAATTGCTTCAACCCTTTCAGTAGAAAACTATAAAATATCCTAGTAACAATGGAAGCCGTACCTAAAAATAAAATACTTACTCGTTTCTGCCCCCTCTGGCATTTGAAAAGATGTAACTGGAATTGGTTGATTTCTGATTCTTTTTAGAATAGCAGGTTTATCTAACACTTCCCCTGGGATGCATCCCACTAATTTGCTTGAGACCAGTCTGTATCATGTTCCTATGTGATTATGTTTGCTTTCATTATTCTTTCCAAGCAATCACTCAATTTGTCAACCACAATGCCAACAAACTCATGCAATGAATAATGTCAATGGCAACATTCATAGGGAAAGAAGACTGTATAGTATGTCTTAAAGGAATGTTGCCAATGATTTGTTACTTAAATAGGGAACCTTTGGCACTGACCAAATTACACACAATGTACTAATTCTGTTTCTCCTTTCAGCCCCTCTAACAGAACAATTGAGAGCAGCTCTGGTGTGAGTTGTTGGTTCATTTGATTTTGTGAATTGTAGCCAACCAGCTTTCAGGCTAGATTTCCTGTGGATAGGCAGCTAGTCAAAGGGAGGGGTAGCACTTTACTCAAAATTTGACCATGGTGACCTTATCTGTGATGTATGATGGTATAAGTGACGATTGCAAATTTAATATGGTGATTCTTAATTGCCCTCTGAAATGGCTTAAGATAATCAATTCAAGGGCAATTAGGAATGGGAAATAAATTCTGGACTTGGCAGTGACACCGACATCCCAAGAATTAAAAAAAGTTAAATTTGTGGTTACAGTATGCAACTGATTCACCTTCATTACTCAAGTCATCCAGATATTGATGAATAGCAGTTTTATGATGTTATTCTAATTGTAGAGTCATAGAGATGTACAGTATGGAAACAGACTCTTCGGTCCAACCCGTCCATGCCGATCAGATAGCCCAACCCAATCTAGTCCCACCTGCCAGCACCCGACCCATATCCCTCCAAACCCTTCCTATTCATATACCCATCCAAATGCCTCTTAAATGTTGCAATTGTACCAGTCTCAACCACTTCCTCTGGCAGCTCATTCCATACACGTACCACCCTCTGTGTGAAAAGGTTGCCCTTTAGGTCTCTTTTATGTCTTTCCCTCTGACCACCGTGTGGGCGGCACGGT
This sequence comes from Chiloscyllium plagiosum, assembly GCF_004010195.1. NCBI lineage: Eukaryota > Metazoa > Chordata > Chondrichthyes > Orectolobiformes > Hemiscylliidae > Chiloscyllium > Chiloscyllium plagiosum. The sequence continues at coordinate 75,375,250 of NC_057715.1, forward strand.
GGCACAGTGGTTAGCACTGCTGCCTCGCAGCGCCAGAGACCCGGGTTCAATTCCCGACTCAGGCGACTGACTGTGTGGAGTTTGCACGTTCTCCCCGTGTCTGCGTGGGTTTCCTCCGGGTGCTCCGGTTTCCTCCCACAGTCCAAAGATGTGCAGGTTAGGTGAATTGGCCATACTAAAATTGCCCGTAGTGTTAGGCAAGGGGTAAATGTAGGGGTATGGGTGGGTTTCGCTTCGGCGGGTCGGTGTGGACTTGTTGGGCCGAAGGGCCTGTTTCCACACTGTAATCTAATCTAATCTAATCTAATACCAAACGCCTTCTTCACTATCCTTTCTACCCGCGACTCCACTTTCAAGGAGCTATGAACCTGCACTCCAAGGTCTCTTTGTTCAGCAACACTCCCTAGGACCTTACCATGAAGTGTATAAGTCTTGCTAAGATTTGCTTTCCCAAAATGCAGCACCTCGCATTTATCGGAATTAATTATTTATTCTTAATACAGATTGATAACAAAACAATGTTATAAGTAACCTATGATAGATAATATATGGATTGAAACTTTATATAATACACAAATGATGCTCAACCATGTTATACATCTCATTTATTGGAGGTATTAATTGTCCCATTACATTTCCTACACAGCTGCTGGTGCATATGCAAATTGTATGAAGTTACTTTACAAATGGTTGTATTTTTGCAAAATATTTATACATATAGAAATTATGAAGACATCTGCAATGTCAAGATATGGTATAATCCAGTGCAACCAGAAACAACTGCAGTTTTGTAGTTATTATGCTGTACTGCAGTATACATTTATAGATATGGTCCCATATTCATTTTCATTCTACATTCTGGGTGATGATCCTCCAAAATGAGTGAAATAAACTAAATCACTTAAATTGTCACTAATATTTGTGATGCACAATACCAGAAGAACAAGTTAGACAGTTTGTTGCCAGTGCATACTTGAATTCTGAAACATTGAGCATTTATCCTTCAAGCAGTAATTTCAATTCATTTAGCATATAGCATATACTTTATGCATAGAGATTAATAATTAAAGATATGCTGCAGAAAGTAGACAATAACTACATTTCTATCTCTAAAATATGCCATTATTTTGTTGCAAAATCTGTCATTTCATAGAAGGCAAAGGTCACAACAGCACCTTGGAATACATGTCAGGACCAATACCAATCCATTTAAAGAACCATAAAATTCAGAGCTAGAAAGAAAGGACTTCTCTAAGCCACGCGTTCACACAGACGTCCAGGTCACTGTCAGAGAGATGTTCAGTATGGAAGCAGACCCTTTGGTCCAACCTGTCCATGCCGACCAGATATCCCAACCCTGTCTAGTCCCATCTGCCAGCACCCGGCCCATATCCCTCCAAACCTTCCTATTCATATACCCATCCAGATGCCGTTTAAATGTTGCAATTATACTAGCCTCCACCACTCCCTCTGGCAGCTCATTCCACACATGCACCATCCTCTGTGTGAAAATGTTGCCCCTTAGATATCTTTCACATCTTTCCCCTCTCACCCTAAACCTATGCCCTCCAGTTCAGGACTCGTCCACCCCAGCAAAAAGACCTTGTCTATTTATCCTATCCATGCCCCTCATGATTTTATAAACTTCTATAAGGTCACCCCTCAGCCTCCGATGCACCAGGGAAAACAGCCCTAACCTATTCAACCTTTCCCTTTTGCTCAAATCCTCCAACCCTGGCAGCATGCTTCTAAATCTTTTCTGAAGCCTTTCAAGTTTCACAACATCCTTCCGATAGGACCTCCCAACTCCTGTACTCAATTCTCTGACCATTAAAGGAAAGCATACTAAACACCTCCTTCACTATCCTATTTATCTGCGATTCTACTTTCAAGGAGCTATGAACCTGCACTCCAAGGTCTCTTTGTTCAGCAACACTCCCTAGGACCTTACCATTACATGTATGAGTCCTGCTAAGATTTGCTTTCCCAAAATGCAGCACCTCATATTTATCTAAATTAAACTCCATCTGCTACTCCTCAGCCCGTTGGTCCATCTGGTCAAGATCCTGTTGTAATCTGAGGTAACCTTCTTCGCTGTCCATTCCACCTCCAATTTTGGTGTCATCTGCAAACTTACTAACTGTACCTCTTATGCTCACATCCAAATCATTTATATATATTACGAGAAGTAGTGGACCCACCACTGATCCTTGTGGCACACCACTGGTCACAGGCCTCCAAATGGCTATTCTCCCTGTATTCCGTGAGATCTAACCTTGCTAACCAGTCCACCATGGGGAACCTTGTTGAACACCTTACTGAGGTCCATGTAAATCACGTCTACCGCTCTGCCCTTAATCCTCTTTGCTAGGGAGAATTGCTAGCACTGCTCGCGAAGATTCAAACTAGTAAGGTGGCGGGGGTGGGGGGGGGGGGGGGGGGGGGGTCGTTGGGACCTACAGATTTAATGGGGAAAGAGATCAATTGGAGACGGCTACAGTTGTGAAAAGAAGTGAGTCAAACAGGGCAGGCAGGAACAAAGCAGAGAACAAGGAAGGACTGATAAATTAAACTGAATTTATTTCAATGCAAGAAGTCTAACAGGGAAGACAGATGGACCCAGGGCATGGTTAGGAACATGGGACTGGGATATCAAAGCAATTGCGGAAACATGGCTCAGGAATGGACAGGACTGGCAGCTTAATGTTCCAGGATACAAATGCTACAGGAGGGACAGAAAGGGATGCAAGCAAAGAGGGGAAGTGGTATTTTTGATAAGGGATAGCATTACAGCTGTACAGAGGGAGGATATTTCCAGAAATACATCCAGAGAATTTAGTTGGGTGGAACTGAGAAATAAAAAAGGGATGATCACCTTATTGGGATTGTATTATAGATCCCCTAACAGTCAGATGGAAATTGAAGAATAAATTTGTAAGGAGATTTCAGTTATCTGTAAGAATAATAGGATGGTTATGATAGGGGATTTTAACTTTCCAAATATAGATTGGGACTGCTATACTGTTAAGTGTTTAGATGGAAAGGAATTTATTAAGTATGTACAAGAAAATTTTCTGATTCAGTATGTGGATGTATCATCTAGAGAAGATACAAAACTTGACCTACTCTTGGGAAATAAGGCAGAACAGGTAACTGAGGTGTCAGTGAGGGACCACTTTGGGGCAAGCGACCATAATTCTATTGTTTTTAAAATAGTGATGGAAAAGGATAGACCCTGTCTGTGAAGCATAATGCCAACTTGCCTCTCTTAGCACATCATTTGGAATTGCATAGCATGCTAAAGGCACTTCCTGTCTTGCAGCATTTGAAATGGGGTTTAAATATGGCACCCAAAGTATGACTGCCAGAAGGTCATGGTACTGGCAAGCACTTCTGCCTGTGTTGGTTGTAAGATTGCATCTAGTGGTGCCATGGACACTAGATGCATCATTAATGAAGTGAGCAGTTAAGAACAGTGTGAGAGAAGTTGCCATGGAGGGAAACCCTCCATGAAACTGTCTGAAATTGACACAGCCAAAATAGGGGAACATTCAACCCCAAGTCTTCTCATTCCATTTAATTCAATGGTAATCTTCATAGTTCATCTGCTGTTGTTTGGGACTTTGTTTGTACACAGTCAATAACTGAATCATACCTCTCAAGTCTTAAGCCGAACTGCTAGATTCTGGGAGGCAAGTCAATAATTCTTTTTGTGTTCAGGATAATGACCAATGGCTTATGGTCAGTTTCAATTTTGAAAGATAATCCCCATCACATAATTTGAATTTTTCACACATTGATGTAACTGCTAAAGTTCGTTTTTCAATTACAGCAAAATATTATTTTGTCTCTTGGTGATCTGAAGTTATAGTAGACTTGTCTACAATTTCTGTCTTTCTGCACTTGATAAACACAGCCTTAAATCCTGTAGACAATGCATGCATCAGTCAGTAAAGTTGAGCCATAGTTCCCTAACATTTCTGAAGAGATAAGGAGTTATTTGAAATCTTGTCATGTATAAGCATGATATTTCAACACCATGGCTGGCTCTGTCTTAAAAGTTGTCACAAAAGCTCTTTAACCTCTGCCAAATTCAATAGAAACTTACTCACTTGATTGACCGTACTAAGGAATCTTTGACATTCTATGACATTCTTAGGCCATTGAAATGATCATATAGCTTTCATTTTTGTGGATTATTTGTGATTCCAGTGGCTTACGTGATACGTCCAATAAATGGATTGTACATTTTGCAAGTTCACACTTCTCATTCTGCTTCTTATTAAATGCTAGACTTGCATTCTTTGGAAGCCAGCACTTTGGCCATGTTCAGTTTTGTGGATCCATGTATTAGCACAATCTTGCATGTGACGTATTATCATTATCAATGCTTTCTAATGTGTTGGACATCATTCTTTGAACAAGCTCTGGAACTGAAGCTATTTCAAAAGGAAGATGGAATAAATGTAGTTAGAACGTTGGTGACTTCATATCGAGATAATTGTCCAGTTAGCATCGAGTTTGATAAATATTGTATTCTCAGCTGGTGTTGTTTGTTTGTCATCCACTAAAGCCATTAAGTGGATCTCATATTTCACTGCTTTGATTAACTGACCTAAATCCACAGTTTCTAATAGAACAATTTGGTTCTGGGACCATAACCATACCTGAACACCATTCAGTTTTGAAGATGTCATATCAAACCCAAAATGCTAACTCTGTTTCTATCTCCACAGTAGCTACCATTCCTGCTAGGTTTCTCCAGCACTTTATGATTTTATTTCAGATTTCCAGCATCCGCAGTAATTTTGCTTTACCTCAACACCATCCTGTTGGCATGATATTCGATGAGATCACACTTTATTGTAGCATGCTTTTTCTTTTTTCTTTAACGTTGTTCAAGGATTTTTCTTGGCAGTATAAGCAAATTGATTTAGTATCATCTTGTTGAGAGATGTGGTATTTATTCTTTAAGTTGCCTCATCCTGAGAACAATTTTGGGAATACACTTTGAATGTCAGCTATTTGCTGAACAACAGCAATCTCACCAAGGCTTTGGATCAATATCGGTTTTTAGCGTGTCTTTCTGTTTAGAGAAATTACTTTTGTATCTGAGTTTTGCCATGAATTAGCTTTGTACTTTACTGGTATTTCCTCAAGGTTTTGCAATTTTTACAGATGATATTTGCAATTTAATTTGTTTTAGCCATTTAAGTTGATCTGGTATTATTAAAACACTGGCTCTACTTTTTGTTTAAAGTCTGAAAATGTCCATTTACTTATAGTTTAATACTCCAATATTTGTTTTCAGTCTTACAAAAGTTTTCTTCACTATTCTTGTGTCTTTAAGAATTTCTCCTTTTGCTACTTACCAGCATTTTTGAATAATAGTCTGCAGTCATTCTGCTATAATGTGCATCTCGTTAACACAAATTCGTTGTAACACAATTGACGAATTGGTGACATTATTTCTAAAGCGTGAACTTTTAAAACGTGTGTTGGCTGTAGTGTGATTACATCGCCAACACTTTAAGCGCTGTTTCTAAAGCATGATTTTCTATAATGAGGGGTTGCACAAGAATGCAGCCATCACATTATAGAAGAACTACCTGTTTTTTAAAATTATCTATTTTTCCACAACTGTGGGACTCCACTACCCAGCTTGACATTTTTCACATTTGTGTACTTGATCTTGCCACACCAGAAATACTTGATAGTTCTTAATCACACAACACCAGGTTATAGTCCAATTGGAAGCACACTAGCTTTCGAAGCGACGCTCCTTCATCAGGTGATTTTTAACTTTGTACACCCCAGTCCAACACCGGCATCTCCGAATCATTGATAGTTCTTGACACATTTTTCCCTATTTTGGTGGCCTGCAGTTCTCATGTGCAATTTATTAACTGCCTCGTTTGAATTTTTCCAGCTTCCCCTCAAATGTTCTGTTTCTTTAGTTCCATTTGCCTTAATGATTTCTTCTGCTTTCTCTGAGATTAAATATTTTCTAGCTTGTAAGGGGACTGATAAGATCTCATCTGTCACCCCAACCACAATCTGGTGCTGAAACAACCCTTTCTTTTCAACACTTCGTAAGTGCAACTCGTGGTCAGCTTATAATGATAATTAATAATCTTTTCCCCTAGTTGTTGTTTCATTTTATAAAATTCATCTATTTAAAAGTTCAGTTTCAACAAATACCCATAATACCTCTTCAAATGATGCTGCATTCTCAATAATGCACTGTCTTTCAGATACATCATTAGTAATGGTGCCCACTGCAAAAAGTAATGAACTGACCTGATTGTTCAGGCTTTTCTTATCTATCCCAGAAGCAGCTGTGTACCTGATTAACTTTTTCTTCCAGTTTTCCCACTACTGGATCTGATATGGTCCCTCAATGCTCTGGAATGTTTGTGGAATTGGCAGGTTGCCTTCTGTATTTCTCCTGAGCCCTACAGCTGGTTCTTCATTTGCTATTGTTGCTCGGAGTCATTGCCTACTGAATCCATTGCCTCATCTTTATCTAGTTTCCAGCTTATTGCAACTCCTGCAATGTCCCAACTTCCTGGCAAGTCTTTGATTATTTTTCTTTTCTTCTTAATCTTGAGGTCTATTTCAGTAGCTGATTTTATTGCTTCTCTTTGCTTTTTCTGCTGTTATTGTGTTTTGTTGCATGTTTGGGTTTAGAACTACTTAGCTTCCTAAAGTATATTGGCTTGAGTCCATAAACTGTATGAAAGAACTTTTTTTTTACAGCTTGTCTTTAAACGAGGTGAGAGATTCTATTCCCACTAAATCTCACCACTTAAACATGTTACTCTGATATTACTATCCGATCATATGTATTTCTGATGTCAATACTACTATGCATAAAGTGGTGGGTGTTCAGATACAGGATGTAATGGAGTGAAGGGTTGGTGGACATGGTGTTTGGGTGCAGGGAGTGCTGTGGAGAGATTGGAGAGAGGATGGTGCCATGATGCAGGAAAGGAAGAATCTAGCATCCTGGGTGTAGTGTTCTATAAGGTCAGATAATTGTTCAAAGCAAGGATTGAAACAAGGATGATGGGCTTAAAGGATAGGAGTGGTGTTATTTTTGTAGGCATCCTGATGGTTAAATTCAAAGTGCTGGAGAGTAGAGGGAACAGTCACAATTCACAGAAATTCACAAATTCGTAGAAATCTACTGACACAGACGAGGCCATTAAGCCTGTTGTGTCTGTATTGGCTGACAGATAATAAAAGGAAAAAAAGTTTAACAACCCCACTTTGCAGCCCCTCATCCACAGCCCTGCAGGTTAACAGGACTGAGGTCCAGATCCAAGTAAAAAACATGACGGTTTCTCACTCTCCTTATATAATGGGCAGCAAATTCCAGACAATCACCACCATTTGAGTGAAAAAGCTCATTCTAATTTCCCCTCCAAACCTTTTATCAACCACTTAAAGTGGTGCCCTCTAGTAATTGACCTCTCTGCAGGGAGAATGAGCCTTTCCTGTCTGCTTGGTCTGTACCCCTCATTACATGTACATGTCAATTAAATCACCTCTCAGCCTCCTCTATTCTAAGGAAATTACTCCTAGTCAATCTTTCTTCATAGCTGGTAACATTCTTGTAAATCCCCTGTCGGCTCTCTCCAAAGCCTGTATTGCCTCTCTCCTTCCTGTATTGCAATGACTAGAACTATACACAAACTTACAGATGTGACTTAATCAGTGTTTTATACAGTTCCAGTATTACATGCCTGCTTTTGAATTCTATACCTCATCCAATAAAAGAAAGCATTTAATAAGCCTTCTTCACCACTATATCTAGCTGTCCTGCCACTAGAAGGGTCTGTGAACATGCACTCCATGGTGTCTCACCTCTGTCAATATCCTCCCATTTACTGTGCATCCACTAGATATATTTGCTTTTCCTGAGAATGGGCCTCAGACTAAACATCCAGAAAACAAAGATTCTATGCCAGCATGCTCCTATCACATAACACTGGCCCAATAATCAAAATTCATGATGAGCCCCTGGACAATGTGGATCTTTTACTGTATCTCAGAAACCTCCTCTCGGTACCAGCAGATGTTGACAATGAACACTGACTCCACCCTTCAGAACACTGAGAAACACAGTGTTTGAAGTCTGAGACATCAAACCCAGCACCAAGCTCATGGTTCACACATTAGCCATGGCTCCACTCTCTTGTATGCATGGACCATGTACAGCAGACAGAACCTTGGAAGGTTATCACCAACACTGCCTTCACAAAGTCCTGTACATCCATTGGCAGGATAGACGTACCAATGCGAGCATCCTCTCCCAGGTTCATATTTACAGTATTGAGATACATCTTGTGTGTGATCAGCTGTAATGTGTAGGCCACATTGCCCTCATGCCTGACATAAAGCTCCCTAAATAAGTGCTCTGCTCTAAGTTCCACAGCAGCAAATGGTCTTTAGGTGGGCAGAGGAAATGGTACAATGACACCCAGAAAATCTAATTAAATGAAAGCAGCAACCCTACTGCCATGGGAATCACTTGCCCTAGAATACACAAACTGGTGAAGAAGCATCCATGAAGTCTTTGTTCTTGAAAGGAGGCCTGAACAGTTCTCACCCATTAACAACCTTGTCCACCTGACATAGCTCATTCTCACTTTGAACAATTTCTCCATTAACCCATTCCACATTCTCCATGCAAATAGTGTGGCTATGGGTACCTGAATAGGCCACAGTTACTCCTGTCTCTTTCTGGGGTATATAGAAATTCCTTATTCCAATCATGCTCATTGACTCTTCCCACAATACTTTCTCCAGAATGTCAATGACTGTACCAGTGCTGCTTCTTGATCTTGTGTCTTGCTGATTGGATCTTGTGGAGGCTACTGAGGATCTCTTCCAATGGTGAATGAGGTGGAAATGTTAGGGTCAATGGTGGAGGGGCTGTTAACCCTGGAGGTGTCATGCATGGAATTTCAAAGGCCAAGAGCATGAACTCCTCCTCAATTTGGATAAGGTTGTCTTCATGAGTCAAAGGAGCTTTTAGATGAAGGTTCATTGTTTCCCTCTCATCCAGAGACTGCAAACCAAGTCCTTGGCTATAGTAACGGAATGCAACTCTGATTGAATGTTCAATCTGTCTCCCCATGGCAGTTCCCAGATTCTCCATGAGTGAAGCCATGCACTCTAATATTGGACGTATAGCTCAAATCATGATGGTATGGACATCTCCATATCCCACCCAAAACTGCTCTTAATCCCTGGTATGTTTGCAATATTTTCCCCTGGCTCTACTGCATGGTCAACAGGTTTCTTGTAGCCATAACCCGAGGCCTGCCATCAATGTGGGTCTTAAAAAGGTTGTGACCCCAGCTGTCCTCTGACCCCCGGGGACCTGGTTGTTGCATCCTCCTTCAGTTGCTCTGCTCACAAAACTATGCTCCTGAATTTACTTGTACCCTCTCTGTGGATTATGTGGGTGTAGCTGCGCTGAGGAGGTGAATCCTCTAGATAACTCACTTCTTCATTCCGAGAGGTACAGACTTTGGGCTTCTCTCCAGGCTACAAACTGGGACATGAATGATGCAGTGGAGAACAAAAGGAATCACATTTAGAATCATCATAGCTTTAGTGCATCCTATCTCATCACATCCATTCTGCTTGCTATCATACTATTGTCAGGATGTTTGCCTGTTGCTCCTTCCTTTTTACCAGTCCAGCTTTATTGTCGGTGATTGATCATGTTCCATCATCTTCTCATTGGCTGCTGTGAGGAGACTTAGGTCAGGAACTCCTCGTCTTGTGCACCTTCTCTCCCTGGTGTTATGCATCTGCTTAAGTGCAAAGTTAATAATGTATCATGTGACACCTAACACACTTGTTTGCATGCATTCCCATCACACATATGGACCTTCATATGTTGCATCGAAATGCACACACTTCTACATGTGTTTACTTTTATTGTGATATGATACTAAGGCCGATTATGCATTCATTCTTCTGGCACAGTTGACAACTTGCACACGTCCATTGTTGATGTCCATACAAGAGACTCCCATTGAAGTTGCAACACTGAACATGAAAAAATGTATTGCTGAATGCTGGGCTTGGTCAGAGTTGGAGTTCATGTATTTTTCCAAATAATATGAAACTCTCAAGCAGAGGAGTATACTGGCATTGATGCACACCCTCCGTATTTGAACAGGAAGCTCAAAAATAGACAGTCTGCAGTATCATTGACATATGGTGGTAGATTTCACCAATAAAAGCTTCTCCCACTGCTACATCATACATATTTTGCATGCACTTTGCTGGCATTTAGAATATAAATTATAACTGCATGGGCAAGGGCAGAAACAGAAAAAAACTGAAATGGAGCGCAGTTATGGTATGAAATTGGGAATGCTGAGAACTCAACCATTGTTAATGGACAGAAGCCCAACAGAAAAGAAGTCACAATAAATAAACTTTAAGGCCGTGCTTAGGATATCTCAGAAGCCATGGATGCAGCAAAAAGACAAATCACTGATTCCTAACAAGGTGGGCAGATGCCATCAGATCTGGAAGTCTATCAATTTATTCTTGGATAGGTCTGGAAATGCAATGTGCATTTTGAGTATCTCAGAAAAATTTCACACAGTTGGATGGAGAAAAGAAAAACTTGGATTTTCCATCTTTCCATCTTCCACATTCCTATTCTCTTTTTGTTTAAGTTGTCCACCAATTAAATACGAGGCAGATTATGAGAATGATTTAGCATGTTAGAGCTGTTGAAATAAATTGAATTGTATGTCTTTACAAGTTATTAACTAATAAAAAGTAACTTCCAAAATTCCTGTCTGTATTTGCTGGTTGTCTGTCTTACGTAATATTAAAATTGTCATCCTGTTCAACCCTTTATTCTGTCCAGTTTGAACTATGTTTCCACCACTTTAATCAGTTTAATTTCATCCTGATAACAGAACTTACCGGAAATACACAGATCAAATAGCTATTAAAGGCAAAAAGGGAAGTTAATGTTTCAGATGTAAGCTTTCATCAGAACTGAGAATTAACAAACACACTTCTGGCTTGCTGAGCCTTTTTAGTATTCTCTTTTTGTTTAAGTTGTCCACCAATTAAATACGAGGCAGAATATGAGAATGATTTTAGTATGTTAGAGTTGTTGAGATAAATTGAATTGCCTGTCTTTACAAGTTATTAATTAATAAAAAGTAACTTCTTGCGATTTTCTGTTTTTGTTTGAACACGAATAAAGAAAGCCTCAGACTTTCGGGTGACCATCCTCCGAGGTGGACTTCGGGACAGGCAGCAGAGGAAAATGGCCAAGCAGAGGCTGATAGCTAAGTTCGGTACCCATAGGGAGGGCCTCAACCTTGACCTTGGGTTCATGTCACATTACAGGTGATCACCATTGCACTACACACACACACAGATATTCCTACACACAGACGCGCACACAGACCCTTATAGACACACACACTCCCACACTCACACATGCACCCCCTCACAGACTTCACACACTCTGCACTCACGACACACACACACTTTCTCACACTCACAACCCCCACCCCAGACAGACACACACACACAGACAGACAAAGACCCACATGCACACATATATTTTGTGTGGTGGATTTTTTTGGTACTTTCAGAGTTACATTGCACTTTGCTCAAAAACCACATACATTCATGTAGAACTCTGAGCTCAAAAACTGCATGAATACTTGCAGAGTTACATTGCACTTTGCTCAAAAACTGCATGATTTTATGTAAAACTCTGTTATCTCACTTTTTAGATTAGAATCAATCTAAACATCAGGTCATAGAGAACACAGGGGGCTATCACCATTGTTAACAGCTAACCCGAGAATGCAATTTTTAAAAAACGGTTTTGTGATTTACACATGAAAGAAGTGAAACTATCACTGTATTCTAACAGATGAAAGGCTTAACAGACAATCAATTTTTCGATGTATAATTTCAGTTAGATCACACTGCAAATTTTTGCTATAAATTCTGTGTTAAGATCGAGTCCTCCACTATCACCTGATGAAGGAGCGTCGCTCCGAAAGCTAGTGTGCTTCCAATTAAACCTGTTGGACTATAACCTGGTGTTGTGTGATTTTTAACTTTGTACACCCCAGTCCAACACCGGCATCTCCAAATCGTAAGAAGAGCCGTGTGGGATTGGCTAGATACAAAAAAAACGGGAGATGCTGGAATCCAAAGTAGGTTTGCACCCGAAACGTTGACTTCTCCACGTCCTGATGCTGCCTGTCTTGCTATGCGGGGTTGGATACCTTAGATTGATAGGTTGTGGTAGACATCGAGGGCCGGGAACAGTTTAATCCGTTATAGACTTGCCACATGTTTATGTGGATGTTGTACCTCCTCATGCCAAGTAGTCAGTTCTCCCTTTTTTAAATGGAAATGTGGATCGTTTGTGGAGTTTGGTTTAATGATGTGCTCATTCGACTTGTAGGTTAAAAATTAGTACCACAGCAATTTGTTTCGCTAAAAAATATGACAAATAAAAAGAACACATAAACGACAAGCTAAGTTATTGAGTAACTAACGGAAGGGATTGCACACTGTTCCTGTCGTGGCTGCAGATGGCAGTAGCCGCGGGACACGGAGTAGATTGTTCAAATAAAGAACTGTTTAAGCACGCGCTCCGGATCTGACCGGAGCAGGCCGGGTCTGGGGCCAGGGCGGCTGCTGCATCGATCAACGGCACGGCTGCGAGGAAGAGATGGAGGAGGAGGAAAATGCTTCAGGGTCCGTCCGCTGGAAAGCCCATCATCAGTGTCCGAAGTCGGCCTCTCGCTCGGGGCCGTCAGTGTGATTCAGCGGCCGGAGTGAACGTGAAACACCAGCTGGCTCGCCCCGGTAGTTGTACCGAGTGAGTTCGGTGTGGGCACTTTGCCGACATTGTGAGTATAAAGTGTCCGCCTTTGTGTTTCTCTGTGGCCGGGTTGTTCCTGTAAGAAATGGGGGTGATATTCCGCTTACTCCAACACTAGGCCTCTAGTATGATTAAGAGGATCGCTGGCCATTCGCTTCAAAACATTGTTTGTGAACATTCATGTAGGTGATATAATATTCCGCATTTATTCTCGAAGTGTTTGGGCGATTAACTTTTTAAAATATAATTATAGACCTCAAATGCACGAGTTTATATTTTACTGTTAATGCAGTGCCTTAGTTGGCATTTTGGGCAAGATCTACTTTTTGTTGTTGAAGATTCACCGTTTGAGTCATACAGCAAGGAACCAGGCCTTTCGGGTCCAACTTGTCCACGCCAATCATGTTCCTAAACTAAACTAGTCTCACTTGTCTACGCTTGGCCCATATCCCTCCAAACCTTTCCTGTTCATGTACTTATCCAATTGTCTTTTTAATGTTCTAACTGTACATGCATTCACTACTTTCATTGGCAGTTCATTCCACACAAAACAATTAAGTTGACCCTCGTCCTTGTTAAATCTTTCTCCTCTCTCCTTAAAAACATACCTACTAGTTTTGATCTCCCCTCCCAAGGGGAAAAACATTCTCGTCATTCAATTTTTCTATGCCTCTCCTGATTTTATTAACCTCAATAAGGTTGCCCCTCAACCTTTTACACTCTAGTAAAACAAGTTCCAGTCTATTTTCATATCTCATACCCTCTATTCCCAACAATATCCTGGTAAATCTTTTCTGATCCCTCACCAGTTTAATAATATCCTTCCTATAACAGGATGACCAGAACTATGCACAGTACTCCGGAAAAAGTCTCGCCAATGTCCTGTGTAACCTCACCTTGATGTCCCAACTCCTATATTCAAAGGTCTGCACAATGAAGGCAAGCATGTTAAACACTGCCTTAAACACCCTGTGATGTGACTTTCAAAGAATTACATACCTGAACCCTTAGGTCTCTGTTCAACAACACTACTCAAGGCCCTACCATTAGTTGTACAAGTCCTGTCCTTGTTTGGATTACCAAAATGCAATATCTTGCATTTATCCAAATTAAACTTCATCTGTCACTCCTTAGCCCATTGACCTAATTGATCAAGATCTCTGAAAGTTTGGATAACCTTCTTCACTGTCCACTACACCACCAATTTTGGTGTCATCTGCAAATTTACTAACCATGCCTCCTATATTCTCATCCAAATCATTTATATGAATGACCGAAGTGGACCCAGTACCAATCCCTGTGGAACACCACTGGTCACAGACCTCCAGTATGAAAAACAAGCCTCCACCACCTCAGTCCTACTATAATGCCAATTTTGTATCCAATCAGCAAGCACTCTCTGAATTCCACGAGATCTAACTTTACTAATTAGTCTACCATGTGAAACCTTTGCCAAAGGCTTTACTAAAGTCCAAGTAAACCGTATCTAATGCGCTGCCCTCAATCTTTTTGGTTACTTCATTAAAAAAACCTCAATCAAACTTGAGACATGATTTTCCTCGCACATATTGACTATCCCTAATCAAATCGTTGCCTGTCCAAATGCATGTAAAAAATATTATCTTTCAGAATCATCTCCAACAACTTATCCACCACTGATGCTCCCAGATCTATAGTTTTTAGATTCTACTTACAGCCTTCGGATGTACAGGAAATTGTTCTTGCTTTTAAGGTGTGTGTTTGGTGAATGTTTCTTAACAGGTTTACTTTGTTAAAGTAGACCTTTTGCCCTCAAATTGTAAAGAGAATTGTGTGACATGCTCCTTTTTTTTTAAAATTCACATTGCCTTCAACTCAAAAGCTATCTTAAAATGTGAATTATTACTAGTTTGGAATATATATTTATTTTATGTGTGGATTTGTCAAGCACCAACATTTACAAATCTTTACTTGTGATACACTCATAAATGTATCTGTTTTCTCACCCGGTCATAGTGTGCCTTTTGTCTGTTACTCCACTTTAGAGCTTGTGAGTCTTTTGTTACAGCTTTAAGGGAGCCCAGTACTTTTTTCCATTCCTAAAGTTGTGCCTGATGCAGATGCAGAAGTGCACTATCATAAAACATTGTTGACAGTCTGGAAACTTGCTCCATGCCATCTTGAACATCAATCAAATGCATTTTTTCAAACACTGCTGCTTCTTGAATGTCCAAAATCTGGTGCTATTGTTAGCCTGTGGTTCATAGTCTCCTTTTTTTGATTATTCTAAGCTGGCTACTGAACTAGACCTTGCTGCTATGGTTTGGCACTGACTCTACAATTGCGCTGATGCTAAACCCTGAACTAAATTGGATTCTGCCATAACATATTTTGCCAAGGCTTCAGCCTTCAAAATAAGGATCTTGGATACTGCTTATCCTTCCTTGTATCAGTCCCTAATTTAAGACCATTAATCTGTAAAGGACTTCTGAGTACTCATTTCGATGTTATTTGAGCTCCATTTTGCCTTCCCACTATTTTTGGGCCCTGTTCAGTTTGTCCCTCTACCTTCCAAACAGCCACAATTTTACCATCCACAATCCTTTTTTCACTTAATATTTATTCAAATATTATTTAAGTAGTTGTGTACATAGCCTTAATAGTCTTAATTAATTATAAAGAGTCCATCAATGCTCACAGTTGTAACTATCATTTCTTTACTTAAATTAATTATTGGAGAAACATGAGCGATTAAAAGTCATTAATTCCAGAAGACATCCTAGGGTACTAGGTTTACATCCTAGGGTACGAAAAGAGAATAACTGTACTTATGGTTGATGGAATTATGATATTTTTCAAGATTCCTTAGATTCTAACTGGTTCCAGCAGATTGAAAGTTAGAAAATGTATCACTTCTGTTCAAGAAAGGAGAGAGAGAAAACAGGGAGCTATATGCCAGCCAGCCTTTCACTGGTTATCAATAAAATTCTATAACTTATTATTAAAGAAGCCTTAACAATGCAGTTAGAAAAGCATAATAAATCATGTTGATGATGTGACTCATTATTTGAAAAGGAAATACTGTAGTTAAAAATCACACAACACCAGGTTTTAGTCCAACAGGTTTAATTGGAAGTACTCTGTGTCGATATGTGCGATCTTCTTGGAGACCCTTTCCATTTTAAGCCGGCAGTTAGTAGTGTCGATAGTAGTCATGATTTAATTGGAAGTGTCGATATGTGCTTCCACAGAGTGCTTCCAATTAAACCTGTTGGACTATAACCTGGTGTTGTGTGATTTTTTAACTTTGTACACCCCAGTCCAACACCGGCATCTCCAAGTACTGTAGTGTTTGACATATACATTTTTTGAGGATGTAATTGGTTGATGGATAAAATGGAATTAGTAAATGCAATATACAAACTACGTTTAGAGTGCTCAGACCTGTGATATATACATCTTGCACTATCTGGGAAATCCTAGATACAGTCTGGGTGACTGTGTGCAGGAGGTGCTTCTGGCTGGAGCAGCTTAAACTCTGGTTTGTTGGAATGGTGTGGCAGCTGAGGGCACTACAGTGCATTCATGAGGCTAAGAAATTTGTGAATAGCAGGTTTCAGGATGTGGTCATCCTACAGCTTAAGGAAGTGTAGTCAGAGAGGGAATGGGTGATGGTGAGAAGCAGAGGAAGGGGAACCAGGCAGGTAGGTGAGGGAATCACCAGAGTGCACCTCTCTTGCACACCATATTTCAGTCTTGGAAAACAGTGAGAGTGACAGTTCCACTGTGGATGGCAGCCAGAACCAAAGTCATGGCACTGCGGATAGTCCAATTGCTTGAGATGGAGGAAGAAGTGTGGCGAGCAATAATGGTAGGGGACTCATTAGTAAGGGGAAAATGGCCATAGACATCATTCCAGGATGGTATGCTGCCACTTGGGTGCCAGGGTCAGGATGTCACAGAACAGCTGCAGGCCACTCTGAAGGGGAGAGGGACCCAGCCTGAGATTGTGGTCTACATTGGGATTAATTTTGTAAGGAAAAAAAGAGAAATGAGGTCCTTTTGAGGGAGTTAAGTTAGGAAATTGAAAAGCAGAACTTCAAAGATTTTCTCTGATACTCCTAGTGCCAGGGAGTATAAGAAAGAAAGATATTGTCAATGAAGGTGAAATGTTGCAAGAGGGAAGGCTTTATATTTGTGAAGCATTGGGGTCCTGATAGAGATATGTAAGATAGGGTGAATAAGAAGGCACTTTTTATTTCTATTAGTAGAGTGGTCAATAGCCAGGAGACACAGATTTAAAGGTAAGAAGTAGAAGGCTATGAAGGAGAGTTGAAAAGAAATTGGGAGTCTGGAATTCATTACCTGATGGGGTGAGAGTCAGAAATGTTTGAACATTTAAGCTGAATTTAGATATTAACATTAACTATATATGCTGTCTTTTTTTGTCTCATCTCTCATTTATCCAAATTAAATTCCATTTGCCACTCCTCAGCCCATTTGACCAGTTGATCAGGATCCCTTTGTACTCTTAGTGCACAGTGGAGAAGATTAACAATGTTACTAATTTTGGTGTCATCCGTAAACCTACTATCCATGCTTCCCACATTCTCATCTAAATCATTTACATAAATGATAAACAGCAGTGGACCCCCCCCCCCCCCCCCCACTCCACTGGTCATAGGCCTCTAATCTGGTTAACCTTCACCACCACGCCCTCTCCTACCATCAAGCCAAAATGGTATCCAATTGGCAAGCTCTCCGGAATACCAAATGATCTGACTTTATCAACCAGTCTACCGTGCGGAACATTGTCAAAGGCTTTACTGAAGTCCATGTGAACAAATGCACTGCCCTCCCCTATATTCTTGGTCAAGTCCTCAAAAATCTCAATCAAGTTTGTGACACATGATTTCCCATACGCAAAACCATGCTGACTATCCCTAATGGGTTCTTGCCTCTCCAAATGCATGAAAATTCTCTCTCTCAAAATCCCCTCCAAAACATCACCCTGGTTCCTGGATTAATAAGTCAGTGACAGTGCCACTAATCCTTTTGCATTGTGTAACTTCCCTCATGATTGTAATATTGCGAAGTTCCTCTCTCTTGTTTCCTCTTAGAGTCATAGTAATAGAGATGTACAACATGGAAACAGACCCTTTGGTCCAACCCGTCCATGCCGACCAGATATCCCAACCCAATCTAGTCCCACCTGCCAGCACCTGGCCCATATCCCTCCAAACCCTTCCTATTCATATACCCATCCAAATGCCTCTTAAATGTTGCAATAGTACCAGCCTCCTCCACTTCCTCAGGCAGCTCATTCCATACACGTACCACCCTCTACGTGAAAAAGTTGCCCCTCGGGTCTCTTCTTTATCTTTCCCCTCTCACCCTAAACTGCCCTCTAGTTCTGGACTCCCCGACCCCAGGGAAAAGACTTTGTCTATTTTATCCTATCCATGCCCCTCATAATTTTGTAAACCACTATAAGGTCACCGCTCAGCTTCCGACGCTCCAGGGAATACAGCCCCAGCCTGTTCAGTTTCTCCCTGTAGATCAGATCCTCCAACCCTGGCAACATCCTTGTAAATCTTTTCTGAACCCTTTCAAGTTTCACAACATCTTTCCGATAGGAAGTAGACCAGAATTGCACGCAATATTCTAACAGTGGCCTAACCAATGTCCTGAACAGCCGCAACATGACCTCAATACTCCTCTACTCAATACTCTGACCAATAAAGGAAAGCATACCAAACGCCTTCTTCACTATCCTTTCTACCCACAACTCCACTTTCAAGGAGCTATGAATCTGCACTCCAAGGTCTCTTTGTTCAGCAGCACTCCCTAGGACCTTACCATGAAGTGTATAAGTCCTGCTAAGATTTGCTTTCCCAAAATGCAGCACTTCATATTTATCCCATGGGGAACCTTGTCGAACGCCTTACTGAAGTCCACATAGATCACATCTACTGCTCTGCCCTCATCAATCTTCTTTGTTACTTCTTCAAAAAATCAGTCAAGTTTGTGAGATATGATTTCCCACGCACAAAGCCATGTTGACTATCCCGAATCAGTCCTTGCCTTTCCAAATACATGTACATCCTGTCCCTCCGGATTCCCTCAAACAACTTGCCCACCACCGAGGTCGGCTCACCGGTCTATAGTTCCCTGGCTTGTATTTACCGCCCTTCTTAAACAGTGGCACCACGTTTGCCAACCTCCAGTCTTCCGGCACCTCACCTGTGACTATCAATCATTTCAACTCCCCCTCCCACTCCACCGAGGATATGCAGGTCATTGGACTCATCCACCGCCAAACCACAACAACCCGACGGTCGGAGGAGGAGCGTCTTATCTTCCGACTGGGAACCCTCCAACCGCAGGGGATGAACTTGGACTTCACCAGTTTCTTCATCCCCCCTCCCCCCACCTTGTCTCAGCCGGATCCCTCCAGCCCGGCACCGCCTTCCTGACCTGCAGTCTTCTTCTTGACCTCTCCGCCTCCATCCTACTCCGACCTATCACCCTCACCTTGACCCCTTTCCACCTATCACATTTCCAACGCCCCTCCTCCAAGTCCCTCCTCCCTACCTTTCATCTTCTCCTGCTGAACACTCTCTGCTCATTCCTGAAGAAGGGCCTGTGCCCGAAACGTCGAATCTCCTGTTCCCTGGATGCTGCCTGACCTGCTGTGCTGTTCCAGCAATAAAGTTTCAACTATCAATCATACAAATATCTCAGGAACAGGCCCAGCAATAATTTTCGCTTCACGGAGTTCTCGGGTACACCTGATCAGGTCTTGGGGAATTATCACCTTTAACCGTTTCAAGACATCCAGCACTTCCTCCTCTGTAATCTGGACATTTTGCAAGATGTCACCATCTATTTCCACAGTAAATACTGATGCAAAATATTGGTTTAGTATCTCCCCTTATTCTGTGGCACCACACAAAGGCCGCCTTGCTGATCTTTGAGGAGCCCTATTTCTCCCTAGTTACTCTTTTGTCCTTAATATATTTGTAAAAACCCTTTGGATTCTCCTTAATTCTATTTGCCAAAGCTATGTCATGTCCCCGTTTTGCCCTCCTGATTTCCCTCTTAAGTATACTCCTACTTTCTTTATACTCTTCTAAGGATTCACTCGATCTATCCTGTCTCTACCTGACATATGCTTCCTTCTTTTTCTTAACCAAATCCTCAATTTCTTTTGTCATCCAGCATTCTTCTTGATTGACAGCTATTACTGGATTTGTTTTTGTATCCTGTATTGTAAAGGTGGTGGCAAAATATGTGTTGCTTCATCTGCCATTTTGTTATTTACTGTTGACTCCCCTCCTTCCTCTCTCTCGGAACAGCACTTACTATACATTTTTCCTTTTAAGTACCATTTTCACTTTCCTAGCTGTTTTCTCTCATTAATTTCTTCTGATTAACCTTTTAGTTGTCTGCTGATCTTTATATTTTGACTAGTCATCTGACCTGCGACTCATTTTTGCGCAGCTGTATGTTGAACCTTAAGTTTGATTCTTTCACTGGCTTTAGTTAACCACAGATGGCGAATCCTCCCTTTTAAAATCTTTCTTTATGGTAAGAATGTACTTTACTGAGTATTCTAATATATCCTTTGTGTCTGCCACTGTGCCTCTGATCAATCCTCTGTCCTAGGATCCAGCTCACTGCAATGTTCATGCCCACATGGTTAGCCTTATTCAAGTTTTAAAATAAGCCTCAGCTCTAATCAGCTCACTTTCAAACTTAATGTAATATTGAATCATATTGTGGTCATTGCTACCTAGGGGCACCTTAGTTTTGAGGTCAATAATTCTGTTACATTATACAATATCAGATCTAATATTAATTGTTCAGGCTGCTCTCAAAAACATCCTATGAATTCCTCATCCAAGCTCCTGATCTGACTTTTTTCCAGTTTTTATATATAGATTAAAATTAGCCATTATTATTGCTGTCCCATTATCATAAGCACAGTATTTCATCTTGGATACTTTTTTTCACATTGTGGTTACTATCAATAGGTCTTGTAGCCAACACTCACTCGTGGGTTGTTTTCCCTATATTCCTCATCTGCACTCTAAATTTACATGCTGATCTCCTGAAGGTCGTCTCTAACTATTGTGCAATGGTCATCTTTGCTTTACAGTGGTATCCCTTCACTTTTGAGACAAGGTTAATCAGTGAAAAATCTACTAGGAAAGTTGCATACATGCAGTAGTGGGTAGTCTAGAGGTTAATGAAATGAGAAATTAAAGGTAATTACAGTCAGCAGGGAACAAATACCGGTAATGCACTGGAGGAACTCTAGAAATTAAAATCTGGCAAGTTCTCAGGATGTGAAGGCCTACATCTGAGGCTGAGTATTGTTGGAACACTTGTTGATTTTGATTTATTTTTAATTTTTTTTAAATCAATTTTGGTTTGGAGCAGTGAACTGGGAACAGAGCTAAAGATGTTTTTTGGTTTACGGTTAACTGCTTATGTTCAAAGGAAAACAGATCAAACAAGCTAAAACAAAAAAAAACAAAACTGTGGATACTGGAAATTAGAAACAAAAACAGAAATTGGGGAAATACATCAAATCTTGCAGAAACTGTGGAGAGAAAGCAGAGTTAACGTTTCGAGTCCAGTGACCCTTCAGAAATGATTGAAGCTAGGAAAAGGTTAGTGGGGGGGGGGGGGGGGGAGAAAGGAGTAAATAATAGATGCAGAGGAGCTCAGCAAGAGAGAGAAAAACAGTTGGAGAGACCAAGGAAAGATCAGCTTGGGAGAATGAAAGCTGCTAGTGGGATTGACAGTGGATTGCTTGTGGGAGTAGCCCATGTGATGACAGTGCTTAGGTCCAAAAATTATTTAACTTAATATTGAGTCTAGCAGGTTGCGGGATTCCCAAGCAGAAAGTGAGTTGTTGCTTTGCTGGAGCATTGCAGCAAGCCCGAGACAGATTTGTTGGCCAGGGAACACAATCGTATGTTGAAATGACAGGCAACAGCAAGCTCAGTAGTTTTTTTGCAGACAAGATGCAGGTGTTCTGCAAAGCAGTTGCCCAGTCTACACTTCATCTCCTCAGTGTAGAGGAGACCATGTTGTGAGCTGCGAGTACAATAGACTAGGTTGCATGAAGGTTTGATTTGCAGGTAAATCGCTGCTTCACCTTGAAAGTATGTCTGAGGCCTGGGAATAAGGAGAGAAGTAAACAAGCTTCTTTTATTTTTGAATTTAATCTGTTTTTATAATCAACCTGTTCAGAAATGTTATTACACTTCACTGGATCAGATGAGACTTGAACCTGGGACACTCAGTCCAAGGTTGGGCATTATCACCGTGCCACAAGAGGGCCGTAACAAGTTTTTGTTTATTCGTTAGGCCAGACCTGGAAATTAGTTGTAAGTTAGTTTCTGACCAAAATGTACTGCAGCTGCTTCACCACTGGAAAGAGAATTATGTTTAAACAGATTGCAGAAGAAGTTGGCTATTCACGAGATCAGTGTCTGGGAATTGGTTTCAGCAAGTCTGGAAACGACCTTATGGTCAAGCAGATGACAATTGTTGAATGGTAACTGGGGCCTTGTGGAGGAGGTGGTCAATCTGTCAGGGAGTGCTCAGTTAAAATTGGGTTTTAAACTCGTTTCTATGAGAAGTTATCTGACTGTTGTTGAGACAGCACGAAGATTTAAAAACTCTTTGTCTGACCTCCTTTATCAACTCCTGGAGGTCCGGAGAATAGATAACTAAGTTATAACTATTGCTCCCTTCATCTGAGTGAACTGTAAAGGTGATCCTGACCAACATTTTCAGAAAATCAACCAAAAGTACCCATCATTTATACCTGTGGAACAATGTATTGTGAAAACTATTGAAATAATCTGGCCAGTTTTGTTACTTTCTTTTGTGTATCCCTTAACTGTGTTTGTCTGTCTTTTGTGTGAGTGGGGCTGAAAACAAAGGTTTTTGGGTTTATAACATGGATCATTCAGATTGCTTTGTTTAATTTTGCTCAGTTAAAATTATTGTATTATTAATAAATTGCTGAGTCTTTTGTTTAAGTTACAAACTGATGTCGACAAATGATTATTCACATCTAGGATTTGTTATTCAAAAAGTCTAGTTAAGAATCATTGGGATCAATTTCAGGATCCTTTTGAAGGACTTTAGTTTAACTGTGTTGCGATTACATTGGTAGAAATGTTGATGATTTGATGTGGCTGTCAGCAAGCCCCACTCTTCCTGTAGCCATCACAAAAGTTAAAGATTTTATAAAAGTACACAAAGTTCTCCATCTTATCTGTCTTTTCAACCCAGCTTGACAGGAAGCATGGACCAGGTTTCTGTATATTTGCAAATAAACAATTCTGGCTAACAGAAACAATTAGGAACTGTTGACTTATAACTCTACAAGTTAAAACTAAGCTGCTTATAAAGCTTCTCTACGGACAAATATAGACACAACCATCAGTGTCATAGACAGAGGGATGAACTAGGAAGGCAGTTCAATGGTTCCTATCCACAGTGTTCTCCGAAATGATTCTTTTTGCTTGTCAGGACATGCAGCTCCTTAATCTCCCTTTTCTAGGTATTTTCACATGCTTGCATGAGGCACAGAGAGACTGTCCATTCACATAAGTCTCACTGTGACGTTTTGGTTAAGAGCCACTGGTTGCAACAACTGATGAGGGTAAATAAACTGGCTCACTTCAAACCTTTGTTTTTTTTTAACTACAGAGAATGGACAGTTCCCTTCTTTGCTAGAGGTGTGATGGCTTTGGAGTAATCTTTCACAACCACAAGCTGTTTAGCTTACTTGGGAGCCATCATTTTGTTATTAGCAGGCAAAAGGCCTTTGTACTAGACAATGGTAGGTGGATTCGTGACCCAATCAATTACTTTGTTGCTGGTGAAATCTCCTATCCTACATGTCCCCACAGTCTAACCCATCTGTAGTAACCTTTTCCACTGCTTGAATAATTGACAGTGTAAATAGCACTTCCAATGAATATCAGGTAATGCTTTTAAAAATGCAGTAATGCTTTCCACAGTCCTTGGTTTTTAAACAAGTCCTTTCCCTTTCTATTCACAATCAAGAGTACAGAAAAATAATAAAATAGTCTTTACAGCTTCTGGTGTTGGTTTTACAAACTTTCCTCGATTCGAGAGCTGGCCTAGCAGTTTAGAAATTAAAGATATAGCATGTCACTTCTCAAGAAAGGAGAGAGAGAACTGAACTTTGAGCCAGTTAGCCTGAAATCAGTAATTGGGAAAGTGCTGGAATTCATTCTCAGAGGAATCTTAATAATGAAAATTGAAATGATTGGGCCAAATCAACATTATTTTATAAAAGATTTGAGTTTTTTGAAGATGTACCTTGTAGGTTAATTGATGGAGAACCAATGAATATGGTATGCCTAGATTTCCAAAAGGTGGTCGATTAATTTAAGTGTTTAGATGTGCACTTGTGATGCCATGCCACAAAGCTGTGGACCAAAAGCTGGAAAATGGAATTAGAATCAACAGGTGGTTGTTTTTGACCTGTGCGGGCACCAAGGGGCCAAGGGGCCTTTTTCTGTGCTGTAGATCTCTACCGCTCTAAAATGTCAAGCGATTAATATACGAGAGAAGCTCGTTGAAAGAGGATTGGTTAATGGACAGGAAACACAAGAGAAATAAATGTATATTTTTACACCCAGGCTGTAATTAGGGGAAAAAGTGAGGACTGCAGATGCTGGAGATCAGAGCTGAAAATGTGTTGCTGGAAAAGCGCAGCAGGTCAGGCAGCATCCAAGGAGCAGGAGAATCGATGTTTCGGGCATAAGCCCTTCTTCGCTGCATGAGTCACTGTTGGAAGTTGTAGATATTTACAATTTATATTAATGACTTGGATGAAGACAGGGTAGTATATTTACGTTTGCTAATTATACAAAGCTAGGTAAGGACACCAGCTGTAAGGAGATATAGTTGGTTTGAGTGAACAAGCACAAGGTTGGAGCATTGAGAAGTGAGGTTATTCACATTGGTTGTAAGAATGAAAAATCTGAAATATTTCTAAAGACATGAACTTGTAAATGTTGGTGCACAGAGGGACTTGGGCACGTCCAGGGAAAGTTAGTGTGCAGATACATTCACAATTTAGGAAAGCAAATAGCACAGTGTTCCTTCCTTTCCAAAGCATTTGGAGGAAAATAATAAAGTCGTCTTGCTGTACTTATATGGCACTTTAGTGAGACAGCACCCAAAGTATTGTGTACAATTTTAGTTTCTATATTTATGGAAAGACATTATTGCATTTATTGTACACTGAAGATTCACTGTGTTGGACAGCCCTCTCATGCCAGGGATCAGTGATGAACAGCTGTGTAAATCGTATCTGTGTTCATGAGAGTTTCGAAGAATGAGAGGTGTTCTAAATTAAATGCTCCAGTTAATGAAGGGACTTAACATGGTAGATGCCCTTGTTTCCTCTAGATGAGAAAATCTAGAGTAAAGGTAGGATATCAGGATCTTCTAGGTATGAGACAAGAAATGTCTTCATGTGAAGGATTGTGAATCTTGTGGGCTTCTCTACCACCTAAGGTTGTGGATGTGTCAACATTGAATATGCTTAAGACTGACATAAACGCATCTTTGATCTCCTCAAATAGTCAAGATATGGGAGCAGATGGATTTGAAACCCAGGATCAACTATGATTGTACTGGTTGATGGAGCAGGCTCAACAGGCGAAATAATCTTCTCTGGTTCCTATTTCTAATGTACCATTGCATCTGTTGTTAATGTTGTGCTAACCCTTTCTCGACCTTTCCGCAAAGTTTCATATGGTTTACTATGCTGTTATCTCCATTGCCCATCGTGCAGGTTACCAACTATTTAAGCATTAGCTATCTAAGTGCTATTAATGACATCCTCAATGATTAATCTTTGTCTTGTCTTTGCACCGTCATCTCCAATCTGCTATAAAGTTGATTCTTTGTTCCCTCCTTTCCTATTTGTTATTGCTTTGCATCAGTTTCTATCCATATACTGACAACATCTAACTGTAGCTCTCCAACCCAATCTCTTTGCTCTATCTGACATTAGGTATGGTCAAGTCAAGATTTCCGGCTGCTGCACGTTCAGAGAGATTATTCCTTATTTCAGACTTCACCATGCATTTCACTACTTTTTCTGGTCAATTCCTCTCGCCACGTGAAACCTTGACATACTGTTCACCAAAACCGAAATTCAAACTTCTCATGTTATTCTTGATCAAGATCGGTTTTTCCACCTTGCATGCTTCGTAAGATTGCCATCTCTGAATCCTGTTTCATCCTATCCAGTTGGACGCTGCATATCCCATCTTGCCAATTTGGGACTCAATTTCTCCAAACTTATTCCTGCTTACCTCTCATTATGTTTCCTAAATTCCTATTAAGAACTCTGCCACTTGCACTCTGTTCTGCACCAAGGCCAGTACATTTTGTGACTCATTTCTATTCGATGAAATTGCCTTTCTGATGTGATTAATTTTCTTGATTTTTGCTGCCTTAATTTCTCTATGATCTTAACCACTCCATATTTTTTCAGCACTGTATGAGCCTCTAACCCTGACTTATCTTCTATCCTCCTCCTGTTTGCCTACTAATGATGATGGAGAAAGTGAGGTCTGCAGATGCTGGAGATCAGAGCTGGAAATGTGTTGCTGGAAAAGCGCAGCAGGTCAGGCAGCATCCAGGGAACAGGAGAATCGACGTTTCGGGCATAAGCCCTTCTTCAGGAATAATGATGATGGTCTTGTCCAACTCTAAATTGTTAGTGGCACGATGGCTCAGTGGTTAGCACTGTTGCCTCACGGCACCAGGGACCCGGATTCAATTTCTTTCTTGGGCAACTATCTGTGTGGAGTTTGCACATGCTTCCCGTGTCTCCGTGGGTTTCCTCCGTGAACTCCCACAATCCAAAGGTGTGCAGGTCAGGCGAATTGATCGTGCTAAATTGCCCGTTATGTTAGGTGCATGAGTCAGGGGTAAATGTAGAGTAGGGGAATGGGTCTGGGTGGGTTACTGTTCAGAGGGTTGGTATGGACTTGTTGGGCTTAAATGGCCTGTTTCTGTACTGTAGGGAATCTAATCTAAATCTTTCTCCCCAATCTGTTTATCTCTCCTCCTTCTCAAAATCATTTTTTTTGTTCAAGTCATGGTGATTTGCAGAGCAGCCTACCCTCTAATTTTTGATGCATAATCCCTTCCAAAGGAGCTAATTCTCTGCCTGTACCCTTACTCTTCAGATGTTGTGTTTTAAAGGCACTATCTGGGTTCAAGATATTGTATCCAAAACAAACCTTGCTATATTTTCTGCGAGGTACACAATTTATCTGCATCAATATTCTTTGTTCTTCACTGGTGAATCTGACCTCTTGTTCTCTCTTATAACACTCCTGTTAAAATTTCCTTATTTCCATAACCATATCCTTGCGCATTGTTGTCATCATCCATGATCTTGCTGCTTTGGTCTGTGAATACTGCAATATTTTCAGATCTTTTCCTTGTCTTCTGTATCCATTTGTCTTTTCAATCACACACACTATCAACCAGATTGCATGGGTGTTAGGAGTGATGCATGAGTGTCAGTATGAAGAAAACCTTCTGTCGGACTCTGTTTGAAAGCATTCTTTGAAATGTTATCATCTTAGCCTTGGATTTACCATGTACTATGATATTTCATTATTTGCTCAATCGTTGCTTCGCTTCCCCCTTTTTAAGTGTTTTTGACCCCAGCCAAAACGTTACACTGTACTGTCCTGGTCAATTTCCCCTATTATGATCTTCATCTTAAATTCAAGTCTAACGGGCATTGACTGACTGGTTTAACCACTCATTAATAGGTTTGATTGAAACTCTCAAACTATACTGGGTCATGTTTTCTCTGCCAAATCCACCCACTTTTCTTCGAGAAAGTGGGAAACTATAAACCGGTTAATCTGACATCAGTTATTGGAGAAGTGCAGACTTTTATTGATGTCTTAACAATGCCCTTTTAAAGTATCAACATGATTTTAACAAAAATAAATCATAGTTGTCCAATTTGAGTTACTGAGGATGTAGTTGGTTGGAATGGAGGAAGGGAAACCAGTAAATGGATTTGATTTCTACAAGGCAGTTATAAGGTGCCACACAAAGTTTAAGGGCTCATAGATTTGTAGAAAAGTATTAGCATGGATAAAAGATTGGTTAGTTGTTCTGAAGCAGAGTAGGGACGGATGGGCATTTTCAAAGAGACAGGCTGTAACTAGTGGAATACCAGAAGAATCAATACTGGGGCCTTGGATATTTGCAAGCTATGTTCATGAGTTGTCTAAAGAAACAGAGCAATGTCTGTTAGTTTGCTGACTATATGTAGCCTGCAAGGATGCAACCTGATTATGAGTCCATGCTGTCTTTAACCAATTCTCACTTACTGCTTAAAAACACAACACCCTGTCTGTATGAAATAGTTAATGTAGTTTTTTAAAATATTAAAGTATCCTGTACTTGGTGGTGGATAGATTGCCTATTAAAATCACCATTTTTTAAAAAAAGTTCAAAATTGAATGGCTGCTCTTTAACCTGAGACAGAGCAGTTTATGGCAAAGCTGGAGATGCTAAACAAAATATCACTGATTATCTAGCTGCAGGAATTGGATTTACAGGACATTCTAGGCAAGCATTCCGTCCAGCAATGAGGTATTGAAGATGGATGTTATCAATACACATGAAATCAGACCCATTCT
Organism: Chiloscyllium plagiosum; assembly: GCF_004010195.1. NCBI lineage: Eukaryota > Metazoa > Chordata > Chondrichthyes > Orectolobiformes > Hemiscylliidae > Chiloscyllium > Chiloscyllium plagiosum. The sequence continues at coordinate 75,403,885 of NC_057715.1, forward strand.
TGCAGCTGATTTTTCAAAATGGTTTGATGTAGGCAATGTAATGGGAGATCCAATGGATATTTCCTTTTGACAGATGTGAGAGGAGTTAAGCAATTGATATAAGTTGTTATAATCTCTGTAGGGATCAATTTTATTTTTTTTTACAAACGCTTGATTTTCTCGTTACTGCAAAGGTTCACACAACAAGATTTTAAACTTTTAAGATTTTTACAATAACAAACTAAAAGAAACACTGAAATAGAACAATTCCTGGGCATATTCAGGGCCTGGCAGCATCTGTGGGGAGAAATCAAAGTTAACATTCTGACAAACATCTATTTATAGGCAATATATGCTACAGGCTACTCAATATCACAATGGTTTCCTGTTGACTTTTCCCAAAGCCTGTCTCTGTGACACTGAGAGTCTTGTAATTATCCTCCTAGAACCTTGCACCCCAAATAAACTGTATTCCATCTTGAAATTAAACAGCTGCATTTTATAAAATATAGCATTTCTCACAGCTTCCTGAGAGCCTTGAAGGCTTAAATAGTTTACCCACAATCAGCAATATAGAGCATCAGTGTTATTGAAAAATGTGCCTCTTCCTGTCGTCCTCTTCTCCCCTCAGTCGAAGTAAAATGCTGAGAGACGCAGTGTAGTTTTACCTCCATCTTTATTCTGGGCCCTGGAGGGGGAGAGAGAATTACCAGCCATGTGCACAGAGGCATGTGTTCTTAGTCTTCTCTGGAAGAGCAGTTTCTTAATGAATTATATAGTCATTTTATAGGGAGGAGCATCCAGCTAAGGCAACATACATATTGATTGGGTGACCGTTACAATCATTGAGTGTCATTAGCAAAAATTTAAGCCATCTGGTGTTATATAATGAATGTTCTTAACCTTAACTGGCTTCAAGTAAATGAATAATTTTCACCTTGTTAAACTGACCTTACATACTGAATTCTTTCAATATTGTTAAATGGCTGTACATAATGAGTGCTTTTCCACTTTGTTAACCCATTATCCTTGTCTCTAGTGCCCCATTGTTAACTGTAAGTTCTTATCTGATTGGAGTCATGCTCAGCTGAACCTCCTGCTTCACAAAACTCAGAACTTTTTCCCTACTTGCTTATACCCTCTACACATTCTCATTCCTGGCACTTCAATCTGGGTCTTGCTTGCCTCATTATATGTAAGCCACACAGGTCTATTGGGCAGAATTAAAAGAAGGTCACATGGCACCCTTTACTACTCCATAATGCCTTTAATGGTACACAGCCAAAACACAGCTATCTTCTAAACTTTGTATTCGTAACAAAATACTCTGGCTGAGTACAGATAGGTAGAAATGGAACAGTGCAGGAGCAGTTCCACAAAGTTAGACAGAAAACTGGGTGTTTGATATGGATTTGAGTGTTTGATCACTTTGAAGAGAGTGAAGACCAACATATTGGTGTATTACTGCTGACTATGGGCTATTCATGCTGCAGGAAATCTCCAAATTTTATTGATGGAATTTATGCTAGAGAATTAAAGCACTTGGGCGAGAAATAGGATACGATAGCATCGCTAAAGATGATAGTGAAAATTGAGATTAGAAATGAGGTTGTGGCTGTAAAGGACAAGTGAGTTGAGGGTTTTATAAAATTGACCTTTGGATTTCTTGACATCTGTTTTGATGAGTAATAGAATAATGTATGAAGAAAAGAAAACACATTTATGTGTAGTAACTTGGTTGTAAGGAAACTTTAAATGATCGAGGTGCATAGAATAGAAACATAGAAAGCAGGAGCAGAAGTTGACCTTCCAGCCTTTCAAACCTGTACCACCATTTACCATGATCATAGCTGATCAGCCAACTATACCTTGTTCCTGCGTTCTCCCCAACCCCCTTAATCCCTTTAGTCCTAAGAATTATATCTAACTCCTTGAAAACCTTCAATGTCTTGGCCTCAATCATCTTATCGGACAGAGAATTCTACCGACTCATGATTCTGGCGTGAAAGGAGAGGATCAAAGGAGCAGAAAATGATCTTTTTATTAGATGAGATTGCATACAAGGATTGTGGAAAGCCAAAGATTCGGGTCAGAACAGACTGTTGACTGTAAAAGTGAGACCTGGGTAAAAGGAAATGATAATTGTGTGTGTGTATGTTCTTTGTTAAAGGATTTCTCTTTTCTGAAAAAGGAACTTAAATTTGATCCTGCACTCTAAGGGTACAAGACATGAGATACTTTAAGCAGTTCCTTTCCCCTGTCACTAATGTGATCAAGCCAAATATGGTGATCGGCAACTAATAGTGATTGATAGCTTATCCACTTGGGTATCCACAGCAGTTCTATTTTGTCACAATTGTATCTATATGTAATCTGGTCTGAGCCAGATTAAATAATTACAGAATAGGATAAGTAAACGGGCAAAAAATGTAGTGTTATCTGGGAAAATGTGGACTTGTCCACTTTGGCAGGAATAAAAACAAAGCCTATAATATAAATGGAGAGAAATTGCACAACTAAGGCTTAGAGGGATCTGGGTATCTCGCGACATGAGTCACAAGATGCCAGCTTGCAGGTACAGCATGTGATCAGGAAGGCAAATTAAATGTAATTTATTGCAAAGGGAATGGAAAAGTTCCCCTCGATTGCAGAAACAGTTGACAAGATCACATTTGGAGTGTTGTGTACAATTAGTCTTCTCATTTAAGAAAGATGTAAATTAATTATAAGCAATTTAGAGAAGGTTCATTTTACTGAAGGTTACTTTATAAGGAAACATTGGAGAAACTGGACCTGAATCCATTGGAATTCAGTGAGAGGTGGTCTTATGGATATATATTAGGCCCCGAGAAGAGTTGACTAGGTTGATGCTGAAAGGATATTTTCCTTTTGTGGGAGAGACTAAAACTAGGAGTCACAATAATAAGGGGTCTCCCAATCAAAGTTGAAGAAAGAGGGATTTTATTAAGGGGTGAGAGAGTTTGTAACTTTCTTTCTAGACAGCGTTGGAGAGGGGATCATTGAATATTTTTAAGACAGAGGTAGATTCAAGTTAGGCAAGCGAATCAAAGGTAAATGGAATGCAGAATTCAAAGCACCACCATGTCCGGCATGATATTATGGAGTGGTGGTGCAGGTTCAAGGAACCATTTTCTGTTTCTGATTCAAATTTTTTACGGTCCTTTGGGAATTGCTGTTTATACTTTGAATACTGTCATTGGTTTAAGTATTGCCCTGCTGAACATACCTGACTGCATAACAGGAATTACTCTTCTTGGATAATTGGCTTCCACTTGCCCTCCTTTCTCTCTGCTTTTGCTCACCTTCTGGCTGGCATGTTAACATTCATGGGCATCTTATCCATGTTCTTGTACTAGTCAAGTTGTATCTTTTTTAATTGTTGTTTAGTTATAAACTGCTGAAAAGCCTGTCATCAAGTTAGACTAGGAGATTGAATCATGGTCCTAGTATGTTATCCGGGATTGGGTTTTAAATCCTAGCTATTGTTCTAGGGTAACAATTCAGATAAATCGCTGGGAAGCAAGTGTCCAATTGCATCTTGCAATTTTCTTCCCCAACTACAATCAAATACTAGGCTTTCCTCTGTTTGTATATTTCCTCTAAGTGGAATAAACAGCTTCCTCCAGTCTCTAATATTATTCCTCCAATATTGAATTCTATAGCTGCTGCACAATTATTTGTCTGCTTTGAAATCTCACCAACTTTGATCAATTCAAAATTAATGTGTTTGGCGCTCCTTTCTGATCTTGTGTCACTATTTTTTGTAATCAGGATTGGCGGAATGCATTGTGTACCAGTCAGATAGTAGCCTTGATGGCATACCTCGACAGAGTCATCGAGTCGTAGAGATATAAAGCACAGAAACAGACCCTTCAATCCAACTCGTCCATGCTGACTAGATATTCTAACCTAATCTAGTTCCATTTGCCAGCACTTGACCCATATCCCTCTTAAACCCTTCCTATTCATGTACTCATCCAGATGCCTTTCAAATGCTGTAATTTTATCAGCCTCCACCACTTGCTCTGGCAGCTCATTCCATACATGCATAACCCTCTGTGAGAAAAAGGTTACCCCTTGGGTTCCTTTTTATATATTTTCCCCTCACCCTTAAACTATGTCCTCTGGTTCTGGACTCTTTCTCCTTGTAGCTCAAACCCTCAAACCGTGACAGTATCTTTGTAAATCTTTTCTGAACCCTTTCAAGTTTCACAACATTCTTCTGATAGGAAGGAGACAGTATTGCACACACTATTCCAAAAGCTGTCTAACCAGCGTCCTGTACAGTCGCAACATGACATCCCAACTCCGATACTCAATGCTCTGACCAGTAAAGGAAAGCTTATCAAATACCTTCTTCACTACCCTATCTACTTGCTACTTTACTTACAAGGAACTATGAATGTGCACTCCAAGGTCTCTTAGTTCAGCAAAACACTATTGAATCTTACCATTAAGTGTGTAAGTCCTGTTCTGATTTGCTTTTCCAAAATGCAGCACCTCATTTGTCTAAATTAAACTCCATCTACCACTCCTCAGCCCATTGGCCCATCTGATCAAGATCCCATTGTAATCTGAGGTAACCTCCTTCGCTGTCTACTACATCTCCAATTTTGGTGTCACCTGCAAACTTACTAACTATACCTCTTATGTTCACATCCAAATCATTTATATAAATGATGAAAAGCAGTGGACCCAGCACTGATCCTTGTGGTACAGCATTGGTCACAGGCCTCCAGTCTGAAATGCAATCCTCCACCACCTCCCTCTGTCTTGTGTCTTCAAGCTAGTTCTGTATCCAAATGGCTAGTTTTCCCTGTATTTCAGATGTTCTGACACAAGGAGCTGAACAGTCATCTTTTGAATGAGTGAGCAGGTTTGCACTGTAGTGAACTGGGCTTCAGCAAGTTGATGTTAAATAGAAAGTGAGAGGAGTTTTTGGCTACAAGTCTGAGATCAGCTTGTGCATGAAATTTATTATTACAGAAGTCTATACAGTAATTATGTATTTACTGTTTAAGTTCAAAAGGATTTTACAAAGGGTACAATAGGTAGATTGCAGCAGTTCAAGAAGGCAGCTCATCATCACCACCACCTCAACGGCAGCTAGGGACAGATAATAAATTCTGGCCAGTCAGTGACACCCACATCCCACAAATAAATTAATTTATTTTTGAAAAATGTTTTAAATAACTGAGTAAAATGCTTTGGTTAAGTTTCTGAATGCTTTGAAGAATCTGTTTTGGACAATTTTTTCTTGCATTTGCCTGACAACAGAGACTGTGCCAGAAGTTGTTCTTGAAGGTCTAAAGTCGCACTGTCTTTGGGAAGGGATCTCACTGCTATACATTGGAGGCAATTCGGGAGAATGTGTGTCAGGTGTTTGGTTAGACAGATTTTAAGGGAATTGATGGCTATGGGGAAAAGATAGGAAAATAGAATTGAAGGATTATTAGATCAGCCATGATCTTGTTGAATGGTGGAGCAGATTCAATGGAATGAATGGCCTGTTCCTAGATCTTATGGACAGGAGAGAGCAGCATCGTTTGTGCAGCAAAAGTAAGTCTGCTGCAGTAGCTATTGTGAAAGTGAGGACTGCAGATGCTGGAGAGTCAGAGTTGAAAAGTGTGGTGCTAGAAAAGCACAGCTGGTCGGGCAGCAGCCGAGGCAAGTCCTGATGAAGGGCTTAGGCCTGAAACGTCGACTGTCCTGCTCCTCGGATGCTGCCTGACATGCTATGCTTTTCCAGCGCCACACCTTTTGACTCTGTACTAGTTATTGTATCTGATAGATGACCGTTATCTATCCTGTCAGGTCATAGAGTTATAGAGAAGTACAGCTTGGAAACAGACCCTCTGGTCCAATTCATCGGTGCTGACCAGATATCATAATTTAATCTAGTCCCACTTTGCCAACATTTGGCCTATATCCCTCTAAACCCTTCCAATTCATATCACCGTCTAGGTGCCTTTTAAGCATTTGTAATTGTATCAGCTGCTGCCACTTCCTCTGGCAGCTCGTTCCATACACTCGCCACCCTCTGTGTGTAAAAGTTGCCCCATCTGTCCCTTTTTAATCTTTCCCTTCTCACCTTAAACCGATGCCCTCTAGTTTAGGATTCCCGACCCTGGGGAAAAGACCTTGGCGGTTCACTCTATCTCTGCCCCTCATGACTTTATGAACTTCTATAAGGTCACCATTCAGCCTCCAGTGCTCCAGGGAAAATAGCCCCAGCCTATTCAGCCTTTCCCAGTAGCTCAAACCCGCCAACCCTGGCGTCATCCTTGTAAATCTTCTCTGAACACTTTAAAGTTTCACAACATCTTTCCTACAGCTGGGAGAACAGAATTGAATGCAGTATGCCAAAAGTGGCCTAACTTATGTCCTGTACAGCTGGAAAATGACATTCAAGCTCCTACACTGTATGCACTGAGCAATAAAGGCAAGTGTATCAAATGTCTCCTTCACTATCCTGGCACATTCAAGGAACTATGAACCAGCACCTCTTTGTTCAGCAACACTCCCCAGGACCTTACCATTGTGTATATGTCCTGCCCTGAATTGTCTTACCAAAATGCCTCTCATTTACCTAAAGTAACCTCCATCTGCCATTCCTGTTCTCTCAAAGCTTGAATGTCCATGTCTGGAGCATTAGCCAAAGCAATACCTCCATAGACGTTCTGAAGCCCTCCTTTTAGGCATGGCAGCATTGATGTTAATGACCAGGGGGAGCTTGCTACCAGTTGCTTGGCATGGTAACATCATGTCCATCCAATGGTAATTTGTTTAGAGTCTCAACATTTTAATGGTGAAACTGAGCAGCAGCAAAGAAGGAAAGGAAGCAAATGCTGCCACTTAGACCCCAGTACAGCTCAGGATTTTCTGTCTAATGCTCAAGGATTAGAGAATCTGGTCGCTCCTTGGCATGAAGACTTGTGGCAAAAATCATCATACCCTGAATTGATGTCATAATTGTACCAAAAAATAACCACTGTCACCAATTTTAATTAGTGCTTGATAGTGGAATTGCTCAGTGATTCTCTCAGGGTCTATTGTCGCAACAATTTATCTAGCACAACTAGATTGTAAGTGTCAGGAATAAGGTCAGATCAACCCTATTTTGGAGAACAGGCCCAGCGCACTTGGGCGTTGGTTTCATACATTGCACCGAACAGAAATCTTCTGGATATGCACACTAAAACTAATGGTATTACTCAAATGTGAGCAGAAAGTTATAAACGGCTAGAACAAAGAGGCTGAAGTGCTGAACCTAAAGCTTTAGGTGTAAACATCATTTAAGTTTTTGTTTTCATTTCCATTCTTACAACTTCTGTAGGCATGCTGAATGCTGTATCTCAGACAAGAAACTGACACAGTGAGGAGTCTATTGGGTTTATTAAAATGTTTGACAGATGGTTGCCATTGTTTATTCAGTTCCTTTTATTCTGTGAAATTCCAAACAACCTCATTCATTATATTTATTTTAAACTCAATATATAAAGGTAGGTGATGACCAATAATTCTTTGCAGATTAGTGACAACATTTAACATGTAAAAACATGCAGATATAGTTTCTAACTACAAGATTTGAAATTTTTACCTTATTTGAACATGATTTATTTCAAGCCTTTTTTACATTTGACAAGGTAGGATTCATTGAGACAGATTCTTATTATAACAGACTCTTAGGAATGAGAGTGCTTTTGACTAGTTGGAAAATATCTGTTTTAAAGAACGTTTCCTATAACTAAAGCTCCAGTATTTTGAAAGCTGCTACAGCCATAATATTAGATGGGTGGGGGTGGTCAGATTGAAGAAGAGGATAAACAGCAGATATTAAACCGGTTATTAAAGATGTGGAAAAGGAAAAAGGTAGGAAGGGTAATTTGAAAAGGGGGATCGTTACGGGTTGAGGACAAAAGGGACAATGATTAAGAAGTTTTGAATTTGAGTTCTTTTTAAAAAAAGATTTAATAGTTGAGTTTTTCCTTCCTTTTTGAGTAGCTGCAAACTTTAATTACTTCGCAAAGTTAATTCGGGAGTTAAAATCTTCTTAATAATCTTAGTGAAAAATCAGACATGAATTTACAAAATGGCCAGGAATTTCACCCCAAGAGCAAGAAAAATTATTTATTTTGAGGTGGTTAGTGCACACATTTTCCTTGAATTCTTTGAAACTGAGAGAATTTCAAATTTAGACATAGACCTTTGATCATCAGTTCACCCAAGTAGTTGTTTGTGTTGCTCATTTGTTCAACATTAATTTAGTGTCCTGAGATACCTATTACCACCTCTGAGGGGAAGATTTAGTAGTTACAGTAAGTACTAGGCAAGCCTGTATTTAAGTGCTTTTCAAATTATTTGAACTTAAGGATGGCATTTACTATTTTGATTTTTTTTTTGCTGTTACCAGTGAATATTAGTGACCACAAAGTTCATTTCTTGTTTGATATAGTTGGTGACTCAAAGAAATATTTGCTTTTCTTTCTAATGAATTGTTATAAATTCTAGTTATAGTTGAATTATTTGGATAGTGAGCTGTACTGTTGGTTTTAGAATAGTTGTGTTGCTTGAAATTTGGGAACAGTGAATTGTTTTTTGATGAAGCATCTTTAACCCTTTGGTCAGTGTTCTCTGAATACGATGTGACCTTTGCTTTAAAAGTACAATCTGATCGTTCCTATCTTTAATCCTTCAAATTCAAGCTTTGTGAGCGGAGTACAAAAAGACAGTTTTTTTTTAAAAATATGACCGTCAAGTTTGATCCTACAACTTTTTGTAGGACTTGTATAATGACAACACAAAAGTAAAACCTGCATATTTTAAACATAAAGCAGATATTGTCTTTCAACATGTCTTGTCTCTTTACAATAGTAACAGGATTTTGGTGAGGTCCACGACTAGCCAGGTGTTTTTGCTGACAGCCTGCTGCCTAATGACTCATGCCCTCATTCAGCAGCTGCCTGCTAGTTCCCTTTGTTGTTGGCATTGTTGCTGCACACCCCTTGTTAATACACATGATGCCCAGGGCAGACCTTCGTTGACATCAGTGTACTTGTCTTAAGAGGCCCCAAGACCTGACGTGGGATAGAAGTTGGTTTGCATTTGCCTCAGAAACTAATTGTGAGCTACATGATCTCTTATTGGCTAGAAACGCGCTTTGGTAATAAGGGAAAGCATAGACATTGTTGGTCCATCTGTTCAGCTATTCATTGTTTTCATTGACTGCTTGGATGTCTGCAGCTCAAAGTGTATTTGGATTTTTTTTGTTAACTGCAACATAGAATCAAATGTCTGCCAGTTTTTCAGCTAATGTAAGTGCTAGAAATAACTTCAAAAAAGCATAATTTTTGTAATTTATTGTGCTGGGACGGTTTGTACTAGTAAATATAGAATGCAAGATAAGGATTGTGAGGTTAAGTCAGTCCAGAATTTGTTTTGTGATGATTTGGATGACTTCCTTTTCATCACTTCTGAATTACAACCCATCTTGTACTTAGAAAATTTAGTGCCAGAATCGTGCATAGTTTTACAGTTGCATTATAATCCAACATTTTAGAACCTTCAGTTAAACTCATTTTATAAAACCTGTAAACTATTTTGATGAAACAAAATCGTTGAGCTGAAACAGTTAGAAAGCAGTTCCATTGTCTTTGGCATTTATGTAAACAAACTGCTGCAGAAATTCTATTTTTCACTAACCTTGGTGAAAGATTTATCCAAAAATATTTGAAGTTTTAATGTTTTTGTGTATGAAATTAAATTATGATATAACTTCTCAAAAATCGACAAGAACTTTGTTTCAAAAGTAAATAAAAACAAGACAATTGTGGGCACCCTTTTAGAAACAGTTCCCACTCACTGATCTAGTCTAGATTTCCAACATTTGTTTCTTCCAGCATTATTGTTGTTTTTCCCAGTTTCTGTACTGCTCCATTTCATTTGTTCAAAACAAAACAGTGCTAAGTTACCTTCAGGATTTCTTTTTTGTGGATACTGTCCTGCATTTGTAAGTTTTCCAGTAATATAATTGTGCTTTTATCTGTGTTTTGTGTTTGCAATTTAGTGCTATAATGCAGTAAAGTTTGTATATGCATCCAGGAACAGGTTAAAACGCATTACTATTGTGTCATATATGCAGCGTTAAAGCAAACTTTTCAGAGACCAGACTACCAGTTGCTTGACTTCAGCCTTTGTAGACATCTGGTAGTCCTTTTGCATTAACCAGTTAATTTTATGTGAGACTTTTTTTTTTCATTTTCCAGACACTGGTTCCACAAAATATTTATTATTTTTGGATTTTAAAATTAGTGAGGGGGTTCAGCTTGATGTAATAATTTGATAACTACGAGAGTGTGTATGTTATGTACTATATCTTAAAAATGTGCCATTGCCATTCTACACAACATTTCTGCTTCAGTAGACAGAAGTACATTAGAGAACTTGGAACTGAGAGCCTACATGATGGCATTACTAATTTATGTAACAGTTTTATTTTAGAAATTACTAACATTTGCATTGATTTCTGTCTTAACCTTTCCATTGGGTGTAGTTAGTTACTTGACCAGCTGTCCTTTTTACAAATGAACCAGGCTCGATTTTAAAAAAAGATGGTTTTGTTTCTAATTTCTGATTGAAATGTAACTTTTAAAATTACGTCATGGCTGGGGAAGTTTTGGGGTATTGAATAAAAGCAGATGAAAGGATGTGGAAAATTGTGTAGAATTCTTGTTGTAATAGACAAGCCAAAGCAGTAACTTGAGTTAATAGTCAAGAGTCAGACCCTGTAGTCGAACTTATTTGTGCTGACTAGACATCCCAACCTGACCTAGTCCCATTTGCTAACATTTGGCCCATATCCCTCTAAACCCTTCCTATTCACATATCCATCCAGATGCCTTTAAAATGTAATTGTACACACCTCCACCACTTCCATACATGCACAAGTTAACCCTCAGATTCTTTCTAAATTTTTCCCCTCTCGCCTTCAATCTATGCCCTCTAGTTTTGGACTTCCCCGTCCTAGGAAAAAGATCTTGGCTGTTCATCCAATCCATGTCCCTCATGATTTTATAAACCTTTATAGAGTCACCCTTCAGCCTCTGAAGCTTCAAGGTAAAAAGCTCCAGTCTCTATAACTCAGAGATCCTCCAAAATGGTTTGCCTTACCAAAATTCTACACCTCCTGTTTATCTGAATTTAAACTCCATCTGCTGCTCCATTGGCCAATTGGCTCGTCTGATCAAAGTTTCATTGTACTCTGAGGTAATCTCCTTCACTTTCCACTCCACTACCTATTTTTGTGTCATCTGCAAATTTACTAACCATGCCTCCTATATTCATATCCAAATTATTAATACAAATGAAGAAAAGCAGTGGACCAAGCACCAATCCTTGAGGCACACCACTGGTGACAGGCCTCCAGTCCGAAAAGCGGCAACCATCCTCTGACTCCTACCTTCAAGCCAATTTTATATCCAGTTGGATAGCTCCCCCTGAATCCCATGTGATCTAACTGTACTAACCAGCCTACCATGTGGAACCTTGTCAAACACTTTTACCGAAGTCCATGTAGACAAAAGTCTGCTTTTATCAATCTTCTTTGGTACCTCTTCAAAAAATTCAATCAATATAATGACACATGACTTCACACGCACAAAGCTATGTTGAATATCTCTAATCAATCCTTGCCTTTCCAAATGTATGTAAATCCTGTCCCTCAGAATTCCCTCCAGCATCTTACCCACCGCTGAAGTAAGACTGACAGTTTTATAGTTCCCTAGCTTTTCCTTACAGCCTTTCTTAAATAATGGTACCATATTAGTCAACCTCCAGCCTTCCGGCACCTCACCCGTGGCTGCTGATGATACAGATATCTCAGCAAGGGGCCCAGCAATCTTTTCCATGGGTTCTCACTAAGTTCTGGGAAATACCTGGTCAGGCCCAAAGGATTTATCTTCCAGCAACATCACTTCTTCTGTAATATTCTGGGGCAGCATAGTGGGTCAGTGGTTAGCACTGCAGCTTCACAGCTCCAGGGACCCAGGTTCAATTCCAGCCTCGGTCCGTGCGGAGTTTGTGCACACTCCTCATGTCTGCGTGCATTTCCTCTGAGTGCTCCGGTTTCCTCCCACAGTCTAAAGATGTGTAGGTAAGGTGAATTGGCCAAGCTAAGTTGTCCCATAGTGTCCAGGGATGTGTAGTTTAGAGGTATTAGCCAGCAGAAATGTAGAATAATAGGGTAGGGGAATGGGTTTTGGTGAAGGGTCGGTTTGGACTTGTTGGGCCGAAGGGCCTGTTTCCACATTGGAGGGATTCTATGAACTGTTTTTTAAGCACTGTTTATTTCCCCAGGTTCCCTCGTTTCCATGTCCTCTTCCACACTAAATGCTGAGATGCAAAATATTTGTTTAGTATCTCACCAGCCTTTTGTGGTTTTGCATATAATGGCCACATTGATCTTTAAAGTGCCCTATTCTCTCTCTAGTTACTTGTTTGCCCTTAATGTATTTATAAAATCTCTTTGGATTCTCTTTGACTGTATTTGCAAAGCTATCTCATGTCCCCATTTTGTTCTCCTAATTTCTCTCTTAAGTATACTCCTACAGCCTTTATACTCCCCTAGGGATTCATTTTATCCCAGCTGTCTAAACCTGACAGATGCTGCCGCCTTTATCTAGACCAGAGCCTCAATTTCTCTAGTCATGATGAGGAAACCAGAGAGAGGCAGAGACCTTTAACAGGAGTTAGAGATATCACAAAGATTAAGCAAACTGTTTGAAATAAAGTTGATTTACTTGACTTTTTATGGTGTATTGATCCCAGTAAGTGGGCTGGAATTTCTGAACATCAGCCAGAACAACCCTTATGTCCATATTTCTGTCTGGGCTGTGATTAACAGCAAGATTCCAGCCACTCTAATGTCTTGTGAACTAGCTGGTGTCTCAGTAGTGTAGAAGAACAACCAAATGTCTTCCCACATTCTCAGCAGTTGGAAGGTTTCTCTTCCCAGTGCGGACTTGATGTTTCAGAAGGGCACATGTCTGATTTGAATCTTTTTGCACACGTGAAGCAGGTGTATGGTCTCTTTCCCCCATGTGAGAATGTCCATACACAGTGAGATCAGATGGTTGCTTGAACCCAGTTCCACAGGGAGATTAACTGAATGGTATCTTGTCAGTGTGAACATGTTCCTTGGGACATTAGTTTCCCAAACCTTCTATAGTGGTTGCTACAAGAGTTAGTAACGTTTTTAAAATATATTCCCAACTATACATAAAACATTAAATTCATGGTATAGTTTTGAACAGGTCAACATTTGAATAATAACTTTTAAATTGTGGTTGGTGGGTACATTTTTCACTTTTTCCACCTGAAGGTTTAACACTGGATAACATTTTTTCTTAAGGTAATATGTTCAGTATTGATATGCAATTTTTGTTCATTTATCCTGCAATGCTAGCACCCTGTAACATTTATGCCATCTAGTTTTAGAGTTATAGAGTCATACAGAAACAGACCCTTTGGTCCAACTCGTCCAGGCCAACCAGATAGCCTAAATTAATCTAGACCCATTTGCCAGCATTTGGCTCATATCCCCTTCAACCTTCCTTTTAAATGTTATTGTACCAACCTCCACCACTTCCTCTGGCAGCTTATTGCATTACATGCACCATCCTCTGTGTGAAAATATTACCCCTTGTCTAGTAGCTCATTTGCCCTTAATACTGTGGTATAGAGGATCTGTGTAAGATGGACTCCTATTGTGCCATTTTGTTGCTTGTCATTATGGTTTGAACTGAAAATGTGTTGCTGGAAAAGCACAGCAGGTCAGGCAGCATCCAAGGAACAGGAGAATCGACATTTCGGGCATAAGCCCTTTTTCAGGTTTGAATAATTGGTGTATGTTATCTTGCTTGATTTCTAAAATGGAGTCTTTTAATTTGTATGATGTAAGTTTGGAGTGGCACCGTGGCTCAGTGGCTAGCACTGTTGCCTCACAGCACCAGGGATCGTAGGTTCGATTCCCGCATCGAGCAGCTGTCTGTATGGAGTTTGCACATCTGCATCATGTCTGTGTGGGTTTCCTCCGGGTACTCCTGTTTCCTCCCACAACCCAAAGATGTGCAGGTTAAGTGAATTGGCCATGCTAAATTGCCCGTAGGTTAGGTGCAGTATTCAGGGGTAAAAATAGAGTAGGAGAATGGGTCTGGGTGGGTTCCTCTTCAGAGGGTCGGTGTGGACTTGTTGGGCCAAACAGCCTGTTTCCACACTGGAGGTAATCTAATCTAGTAAGTGTAGCAATGTGTTCTGTTGTGAACTGGGAGATACTCCAAAAACTTCAGCAGCTGATCATTCTGGGGAAAATATACAGTAGTGTTACAGTCTATAATAGTATTAAATGTGTTGCTTAAATATGATCACATACATTTTCTCAGGGGATGGAGCTGGGAAATTAATGTTTTATAGTTTTAATTTTTAAGGTTTTTTTAAACCGTTATTTTGCTTTATTTTGCCTTGGAAGATAAACTCAAACAAAAGTAGATGTCTAATGACTTTCTGGTTATGAGTTGGTACACTATATACAAAATTGCCAATAAAGAGATGAATATTACCTATTGAATAACTTCTCCATTTGTGATAGAATACTGTCTAATAGACAATGATGTTGGTGTTCCATGATTTGTTTGGCAGTTGCATTGTTCTAAAAGGGCAAACCAGACACACTCAAGCCTCTACACTCTTTGGCCTTTGTTCATTCAAAATTGTTCATTCAGTATTGGTGCATTCATGATGGTATGTTGAAGCATTGCATCCTAGCAACTGAGAGCAGTTGCTGAGCATCATGTTTTTGCAGTAGATTCATCCTTTACTGCAACTTTAAAGTGGGTGCATAGAGAAAATAATTTTATTCCCAGCTAGAAAGTGAAATTAGTGTATGTTTCTATGATGTACATTAGAGCATCTGTTGCACCAATTTTAATTGTTTTTGTTTTGTTATTGTTAAAGAAAACTTGAGAATCCAGATTATTTCTGGATCATTCAATCTCCATGTTTGAATAAGATTTTCCATTTTCTATTGAAGCAAAAGTGCACCTTGTAGCCCTATCAGTTTTGTAAGATGAGGTTTACTTTGCATTTCCTAAAGGCAGTCAATAAAGTGCTGCATTATGCAGGATATCATCTCATGAAGTTAGTACAACAGCATGACTGAAGGATTGTAGAAGAAACAGGTGGGTTAGACTGAACATTTTCAAATTGACTGTTACTAGTGGAAGACTGCAAGGTTCAATGCTGGACCTTCATTACTTATAATTTATATTAATAACTTGGACCAAGAAATAGTTGTGCAGCAGCGTTTGGTGATACAAAGTTATGTAGAAATGTAAGCTATAAGGAGGAAACAAACAGGATCTTAGTGGGCAACCAGGTGGTAGATATGTAATGTGGGAGGAAGGAGGTCATCCTGTTCGATAGTAAGAATAGGTGAAATGATTTTTCAAAGTATGAAACTTTTAAAATATTATTCAGTGAGATTTTAATGAATGTATACAGCCATACAACATGAAAACAAACCCTTTGGTCCAACTCATCCATACTGACCAAGTTTCCAAAACTGAACTAGTCCCACTTGTCTGTATTTGGCCCATATTTAATATTTCCCTTTCAATAACAGGATGACAGAACTGTACACAGTACTCCAAAAGTGGTCTCACCAATGACAAATTGGTACAAATGCAGCATAATGTCCCAACTTCTATAATCAGTGATCTGAGCAATGAAGGCAATTGTGCCAAGTGCCTCCTTTACCACTTTGAAAGTTGTTGCAGGTAGACAGAGAAATATGTACCTGAACGCCTGGGTTTCTCTGTTCGACAGCACTACCCAAACCCTACAGTTAACTGTATAAGTCCTGCTCTTGTTTATTTTGCCAAAATGCAATACATCGCATTCATCCAAATTAAACTCCATCTGCCACTTCTCAACCCATTGATTCAATAGATCAAGATCTCTTTGTAAGCTTAAACAAACTTGACTGTCCATTATACCACAAATTTTGGTGTAATCTGCAAACTAACTATGCCTCCTATAGTCTTTTCCAAAACCTTTTATTGTAAATGACAAAAGTGGACCCAATTCTGATCTCTGTGGAACACCACTGGTCGCAGGCCTCCAGTCCGAAAAATAGCCCTTCGCCACCACCCTCTGTCTCCTACCATCAAGCCAATTTTGTATCCAGTTGGCAAGCCCTCCCTGAAACCCACGTGATCTAATTTTACAAATCAATCTAACATGCACAAAGTCATGTTGACTATCCCTAATCAGTCCTTGCCTTTCCAAATACATGTACAACCTGTCCCTCAGGATTCCCTCATGTTGCAGCTTACAGGACATTGGTTAGGCCACTGTGCAGTTCTGGTCTCCTTCCTATTGGAAAGATGTTGTGTAACTTGAAAGGGTTCCGAAAAGATTTACAAGGATGTTGCCAGGGTTGGAGGATTTGAGCTATAGGGAAAGGCTGAACAGGCTGGGGCTGTTTTACCTGGAGCATCAGAGGCTGAGGGGTGACCTTCTAGAGGTTTACAAAATTATGAGGGGTATGGATAGGTTAAATAGGCAAAGTCTTTTCCCTGGGGTCGGGGAGTCCAGAACTAGAGGGCATAGGTTTAGAGTGAGAGGGGAAAGATATAGATTACATTAGATTACATTAGATTACATTACAGTGTGGAAACAGGCCCTTCGGCCCAACAAATCCACACCGACCCGCCGAAGCGCAACTACCCATACCCTTACATATACCCCTTACCTAACACTACGGGCAATTTAGCATGGCCAATTCACCTGACCTGCACATCTTTGGACTGTGGGAGGAAACCGGAGCACCCGGAGGAAACCCACGCAGACACGGGGAGAACGTGCAAACTCCACACAGTCAGTCGCCTGAGGCGGGAATTGAACCCGGGTCTCCGGCGCTGTGAGGCAGCAGTGCTAACCACTGTGCCACCGTGCCGCCCTCTAAAAGAGACCTAAGGGGCAACTTTTTTACACAGAGGTTGGTACGTGTATGGAATAAGCTGCCAGAGGATGTGGTGGAGGCTGGTACAATTGCAACATTTAAGAGGCATTTGGATGGGTATATGAATAGGAAGGGTTCGGAGGGATATGGGTCGGGTGCTGGTAGGTGGGACTAGATTGGGTTGGGCTATCTGATCGGCATGGACAGATTGGACCGAAGGGTCTGTTTCCATGCTGTACATCTCTATGACTCTATGCAGAATCTTGTCAAAGGCTTTACTGAAATCCATGTAGAAAATGTCTGTGGCTGTGCCCTCCTCTCTCTTTTTGGTTATGTGCTCAACCAAACTTAATCAGTCCTTCCTTCTCCAAATACATGAAAATCCTATCTCTCAACATACACTCCAACAACTTATTCACCACTGATGTCAGATTCACCAGTCTATAGTTCCCTGGCTTCTCCTTACAGCCTTTCTTAAATAAAGACACAACGTGAGCCACCTGCCAGTCCTCAGTCACCTCACCTGTGGCTGTAGACAGTACAAATATCTCTGCTATAGGCCCCACAATTCTTTTCCTAGCTTCCCACAATGTCCTGGCATACCATTGATCAGGTCTCGGAGATTTATCCACCTCCAGCACCACCTTTTCTGTAATGTGGACTGTTTTCAAGATAGCAGTATTTATTTCTGTACATTCCCTAGCTTCCATGTCTTTCTCCACAGTAAACCTGACATGAAATATTCGTTTTAATATCTCTCCCATCTCCTATGGCTCCACACATAGACATTGCTGTTTTGCTCTTAATGTACTTATAGAATCTCTTTCATAAAAGTGAAGCTAACATGGTCATTCTAACACTTGAGAGACTTAACAAACAATCAAGGTATTTTTCAATGTATAATTTTAGTTGCATCACAATGTAAACTTTTGCTATAAATTCTGTGTCTTACAATTGTGTACTTCACAATCACCTGATGAAGGAGCAGCGCTTAGAAAGCTAGTGCTTCCAATTAAACCTGTTGGACTATAACTGTTGGACTGTGTGATTTTTAACTTAATTTCTTTCTGAATGCTTCAGTTGAACTACAATGTCAGGCAGTGCATTTCAGAACTTAGCCAACATGAGAGAGAACATTTTCTTGGATCACTTTTTTTTGCCAATTACTTTAAATCTGCACCTCTTGGTCTGAATTCTTTCACAAGTTGGTATCGTTTCTCCCCATCTTCTTTGTCCATTTTTGAGTAGCTCAATCAAACCTCCTCTTGGTCTTCTCTTCAAAGAAATTTTTCCAGTTTATTTGCATAACTGAATTTCCTCAATATTGAAGTTTACCATCTCTGGAATCATTCTCATGAATCCTTTCTGTACTTTCCCAATGCTTTCACATCATTTTTGGCAAGACACCCAGCACAGGACCCAAAGCTCCAGCTGAGACCAGATTAGTGTCTTGTACAAATTCCTTGATTTTTGTATTATACACCCCTTAATAAGGCTTAAGATACTGCTTGCTTTATTAACCACCCTCTTAACCTGGTCCTGCCACCTTCAATGATTTATGCATATGTGCACACAGGTACCTCTTCTTTCCTGTATTGTCTTTTGAGTTGTTCAGTTTAATTTTATTTTCTTTGTGTGCTTCCTACCAAAATAAATCTCTTCATATTTCTCACCATTGCATTTCATCTTTCATTCTACCAATTTGCGAGTGCCTTTTTGGCACTGTTCACTATTGCCTCAAGCTTCCAAATTTTGTATTATCCAAGGTCTTGGACATTAATCAGTAAGAGCAATGGTCACAATACTGGCTCCTGGAGTGCTCCATTACAACCCTCATTCCAGACTGTAAACGTCCATTATACACTATTGTTTCCTGTCACGGCATTCCCTTAAAAAACCTCTGATTCTATCTCAAAGAAATTCCAGCATGTTAATTAATTACTATTTTCTGTTGATTTTTAAGAAAACCATTTAATGCTTTTCTTCATTTCCTACAGTACAGGAAACTTCTGTTTGCTATTTATTGGTGCTGAGTTCTGCTTCCTAATACTAGCACCTTTAGTGTAGTCAGGAAATTGTATGACGACTGGTTTTGTCAATTTCAGTCACAGGGAAGCTTCTCGTAGTCCTTTGATTTGCATCTGGATAATTTTGTTTTTGGAGGAAGTAAAGACTGCAGATGCTGAAGATCAGAGTCAACGTGTGGTGTGGGAAAAGCACAGCCGGTCAAGCAGCATCCGAGGAGGAGAAGAGTCGACGTTTCAAGCATAAGCTCTTCATCAGTAATGTGTGAGCTTATGCTTGAACCGTGAGCTCTCCTCCTCAGATGCCTGACTGGCTGTGTTTTTCCAGCACCACACATTTTGATTTGTTTTCGGACTGAGTATTAGATAAGAATTACCTCTTGTTTGTTTCCAACCCTTTTGCTTTGCTAAGTGTTGTCCTGCACATTCAGCGTCTGGAAGCTACCCCAGTAACTTGTGCTGTTGATACATTTTGTTACTGTTGTTTCTCTTAAGTGCAAAGACTGCCATGTTCCTCATTGTTGAGGAAAAAGTTCAAAGGATGTAATATGAGTATTGTACTTTCTGTCTGGTTTGTACATCTTCTCTTTTACCTAATGGAGTACTATTGGCCTTTCAATATATGTTGTAGGACTATTCAGCATTCCATCTAGTTATCCAGTGCTGGATCTAGTTACGTCACTGAGAATTTCTTTCCTTTTATCAAAAAGTTTTTGTCATCTTGCATACAGCATTTTTGGTTGTATCTATTGCAGATTTTATTTCAAGCCTGTGTAATTTTAATTCTGTGCCCATTCATTTCATCATGTATAATCTTTCTTGGCTTAGGGCACAATTTGTGAAATTCTTCCAGATTTTTTTTTTTGGTATCTTCAGACCACATCTGCAGGATGTGCACCCAACTCCTCGAAAACCGAGTTAGGGAACTGGAGCTGGATGAACTGCGGATAATCCGGGAGGCTGAGGGACAAACTGAGAGGATCAAACAGTCAGGGCAGGCGGGGACAAGTTAGGACTAATAAATTAAACTGCATTTATTTCAATGCAAGGGGCTTAATTGGGAAGGCAGATGAACTCAGGGCATGGTTAGGAACACGGGACTGGGATATCATAGCAATTACAGAAACATGGCTCAGGGATAGTCAGTACTGGCAGCTTAATGTTCCAGGATACGAATACTACAGGAAGGATATAAAGGGAAGCAAGAGAGGAGGGGGAGTGGCCTTTTTGATAAGGGATAGCATTACAGCTGTGCTGAGGGAGGATATTTCTGGAAATACATCCAGGGAAGTTATTTGGGTGGAACTGAGAAATAAGAAAGGGATGATCACCTTATTGGGATTGTATTATAGACCCCCCTAATAGAAATTGCGAAACAAACTTGTTAGGAGATCTCAGCTATCTGTTAGAATAAAAGTGTGGTTATGGTAGGGGATTTTAACTTTCCAAACATAGACTGGGACTGCCATAGTGTTAGGGGTTTAGATGGAGAGGAATTTGTTAAGTATGGACAAGAGAGTTTTCTGATTCAGTATGTGGATGTACTTACTAGAGAAGGAGTAAACCCTGACCTACTCTCGGGAAATAAGGCAGGGCAGGTGACTGA
Organism: Chiloscyllium plagiosum; assembly: GCF_004010195.1. Lineage (NCBI taxonomy): Eukaryota > Metazoa > Chordata > Chondrichthyes > Orectolobiformes > Hemiscylliidae > Chiloscyllium > Chiloscyllium plagiosum. The sequence continues at coordinate 75,424,532 of NC_057715.1, forward strand.
GGTGTCAGTGGGGGAGCACTTTGGGGCCAGCGACCATAACTCCATTAGATTTAAAATAGTGATGGAAAAGCATAGATCAGATCTAAAAGTTGAAGTTCTAAATTGGAGAAAGGCCAATTTTGACGGTATTAGACAAGAACTTTCAAAAGCTGATTGGGGGCTGATGTTTGCGGTAAAGGGGTGGCTGGAAAATGGGAAGCCTTCAGGAATGAGATAACAGGAATCCAGAGAAAATATATTCGTGTTAGGGTGAAAGGAAAGGCTGGTAGGTATCGGGAATGCTGGATGACTAAAGAAATTGAGGGTTTGGTTAAGAAAGAGAAGGAAGCATATGTCAGGTATAGACAGGATAGATCAAGTGAATCCCTAGAGTATAAAGGAAGTAGGAGTGTTTTTAAGAGGGAAATCAGGAATGCAAAAAGGGGGACATGAGATAGCTTTGACAAATAGAATTAAGGAGAATCCAAAGGGTTTTTACAAATACATTAAGGACAAAAGGGTTACATTAGGGAGAAAATAGAGCCCCTCCAATATCGGCAAGGTGGCCTTTTGTGTGGAGGCGCAGAAAATGGGGGAGATACTAAACGAGTATTTTGCATCAGTATTTAGAGTCATCGAGTCATAGAGATGTACAGCATGGAAACAGACCCTTCGGTCCAACCTGTCCACGCCGACCAGATATCCCAACCCAATCTAGTCCAGCAACCGACCCATATTCCTCCAAATCCTTCCTATTCATATACCCATCCAAATGCCTCTTAAATGCTGCAATTGTACCAGCCTTCACCACATCCTCTGGCAGCTCATTCCATACACGTACCATCCTCTGCGTGAAAAATTTGCCCCTTAGGTCTCCTTTATATCTTTCTCCTCTCACCCTAAACTTATGCCCTCTAGTTCTGGACTCCATGATCCCAGGGAAAAGACTTTGCCTATTTATCCTATCCATGCCTCCCATGATTTTGTAAACCTTCATAAGGTCACCCCTCAGCCTCCGACGCTCCAGGCAAAATAGCCCCAGCCTGTTCAGCCTCTCCCTATAGCTCAAATCCTCCAACCCTGGCAACATCTTTGTAAATCTTTTCTGAACCCTTTCAAGTTTCACAACATCTTTCCAATAGGAAGGAGACCAGAATTGCACGCAATATTCCAACAGTGGCCCAACCAATGTCCTGTACAGCCGCAACATGACCTCCCAACTCCTGTACTCAATACTCTGACCAATAAAGGAA